>NC_139242.1:50342186-50942186 GCF_977018435.1 Lepisma saccharinum
AAATAATTATGCTCATCTTACACGCACCATGCACAATATACATCGTTAACTTTGAATGATACGGGGACTTGTTATAATACATGTAATGGTCTTTTTTAGTGATAAAGGAAAGCATGTCCTTATTCACGCCTGTTTCTGTCGCCCTCATCAAGCACCCACACTATTCGCCGGACCTGGTTCAGTAGGTACAGTAAGGATAAAGCTGTTGTTGTTAGGTACCTATTGAGAAACATACTTAGAGTCCTAAACAAACACCCTATCCTAGAAAACAACTTTACATCTTGACTTTTACTATTATCAGTCTCGTCTGCTAAAAAGTATTGTAAGTTATAAAAAAAATATAATGTGTTTTTAATGATGATATACTAATGGCAATTTTACTTCTAACTGGAGAAATACTATTACTTGTCTCACAGAACCGAAAAGAAAAAGTTAGGTGGTCAACTTGAAGAAAAAATACCCCTACGAGTACCAGTTGCCAGGGCATTGTCAGTCTGCGACTGCTATAACTATTGCTTCTTCTTCAACGGTTGAAGCTGGTAAAAAAAAAAAAAACTTCTCATGGGATTCTCGTGCTAATGAGTAGAGCCCGGATTTGTATGTAATTACATTCCTTTCTAGATACATATCTTGAACAGGGAAATGCTAACGAATTATATAACTGACATGATTTTGCATAAGTTTTATGTTACATATTTGCTAATTTACTTGACATAAAACAACATATTTCGGTAATTTTTCTCTATCTTGATCCTTTTCCCTATATTTTCGAATTCTGAAATATGAAGAAAATTTGTAGCTCATGTGACGTCATATTTTCTAATCAATGAGATGCATAGTGCGTTCGGTCACCTAAAATTGACTGCCAAGTCGAAAGACAGGCTGTCTTTTTTTATCTTCAGTGAAGACCAAAAAAACAAGGAAACTGTTATTCATCAAAAGTTCCTGGAGTTTCTCCCCTCCCCCTTCTGTATACATATTTTCGTTTCGCTTTTAGGTTCAGGGAAAGCACCCAGAAACGGCATCGGTGGACAAGAAAGCTACTTTCCTGTACGTAGCACGTTACACAATATGTTCCCTTGTATAAAAATTACAAAAGTAGCTATGTATTTTCATTCGTTTGTTCTTTACGCAGATGCTTTTTTTTACAATTTATTTCGAAAGTTACAAAGATCTCTTACATATTTATATATTATACAATAATTCGCGATGTGAAAAATAATTAATAGCCGGCAAAATTGGTTTCTTAAATAGGTAAAATTTCTGTGCTTTTTTGAGCTTATAAATTTGATACAAATTTTAATTTGAACAACTTTTGTTCTTAAAATTATGTTGAATATGTTCAAATAAAATAAATATTTAGCAGAATTCCTGAAATTTCTTGGATACTTGATTATTATTAATATTATATATTCATTGATACTACATATTTAGCTACACATCCTTTTAATAATACATATTTTATCAATTATTGTTACATATTTTGTACTTTGATATTACATAAAAATCCGGGATCTACTAATGAGAAAACTAGAGAATCGTTCAAGACACACGTTAATTAATGAAAAAAAGGTTACAAATTACGTTCGCGTTAATATAACTTGTGATCCTCATGCGGTACAACATCCTGTATTCCCCACAAAATCTCACGCTCAGAAGCCCTGCTGCCTACACAACCACACAAACCCATTACATATTCCGTCCCCGAGGTACCAAAAAACCTTATTGTACTTGACATGTCTCATCCCTTCACGGTCCTTCCCCTCCCCTGACCGACTCATTCCGAAACATGAAACCACTTGCAACTCACTCCGCGCCACACGCTCTTCCCAGCAACCCCAATTAAGCTCTCTCTGGGGTGGACACTCGAATCATTAAGCCAACAGGGAACAACGCAAGTAAGGTGCGTAGGCAAATTGTCTGTACGTCTATTTTGTTCCTTTACGTCGATTCGCGATGGGGGACAATTAAAAACTCGCCGAGGTTTACACTCGTTGGAAACACTGCGGAAGGGAACACTGCACAAGAGGCGGGTCGTTCGAAGAGCAGGCAAGTCCACAGCTGCCTCCCTCGTCCACTTAGCGGCAATATAATTTATGACTGTTGATGGGAGCGAGGGACACCCAAACAAGACCTCGGTCAACTTTCTTGCAATATGAGAGTTTTAAAGCTGTGACGTCTGGAAAGAAGCCACCAGATTGGAGAGAACTTCTCCCCCTGAGATATCTGGAACAAGTTCATGAAATTTAAATTTTGAATTTGTATTGACATTTCTAGACTTTCGTTTTCGGGATCTAGAAAGTGCAGAAATCATTTACGGAAGTCGGAAACTGACATTGACAATACACGCGACGGTATTTTCAATTACTTTTTTTTTTTCTGCAGAATCTTTCGGCGCGTAAAATCATGCAGAGAAAGTGATCTCTATATGTTTTTATTTTCTCGATTATTTTATAATGATAGTGGACTCAAATATGAACTTGTCAACAATGCCAAAGTATTATGAATTCAATTAGAATTTTATGATCTGTAAAATAATTAGGGCTGAGACGATACCACTTTGAACCGATACCGATGCTGATACCCTCACCGATAACGATACTCTCACCGATACCGATACTTGAAAATTGCAATAATTAAAATTTGTTCAAAATATTGATCAATATTGGTGTGTAAATATTCTTCTCCAATTATATGTATCGATTTACCAAGAAATTTGCTTTATAATATTCAAGAATTGCATCAGAATATTAAAATATATATTATGTCATAAAGAAATATAGTTTGTCTTGCAAAATTGGTGCAAAAATTGGTGAAAAGAAAGTTTGACTTTTGCATAATTTTCAGGATAATTAGACTCTACGAAAGGGTTGCGCGGCATTTTTGCGGAGCTCGTGAAAGACCAAAATGCCGGGAAAGTGTCGGCTGATATCGGTGGAAGAATTCCAACCGATACTTTCTGATACCGATATCACTGGTATCGGCCGATACCGATACATCAGCATCGCTATCAGCTCAGCCCTAATAATAATAATAATATTAATATAGGTAATATATATTTTCCTAATGACTAAAGATGAAGACATGCCTCACCTTCCTGCAGACAAAAATTCTTCGGGCGCCCTAGGTCGTCAGAGGAATGAAATGAATTAACTTTACTCCCATTTTTATGTGATAAATTAAATAATAATGTATTTATGTTTTTGGGTATTTTTCAAACACCATAGCCTACATTACAGTTTACCAAAGTCTCCAACGGGGGGACATTATCGAACAGTAGGTCTCTGTCTCGTCTCGATTTTACAAAGTTTGTCTTGTTCTCGGCCCTGTCATTACAATTTTGAATATTGAGATGTAACAAACTTGTACCAATCCCTTCGAGTTCTGAGGTCTAGCGCGACTTTGGTTTAGGTTAATTTCTCGAAGGCCACACATTCTGATTGACCAGCTATCCAACGAGACGAGAGTGTCGAACAGTAGGTCTCGGTGATTTCAGTCTTTAGAGAAGCACGTCTCAACGTTGGTCTCGTCTTTTGGAAGTTCCCCGTGCATGTAGGACCGTGCAGAGGAGGCACATTTAGTGGATGTGGGGTATAGGGCCCCACATATTCTCGATCTCGACGGCTTTGGAGGTGATGTTATCAGCACCACTCTCCGACCGCCTTCACCTCCCACGGTTTCCTCCAGGTAACCACTGATTTGAGGCTGGGTGAAAACCGGAGCCGTTTTAAGTGGGGACAAGGCCGGAAAAATTCCAACCTTAATCGAATCCGGGTATCTCGCGTGGCAGTCAGATACCATACCGACTAGTCTTGAAAGTCAGGTATCGAATATCAAACAGCCATCTCAGTCTCGATCGACTAGTCGCCAAAACCTGCCCTTCAGTCAACCGGTAAACTATCGTTTTCTACCGAATTATAAGTTTCCTGTCCTTCTCCAACAGTGCTGATTTGAAAATCGCAATCTAAAAATGTGAGCTATAAAGAGCGTCCGAAAAGTAAAAAACAGCCAAATGCGAAGAATATACACACACACACAGAGAGATAGAGAGAGATGTGTGTGCGTGTGTACAACCACTATATATATATATGCATAAATATTATATATACAGACATACACACCCACACACGCAGGGTGGAACAAAAGTCGCAATACATAGGAAAATAACATTTTGTTTTTAAGTTTTTCTATTTATTTATTTTTTAAAGTGTTCTTTCTAATGAGTGTTCATCAAGAGTGGAAGAAACGTATTTCAAACCAATGGTAACCACGTAGAGGATATTATATGAATACATTGTTTCTTATCACAACATATTTATTTGTCCTATGTATTGCGACTTTTGGCCCACCCTGTATATATATATCAGCCACGTATCTAGAAATATGTTTCGGGGGGGTCCGAACGAAATTTTTCAGGAATAATAATATTTAATAACAGTAATGTTTAAATTATTATATAAAATTAAATTAATACTAATTACAATATATAAATTAATATTATATTATTATTACACGATTAGGTAAAATGACTATAAGAATAGAGATATAACAGCGCATATTCATTACGTAGCTTATCTGTAGTTAAAATCGAAATAATTTACATAAAAACAAGTGACCTGGCAATGAAATTATGTCAAATAGATAAATAATTGAATATTTACCGAATAACAAAAATGATGTTACATGTAGTTGGAGAAAAGTGAGTTTCTGATATATATTTTTTGCATAAATTATTTTGAGTAGTAGTGCACATAAATCCTCTTTGTAGTGTCATTCAAAGCCGTATGATCCCAATATAATCCTTGCCTTCTAAAAAGTTCAGAGGAAATTAATAACCATCGACAAATGCTAATATTTTCATTACTTCATTTTAGTACTTGGTAAGGCTCTCAGGGCGTCCAGACCCCCCCCCCCCTAAATACGTTCTTCCTGTTCTTCCAAACCATATGATCCCAATATAATCCTTGTCTTCCAATAAGTTCAGAGACAATTAGAAGCCCAATATTCACGAAGAAATTTTACAGTTAATTGTTGGATTGGAGATGGTGTGGCAGATTGGATTTTAACGAAGTCGAAGTTCCTGTCCACTGTGCGTTTGGTCCTGAAGTGGCAGCCGCTCACCCCCATCACCATGAAATATTTTGATGCAAACCTACAAAAATAACATGGATAATTTTTTTTAAGATTTTGCAATAATTTAGATTTTCTTCTTGTATAAATGAATAGGTTGTCTCTAAAGAGATGCAGAAGTCTGCAGTCTACTATATTTAGTATTTTTAGTTTCTTAGTAATTTTAGTTTTATAACAATTTCTGCGAAGCTAGTAAATGTTCCAATTTGGTCGGGACAGTTCACCATATTTGCTCCCTCTTTTGACTTTTTTCGAACTGCAGTCTTCAGAAAATGCTCTCTTTTTGTGGTTAATTCACATTCAGACATGTTCTTCATTATTAGGATAATTCCATAGTTTTGGTGGATACATTCAAGGTACGAATACATACAAAGAAGGAATGACAAAGAATGATGTCAGCCTGTGTGTGAATGTTGCATACATCTCTTGCTCTCTCTCCCTCTTTTTTTAGGGCTGGTAACAGCATTAGGTAAAAAAGTACTTCTACAGTCATTGATAAGACTTTAAAATTATATCAAATTGGACTAGTAAGAAATGGAGCTATAGCTGCGAAGGTTGTTGTCATTGTCACCCTAGGCCCCTGGATCATAGAAATTAGACCGACCTGTTATTTCTCCTTTCACAATGTGAGTTGATTGAGTTCATTTCACTTCGCTGTTTTTCCACTTTTGGCTAATCGCGAAGATGTGAAGATACACTCACAAAGAACACCCATGCCCTCACCGGGATTCGAACCCGGGATGAACCCTGCACGACGTGCTAACCACTCCGCCACGGAGGCCGGCATATGAACTGATCACATTGAATATTTCCGTCATGTGATGTAAAGTGAAGTTGTTGCGTTTTTTTCTCCATAAGGAATGAAGGGGATTCTATAAACATTTATTCATCATGATTTTCAAACATAGTGTATTGCTAATGAACTAGAAATCGCTTACACTTGCAACATGGGGAGAAATTCACACTATATCATGTGGTATGGTTATATTTTATTAGCAGTACCCATTCCGACGATGTAGAAATAAATGTACACCTGGTACGAAACTGCCAAGTCTTCTAATATATGCAATTAATATGAACATCAAACCCAAATATGCACCAAGTGTTTTAAATCGAGTCAAATGAATTAATTCGTTGACAGCATGTGGATTTTCCTCAAGGAAAAAAATATGCAAAAATCCGCCGGCGAATCATCATCACTCATCTTCATCGTCGACATTAGTAAAAAGTGGCAAAAAAACCCAAAGGTAAATAGCAAAACTTTAAAAACCAAGCGGGACTCCAACCAAGTATAAAAAATTGAAGTACTGGCCTGGGTTTGTAAATAAAGATACAGAAGGTTCGAAACATGTAGGGGAATTCGTACCTGTAAGTCCCATGACGTTACTAACATCTTATACTAGCACGACGCCCTCTCTTTTTACTCTTGGAAACAAATGATTTTCAAATTACTGTATAAATGTTGACATTCCTACAGTAGCAACCAATGTCCCGGATGTTAGTTCCCCAACAAACTTTCACCCCGCTTACTTCTTGCCTTTGTCCTTGAAAATGTATCAGAAAGAGGTAACTTTTGTTACAGTGACAACAGTTAGAAAATAAAGTATCGGTGAATATATATATTCAGTGTTCGAAAAATCTTCTTCATTGCTAGGCGCCAGCTTTGAAAAGCAGGCGCCAAGAAACCACCTACTAGCAATTGTGCATACTACAAGAAGCTGAGCCGGACCCCGTGGCGGAGTGGTTAGCACATCGCGATACGAAGCAAGGGGTTACGGGTTCGAATTTCGGCCTAGGTGTGGATGTTTGTGTGTGTTCATTCATCAATTTCATCATATCACTTATCCCCATCTTCGCAAATTAGCTAAAAGTGGCACAAAAGGCGAAGTAAAATAAAGAAAGTCAATCAAAAATCGATCAATCTATAAGAAGCTGAACATCACCGTATTCAAAACATCGCTAAATCGTGTGAGAAAGCTGGAAATGGGGGGGGGGGGGGTTTGGAGGACAAAGAGTAAGAAATTGTTACTGATTCTATGGAATGTTCACAACGTTGATAAAAAAATCATTTGCTAAATACGTTGATAAAAAATTGCTAACTTACGCTGTACTGCAATTTGAACTTGGAATCTTTAAAATTTCGTACATGCAAACTTAAAGAAAACGACAATACTACAGCAAAATATCACAGTCGCCAGGCTGAATTTTTTAGTCGCCATGGCGACCTGGCGACAGGGATTTTTCGAGCCCTGTATATATATATAAAATAACCCATGGCTTAACAGCCCTCGAAGGGCCTTGGCCCTCTCTCCCATACATATATACTATATACAGTATATTAATAATTACTTACAGATTAGGGGTTAATTAAGTAATAACATAAGAAAATTGGGTTTAATTTTGTAAACGCATTGGAAATTGAAACTGATTATCTTTTGTTACAGTCACAGAAGTTAGGAAACAAAAATACTGATATGTATCATCTATCAGTGTAAACGTTAGATTCTGGAGAATGCCTGGATAATTTGTCCATTCTTCGCAAATGAGGAGTTTATGAATAAATGATGCAAGGAAACCGGATATTTTTCGGAAAAGGATTGATACACACACATACATACATACATACATAGAGAATGAACTTCGATGGAAAACATACCACTTACAAGTTTTCTGAAGTGCAATTTAGATCCACTTTATGCTCAGGTAGGCAAATCGGGACTAGACCTACAGCTTGAAATAGGATCGAAACCACTGTGTCATGTGCCTCCAGCAGGAATCGAACCTGGAGCCAGGTCACTGGCACTGTCACGCTTAGCCAGTCCATTGTTCCTCAAGGACTCATCGGTTATGACGCACAAGCGGCTACAATCAGTACTCCTTGAAAAGCATAATGTATGAAAAATACACGAAAAAATCTGACAAAATTTGTCTATTTGTGGATCACTGTATGAATCTGTTTGAAATAGTTCCCTTGTACGAAGAAAAAGTAAACATAGTATTCGATGGAATTCTGATCATTTCCAAAGCATTTCCATGATAGAAAGTAAATTCGGCAAAATACAGAGCATTCCCTGACATTCGCTATGAGACTCGGCGGAAAGGGGCCCGGCATCGGCGCTTGTCTTTCCCGGTGAATGGATCCGCGACAGTCGCTTATATTAAACCTCGTAAAAAAGTTTAGAGTAACAGGGTCAGTTCTGAATAAAAGTGGAAAGAAAAATGGGAAAATAAAGTATACAAAGACAATCCGCACACCATCCGTGAGTTAAAAGATAGTATTGTACAAAAAATCGGGAGAATGACAGTAGACGAACTTGCACGTGTAAATGTCAATTTCCTTCGGAGATGCCAGGAATGTGTTGCAGCAGAGGGACATCATTTTCAACACCTTCTGTAGTCAAGGTTAGTACACAATATGAAAACTGTAATTTTAATAGCCGATTCTAGCGACTGTCGCTGACCCGTTCACCGGGAAAGACAAGCGCTGATGCCGGGCAGCTTTGCGCCGAGTCTCGTAGCGAATGTCAGGGAATGCTCTGTAGTAGTATGCTTGAAAGTAGGAAATGTAAAGTATATATTTTTTTTCGTTTTAAACATACGTTCAGTGTGAAATTCACATTCAGTAAAAGCAAAATAAACATTCAATACACAAGAACCTGTCTATTTATCGTCCGAAGTCACAGAGCATCCCAAAATTATCCGGACAATTTGTTCATGGAAATTAAAAAAAAGCCCTGTGAACAAAATAACAGTTTTATTTCCCACCCCAGCACTAATAAATCATCGTTCTTGAAGCAGAGATGTCCCATAGTTTAATATATAATGTGCGGAAACGAAAAATTGCAATGAGGAGAGGTACAAGTTACAGTAAAACAATAGTTAAACAATGGTAAACCAAATAAATATGGATATAATGTAAATATGTACTGTATTTGTTCGGTTACATATACATTGAGACAAATCCATGAAGAATTACATAATTATTATAATAACTCCATGCCTCTCCTGCATTCTGCCCGTAATTTTCCAGGCTTGTTCAAGTACGTTACTGCATATTACAAGAAACTGTATAATATGTTTCCTGATTTTCTACCTGAAATCTATTCCCTGTTGTCTGCTTTGTTTTTCTACCGTCTCTACTTTTCAGAGCTTCCAGGGCCTTCTTGCCTGTCGCGAATCCCACCCTGCAAGCTTGTTTACTCTGGAGGACCCTTCAGAAATATTTTTCCTCTAAAACGAACATGTGTTTCTCGTTCGGTGACCAGTAGACAGACCTCTTCTCGCCCCTCCCCCTTTGCCCTCCGCGACGAGCCTCGAGGGGTGAAGCGTGTGGCGGGGGTAGCTAGCAGACAGGCAGAAATTTAACATTACGCATATGGGAGAATTACTTTACTGGTACTCTTGGGAATATCAAACTTCCGATGGCGGAAAAAAACATATGATGGGGTAGAGGATCCATTGAAGATTATATTTTCAGAAGGAAAATACAAAACTCCCATTGGTTTAGCCGTAACTTGAATTTAAAGTTGCTCCTCCATAAGGAATACATGGGATTCTGTAAATACTAATTCATCATATTTTTCAAAGACCGCATAAGGCGTAATAATCAACTTAAGAAACCGCTTCCACTTGCCAAATGGGGAGAAATTCTTACTCTTCATTTCTGGCGGAGATCTTTGTAGTAGCATTGCTCATTCCGACGATATTGGAATAAATGCATGCCTGGTGCGTTATTGTCCCTCTTCGCCAGAGGAGAAGGAAATATGAAGGCATATTTGTTCTGTTAACCCCTTACAGATAGACAACCCACATTGTTCAGCTTATTGGCGGGATTGTATATATCCAAGGATTCGTGCTTTCTTACAGGAGAATCCTACGATGATCCGATGATTAGAATGTATGGTGTCCTAGCTTGCGTCTTAACGTGACGATAAGATCTTCGAAATATTGTATGTACCTTAGAACGGACACAGGGGGAGAAAATAAGTCATCAATTTTGTGGCCACGGATTGTGTCTACGGCTAGATTAATTGAAGAGCTGAGAGAGTGAACTCGTACAGAGCATTTCACGGTGGTTGTCGAAAAAACCATTTTTAAAATGTTACGAACACTACACCGCACAAGACAATTTGTTTTTTTAAAACTCTGTCGCTAATACATTTTCGAAGTACCAGTTTATAAATTAACAGCAATTTTAGGAAATTTATTGGTCAATAGCATAGGCGAAGTTCTGGAGGGCCCAGGGGGGGGGGGGGGCTGCCCCCCAACTTAAAGCAGACTAAAAAATAACACATGATTAAGCTCAGTTACTACATTTTTGTTATGAAGCCATACCGCAAATCTTGACGTTTGGCATGTTGGCATGTGTGGTAATTGTGCCGCAATAGCGGGTCTTAGACGATTTGATTGATGTGTACAGTTTGAAGAAAGAAATACGTAAAATGACTTTGTGTTGAGTCAACAGTTACTGCTGAGACATCAAAAGAACTTTTCAATTTAATTTTTCTAAAATTTCTGAAGCTTACTATTGTACCGTAACTTTTTAAAGAAATACGAGTATTCTATCAATAAAAAAATAATGAAATGCAAAATGCAATAATCGTATTGTTTTGCTTCTTTTAAAACTGACAACCAATATAATACAGATTCTCTAATTAATATTTGTTTACTTACGCGAGGAAATTTAACATTTTCAAATCCAAAAGGCCTAAAACTCAGTGTTTATAAGTTGTTTTTTTAATTTCCTCGGGAAGGCCTCCGGAACCCTTATAAAGTAGGGGACATTCAATAACGCTTAGGTACATCATATGCTTCTCGCAGAGTCTGTCCCTCCCCCCCCCCCAAGCAAAAGCTGAAACTTCGCCCATGGTCAATAGTTCTGAAATATTTTTTTAAATACTATAATGCGTTGTTTAGGAAAGAAGGAGTAGCCAATTCAAAGATACTATAACTATCACAGCTGTAAATTTAAAGCTCGTGAGCTGAAATATTTTAACAGGATTGTTCTTCTAAGGTCAAAGCTTCAAATATTGCTAACATTAATTTAGGCTATATCTTCCCACATTTAGAGCATCATTTGAGATATAATTTTAAAATAGAAGCTTTGTAACGCGTAACATAATTTAAGAGTGCTGATGGTGCTAAACAACACCAATTCTGCATTAACACCAAAAGGATTATCCTGTTACCACCATTTCTAGTGTAGTATTATTAAATTACTAGAAGTAGTAAAGTTACTTTCCATAAATACTTGCCTCTGACTGATCAGAATCCTATAGAAAATCCCATACACATAGTGTACCAATTCTAAAGACAAAGAAAGAATCTACGTAATGACAAGATTAAAAACAACAATAATTAAAAGTCTAAACTCGTTCAACATGAACAGGTCCAACTTAGGAAGTGAAGGAATTTGATTGGACTAAATGACTGCCCTTGTAAATAGACGTTATACAAGTAGAAATGAATTATCCATGAATATTTAATACTCAGATGTTTGAGCGACTTGTATTCATCATGAGTTTGAGAATTTGTGTTCGATTTGAATAAAATGTAGAAAAGGCGGGGAGGGTGGTAGCGCTTCCTCTTTTTACATTTCGATAGTTTTACCTCACATGTAGTACTTTGTGAGTCAACGGTGCAGATAGGACTGGCCTCCCCGATGGTGCAGTGGTAGCGTCGTCGCCTTGTAATCGAAGGGTTCAAGGTTCGATACCCGGTGGAGGCACATAGTGGTTCGGATTCAACTTTAAACTGTAGATCCAGTCCCGCTTAGCCTTACTGTGCATAAAGTGGACTTAAAACACTAAATCAATCAACCAACAAAAAGGTTTACTGTTTCTTTGCAAATCTTCAATTAATGTAAAATTTAGTATAAAAACATAATTTTTGCTGACTTTCTAACTTGAGATTTAAAGACAAATTATTATTTCGAATTCTTCATTAACAATAACAAAAGTGATATAAAATATTGGATAAAATTCTTGCCTTCGCTGAGAATCAAATTAGAGATGTACAGGTTAGGAAAGTGGAGGGAGAATTTCCTGGCGTCTTTCCCTTCAATGTGAACGGTGCCTCCTACGTTCTACATTCCATTCAAAATTTCTTCTTAGTTTAAGATATATTTTGCATCCCCTATAGCATAATGGTAAAGGTGACCCTTGTAATTTAAAATGTCCTAAGTTTGGTATCAGGTGGACGCCTAACAGTTAGTTCAATCCCACTATAAATATAGATCCAGTCCCGATTAGTCTATCTGTATATAAAGTAGACTTAAAACAGAAACTCAAGATACTCAAACGATTATCATAGGGTTGGCGGCGGTTGGTGCAGTGAGAGAGCCCCCTCTGCTCAATCAAAATTGTGAAACATAAACTTTTCAGTCAGTAAAACCATCGTGGTAAGAACATTAACATTTTTGTTTCAATTACATATTCGACGTCGAAATGTTCACCAGATTACCAATTGTAATAACTTTTCTCTGCTTTAAAAACTACACAAGGAAACAAGTTGAAAACGTGAATTGGACAAGGTTTCTTCTCTAGAACTGATTTTTAAAAGACCATGTCTTAGAGATGCTCTGAAGGATATTCTATTCTTAAAACGCCAATCAGAATAAGGGATCAGCACTTATGTATATTTTCTCCCGCAGGCACGTGACCGGGGGGGGGGGGGGGTGAGGCTGAAGACCGTTCCGAAATCCTACAAATATGTAATTAAAATAGGGTATACCGGTGATTAATTTTACTTACATTAAACATCTTGTACAATAACTTGTAATATATTGAGAAATTCATCTTCAGGGGTTCTATTCGCCACTTTTTCGCCCTTAGGTGGCAGCTGCTGATAAGGGATGAGCCTTCCCCTCGAAATAAAATTCTGGCTACGGGCCTGCTGTTCTGCATCGTGACTGTATGGTCCGATGCATCATGCTTTGAGCTCCGTCTACGGGACGCGCGCAGGTTCGAGTCTCTTAGGGGAAACGTATCAACTTTTCTCCTGAGATTTCGGCCTGTGTATAGGACCGGTTGCCACCCACCATCGTGAGGAGATTGGGAAGCTATGCATGAGTCACGGAAACCTACAACAAAGATTAGGGGTTCGCCGTGCTGACCGCACACAACTGGTTGGACTGGAAGTGAGGCCGGCAGTCGGTAGGTGGGCTCTGGCCCTCATGGGCTGTAGCACCGCGGGTTTACTTACGTATATTGGCGTAGCCATGTGTGCGTCCACAGAGGCTCGGCCTCTCCCTCGAAATTCTGTCACTTTATTTTGACCAATTCACTGGGATTTTTTAAAGAGTACTTTGTAACACGTATAATGCTGATCTTGAAGATCATACTATAATTAGTTGGACTGAAATTTCACTTGGGAAGCAATCAATTAACATTGGGAAAAATCACAATAGGAGAGAGCAACTAATGTGATGCAGGAACTGGTCATATGTTTCCACAGGGGATTCCCATCACCACTGAGAGTTTGTCCCCACCCTTGGCCGATTAGCCGGCCCCGTGGCGGAGTATTTATCTCATTTCGCTACGACGCCAGTGGTCCCGGGTTCGAATCCGGTCTGGGCATACGTGTCCTTCGTGAGCGTCTCTTCATCGATTACATCATATCATCATTAGCCAAGAGTGGCAGAAAGGCAAAGTAAAATAAACAAAATCAATCAACCTTGGCCGATTAAAGCTGCTGTGAACTCCAACGATGAGAACTGTGCAAAGGGACTTAATTCAGATCATAACAAAGAAAACTACTTCATCAAAGTGTAAGTTCAATATTATACTATTGTTTCCTGACATCTTTGTTACTACTGTACATTTTGTTACATTGTTTTGTCAGTCTTTGTCCTTTTCAGTTTTTCCATATGTTATAACGCATGTCCACGTTTCCCCTTTTTAAATTCCAGGTAGTTTCGCTCCTGCCCATCTCTAATAGGGACTCGATTCGTTAATAGTTTAAATAATAATTGTTACTAATTCTTGCCTTATTATCATCATCATTATTATATATCGGTTTTGTATAAAAAAACACCCCTTTCAAAAAAAATACTTTCTTTCAACTGATATTCTCTACCTCCTTCTTTACTCTCGATTGATAATTCTAACCTCAACAAGAAAATTCAACATAATTATAGTAGCCACTGTAATCAACCAAATGTATTCAATCAAAACTTCAGTGATGAAGGTTCTGTCTCTGGAGCCTGCCACTCGTCTCGCTCCATGCAAGAGTCAGCCAGCAAGCAGTGAAATGCGAATTGCTTTGCCAGTGGAGAAATTTTAGCCTCCGAAACCAGAATGAAAAGAAACAGGTGGGTGTCCTTTTCCTGGAAACCTCACTGCGGGAGTCACGCGGAGGGGAGGGGGTGGTGAAGGGAGGAAGGTTCTCTTCCTAGTCCCCTGATATGTCGCTAGGTGTCTCTGTATCGCATCGGGCCAGGAAACTACTTTCATGCCAACCTCCAGGCCACTCTTAATTCCCTGATTCAGAAAAAAAATAGTCAAAAAGGCGCATCGATAAATCCGGTAAGTACAGTGAAATGTTAGCTCAAATGGAGGGAAAACAAACGGTGTCAGTAGTGTTGAACGGAGTAATCAACAATTATAAAGGGTGACTAAAGAATCAGGCCACCACTGTCGCCAGACTTGTGGGGACACGTAAAGACTATCATGTACGCTAAGACAATTAGGATTGGGAGCGTCGAATTGAAGCATGCATATCAATGATGGGTATGTTCGTGTGCACGTATTTGTTTTCCTATGTAACCTGACTTTTGACTCACCCTGTATGTATAGTTACATAGCTGCTAATAAGAAGATGCGTAACTTACAAACACAATGTTCAGAAAAATGCAACTGAAAGCAGTTGCATTACATGCAACATAAACAAAAGCATAAAACGAAAAGAAAGCTTCACACATTCCCTCTATTTCACACACATACTGTACATACATACATACATACATACATACATACACACACACACACACACACGCAAACTCGCTCAAAATTAAATCTTGATACTCACGTTTATCTGCTCAGAACCTTCCACTTCAATTATGGCCAGAGTGCCAAACTGCATGCTTGCTAATGCTAGAAAAATCGTACAGGGACTTAGCATGCTCATAACAATTATAGAGGACATATAAAAATAATTATTACATCAGTAAAATAAAACAATATGTATCACAAGTAACAAGCACGTTTCATTTGCTAATGCACATGCAATGATAAGTAAAATTATAAACACATCATGCATAATTTAACTAATGACAAAATAACAACTCAACATGCATATTTTTATTTTGCAAGTAGGTTTTTTGTTTATGCTAAGAATAAAATATAATTATGAAGACAGTAAAAGTAATGGAAAACTTAATTTGATATCAAATTAGATAGAAAATTAACGATTCACATTTTTGAAAATTACCTTCAAAATTAGTCAGGTAAGGTACGGGTAACTAAGGTAATGAGGTTCTCTGAACTTTCGTACTTAATTGATAATATTGCTTTGGTCTGATGTACTGTCTAAGGCTAAATTATAAAGCTCAAAGAAAGTCAACATATATTCATTCATGAGGTAATTAAGACAACATTAAACAAAATGAGAATTGACTGAAGTTCTTGCCAATTTTTAAGGAGAACAGAATTGGGAGCCGAAAAGTTTTAGTCCTGTAGAATGAATTTTGGCCTTCGATAACTGGTAAACCTCAATCGAAGAAGGAGACTTGCCTTGTTTTCGCTGACGTGGCCTGATGGATGTGCCTTGGGATTCACAACCTGTGATTTTAAATTACGAAATGAGGCTGAAATTCTAATACTGGTGCCCATCGCAACCTATCAGATCATTACTTTTGACGACTACGTAATATAAACACTTTTGTACATGTTGTAAAGTCTGCTGTCATGGAGCATGTAGAGTTACTTATTTGCAGTTGGGATGTCATTAACTTATTTCCAAACTAAATTTTGTAGTGCAAAGTTTGAAGCTGTTTTGATGTGTGACACCTTGTCGGCACATTTAATCACATCGCTATTGTTGTCTAGTTTTCTAGACCGGAAATTTCGTTTCTAACCTCTTCAAAACTTTATTCCACAGGTCAGTTTAGTTGAATTATTTTATCAATATATCGGAACATCCAAATTAGGAGAGAAGGTTTCCACGCTACGAATCCCCACACTCTGTGTGTACTTTCATGGTAGTTTAAGGAATAATTTATTTGGTATGTGAATACTTTCAATTGAAAAGAATGAAAACGCACCATCATTCTGTATTTTTCAGCTACTATGTGTTTTCCTTGTACAACAGCTTGTGTATTTGTTCTTTCATTGCCAAATTCGTCAACACTGTTTAAAGTTTGGCGCATGTACGTCATGCATGAACCTGTCAATATTCTTGCATGTCACGTTTGAAGTAATGCAAGTAAGATATAAGACTTGTAGAAAGTGGCATGTAGCAGAACGACGTAGATGAGACACCATGTTGGTAATCTTCCATTGATTACTTCGGATCACTAGGTCACCAAGTCAGTTACAAAAGCTCTCATGGAAAGTTTCTATTAATATATACTGGAGTTTCAACAATAATCTTGCTCGAATTGCTACTTCCTACACGTGTGGCACATATGGTGATTTATTGTCCTAGTGTGCTTCCGGGGACTGAGAAATAAAAGAATGCATTTCTTCCTCTAGCCCCTCAGATGATAGGAATTATATGATTAATGCTCCAGAACAAATTCTCATGTGGATCTATACGCAGGTTTACAATTCAGATTTTTCCAAATTTCAATACAGAATTCAAATAGTAAATTTTTCTGTACTTTTATTTATCTAAATCGTTACGAAAACGTACTACAAGACTTCGCACATTATGATCTGAAATTTTAATTCAGTGTTGCCAGTGTACTGCTCAGTGGTTCTAATCCCACTTTAAATTGTAAGTCCAGTACTCATCAGCTTATCTGAGCATTAAGTTGAAACATACTGACTTCTCTCATAAATAGTTATTTTATACTAAATATGCAAGTTTCAGTTTTTTATGTGCCCTGTATGTGTCACCAGTGGCGTACTTTTGGGATGTGATAATGTCATAACTTTCTACTTTGAACCTCAAATACAGGAAAATGTGAAAAACAACACAGGACGGATTTACCTTATGGTAAACTATTCCATCAATATCTCTCGACACTCCGCAGTCTCATACATGATTTCAAGTACTGAATCAATTTCAAGTTACTGAACAGCACCATCCAGCCTGCCAACATTGTTTCAGCGATTACTTTGAGAATTATGGCGCTGTTAGCTCGCCTCCAACACGTTAATAAAGAGGAAGCTCGGTGACAACCAACAACAATTATGACCCCTACACATATTTAATTTCATATTTCAGGTCTAATGAAAAGTGCGAGAGAGCCGGAATCCTGCCGCATCCGTCGGACTGCAGAACTTTCCGCGTCTGCGTGAGGAACGGGACATCCCTGAAGCTGGCAGGGGTGTGGACATGCAAACCAGACACCGTATTCTCTGCGAAGGATGGAACTTGCGTTTCAGAAACAAAGGTAATACGACCCGATGAATGTCATAATTCAGTAATTACTATATTTTTATTTTGTTACTGTAAGCGTTATTACTATATTTACTTATTTACCTTCAACAGCCACCACAATCTGAAAGTTCTGGCAAATGTCAGGAAGGTTGGTCCTATGTAAATTTTGGCCAATAAATGTATCAAATTATGACCTACAGAAACGCCAATTTGCTGTGTTTTTCACCTAAACACTGCTCATAAAGTGCTTCACTTTCTAAAACATTTGTGTTCATATGATCGTATAACATTACTGCAGCCATTTGTAGCATTCACAACCAATCTGGCCTGCGTAGGTACATCGCGGTGGACAGGCCGCTTGGAACTTGTAAAGAAGCTGGATGGGTTGATTAAGGTTATTTTACTTCGCTTTTCTGCCACTCTTGGCTAATCGTCACGAAGAGTGATGATATAATATCGTAATAATCCTCAAATATTGATTAAAACAGCTCAAAATCCCAGACCCTGGCCATCATTTTCCAGACAGGAACCCGACAATAAGAAATGCGGTGTTAGATATTACCCAAGCTTTACTGGGACACCAACGCCGTAAACATGTGAGCAGGTGAAACCCAGGAAGAGAATACAGGTGACTGACTCCACATTGCTTAGTAAAATCTATGACAATAAATATCTGGGACAAGAGAGGTCATGAGGCAGTTTGAGAGCGAACGTTGAGAGGTGCAAAACGAGGATTGAGCGAGGAAACGTTGGAGCGAGTTACAAGTCGAACTCTTGAGACACTGTACACTCACGACCATAATCGCTCACCGCCGAACTCCAGGCAGAGACAGGTGCGGTATATCATTCCATTTTACCAGGCTGCTCCTTTCTTCGAGCGTATAAAATTCAAGTGTTGTGTTTTGCCATTTGTGTGTAAATTTATCACCTCTCGCATGTTGCCATTAAGCTCACCATGAATAGCGAGTACGCCGTTAGTGAGGATAAATGATGAATGAGCTACACTACCCAGGTTCGATCCCAGTTCCCTTGAGGTACGTGGAGATGCGGGTCGTAAACTATACGTCACGATATGATGAAATTGATGAAGGGGACACTCGCAGAGAACACCCATGTCCAGGCTGGGATTCGAACCCGGGACCCCTCGGTATGCAGAGCCCTCTTTATCTGATACTAGACACTAACTATCGCACATATAAAATGTTTCAGAGTTTTCAGGTATTAATTTGAAAATGCGTTATTTTGTCAGATTTTTGTTTCTGCCCGATGGTTTCAGAATTCAACAAAACTTTGATATCTGGCGTCAAGAACATTCTTATAATTGGATAGTTTAATGGATATAAGTTTTGCAATTATAAAGCGTAATTTACACGAGATGGGTGAAAGAAGAGGATAAATGAGTTGTTTGTTCCCCATATCAACTATGTCCTTCTTTGAATGCTACATTCATTAAGTTTTAATAAAAACTAAAACGGGTGATTTATGTGAGAGTTTTCGAATATTTTGTTACCTATAATTGTAAATAACAACTTCAAGCTAGGGGAGTCAAATTAAAGAATATACACGTGTACGTACACTCATACACTCTACTCCAAAGAAGTTAATCTGCCACTCAATAAATAAATAACATTAGACAGACTGTAGTATAGAGAGATTCAGAAGAGGCTCTGAATAAATAAAAGCGAATTTCTAACGAAAATGGAAACACAATCCTTTTCTTCTCTTCTCATTATTCTGATATGAGTCGGGTTAACAAAAATGCCAGAACAGACCTTTGCTGCCTGTTCGTTCCTGCTCTCAACAGAGAAATTGTATTCAATTTCGAAATGGTAGTTAAACAAATATGCATGTAATATCATACACTGTGTACCATGAGATAATTAACGACAGCACTTCCCTTTGAGGATGCCTTGTCAATAGATGTGAGGAATAGTAAACAAACTGTAGTACAATACTCAGGAGAAAAAGAATGGGGAAATGTTAAGGGATAAAATTGAGCGATGAAATACAGACACATGACATCAACAATACTGAAGTTCACACCAATTGCTGTGGACTTCCGGCTGGCATATTGAGTTGCAAAAACGTCCATAACGTTACATTGATCAAAGTATTGCAAATGTTGGTACATAGATAAACAACTGAATTTAATTAATAATATTCATGTAGAGCAAGATACATATTTACACATGGCCATCTCGAATTCTAAATGAATGTTCCACTTTGTGCACAGTAAGGCTAATCGGGACTGGACCTACAGAATAAAGCGGGATCCGAACCACTTGTATCTCCATCGAGTATCGAACCCGGGACCCCTTGGTTACAAGGCGACGATGCTACCACTGCGTCATCGGAGGGGTCACTGCAAGAAGGAAAGTAACTCTGCTGAACTGACAATAAAGAAATGGCCACAGGTTAAATTGATGTCACTGCAACAATACTTAGGCGCAAAGATAAGAATGCTCACAATAAACAGCTCTGAAACCATGGTAGAGTTCTTGACAAGAGTAAACAAAGGAACGTGAAATGATGTGCAGGGTAAGCTTTTCCCGAAATGTAAGCGTAAATTAGGCACAAACGCACACTATACTCTGTCCAGGGAATTGCTGGAGCGAGGGAACGAAAGCAAGACTCTACGCAAGTAGTGCGAGGGAACAGGATTGCGTGGAGGGGGAAAGCGACTGCCGTTACCAGCCTTTCCAGCAGCGTGTACTGCTTCGCTCCGCCCACTTTCTTCCCTGTTCTACCTTTATGCGCGGTTCTGCTCCAGAGATTCCCACACGAGCGTAACTTTGGGACCAAATTTTGAGGGGGTAAAACAAATTTGGGCCTAATTTTGAGGGGGAAGAATCAACCCTGAGGCTTAACTTTGGGAGGGGGGGAGAAGAGACTTGAAAAGTTCTCCATCTCCTAAAATAGCGTCCAGGATTATATGCTAAATAACTGTGACGTTTGCGAAATCACGAGCATTACTCTTAATTACTTGCTCCTCAGTTTCCCTAACTAAATTTGAATAAACCTGAAAATTTTGAGAGCATAGTGAGAAATTTGATTTATTATAATTATTTATTTTACAGGCTAACAGATGCGCCACTACAGCACGATCGCCAATCGACGATCCGTACTTAATCCCAGCGCCTTTACCCCAGCACACCCAATGTCGCAATCCAGGCGTCAACTGCCTAGGGTGCAGCACGCTTCTCCTATGCAACATGAACCTTGACGGAACCTCAACTCCGATACTGAGCTTCAACTGTCAGAACAATGGCGGGGCGAGCTTCTGCGACGCTTATCAAGGAACGTGCGTCTCGGAATCATATGCATGCTCGCATTCCAGGACCCCTCCGGGGCATTCCGGTCATCCGGGCCAGCGACCACCGTTCGTCTGCCGGAGCCGAGGCCTCTTCGCCGATCCGGAGCTCCACGACTGTTCCGGTTACATAGTGTGTCTAAGACCCGGAGGATCGCCGATCAGGAGGCTGTGCGGAGGGAACACGAGGTTCAGCAACACGTTCCAGACGTGCGTGTCGACGCTTATGGCTCCTCCAGAGTGTTTCCAGCAACCTCCCCCGCCTGCCTTCCAGTGTCCGTACGAGGGTAACTTCGCAGACACCTCCTCTCACGATTGCACCAGGTACTACGAGTGCAAGAGCTTTGGTGCGCGCGGACGTCAGCTGGTGCCGGTGTCCCGCACCTGCAACTTCGGAGAGGCCTTCAACGACGGTGCAGGACGGTGCATGAACTCTTACTTCGTGAGGTGCAACGGTGTCAACCCCGATGTGAACTATGATGGTCCCGTTGAGGAGATGAGCGCGTGTCCGTCGAGGGACGGGGCCTTCGCCGACCCCAACTCCCCCGGCGACTGCGCGAGCTACATCGTGTGCGTGAACGGGTGCATTGTGGACAGGGGTAGATGCCCCCCAGGGTACGTGTTCGTCCCTTCTCCGGACGGACGAGTTAGCTGCAGCCCGACGAACTACAGTCCGGACTGTGGTCAAAACTCCAGATCGAGGCAACGAAGCTTCTTTTTTTAAATTAGTCAGCTGAATTCACATCTACCCCTCACCCCGAGTGAACCAATATCGTAGTTGATTAACCTTTGTATAACATAGAACATGCTTCCACCTTTACATCAGAATACACTAAATTAACCCTCTACTTCTTCGGATAGTCCGTATTCTATAGATACCATATCAGACTTGGATAATGGGGAGAAAGCAAGACATGACAATGCATGCGCAAAAAAAAAGACCCACAGTATTCTTCAAGTTTCTTGACACACAACGCAAAACCAATGAAAATGTAGATTTCTTTACCCCTCCACACAACTTTCTTGCTGTAGTCGAAAACATTACCAGACTAACATCTCAGTGTTACTAATATAGTATAGGATCTATTATTATATTATTTATTTTATGCTAATCCTTTTATAATCCATGATGTATTTATTACTTGCTCCTGGTATTAAATATTTTTTACAAATTATAGTTGATTTGCATTTGTTACAAATCCTCTTAATTTCTTTCATACTTATCTTGTTCAGACCCACTATCAGAATTTCGATATTTTGTGAACTGTGAATAAAATTTGTTCTCCAGATTAAGTTTATTGAGGAAACAAATCTCTTTGTATTTCAACGCAGTTTTTCATAACAACATATGTCATATGTGATACAGGTAAAAGGAAAGGTGAATCTGATTTAGTAATGGTAATATTTTTTTTTTTACATAAACCTACAACATATCTGTACAGTATTAGCAATATTATTATATCAAAAAGTAAATATATATCTAAATGAGATAAAAATAATTGCTTGCGGTACCCAGACATTGTTACACCCTTTACAAACTTCAAGCAGCCACAAAATTTCCCTTCCCTACAAATGTCTGCTCAAATTTATGCATTGCTATAAGCTTCCAGAAACTATGGTGTTAATCATGCAAAATAATATGAAAATTTTAGCAAAACTAAACTGAGCTTGTAGAAATGTAAAAGGCAAGTATTATATACGACACAATAATCTGTCCACTGTAAAGATGGTGTGGTTGGAGAATAAGAAATACAGCTTTTAAGAGGAACATATTATTGCTCAATTGCAGAAGAATCATTACATCTTATTTAACCTTACTGGACAGTTCAATACCAAGAAATGGGAAAAGAACCTTCACATTATTCTCTATCATGCACGTGGAAACAGAAAATTAAGAAGAGTTAACTATCTATATACTCATACACAGAGCTAAACATGTGTATAAACAATTTTTGTATGTAGTTTATTATTAAAGACAATTAACGTCGCTCTTCAACCTCTTTAGCCTAATCGCAGCTACGAGGTTAAATGTTGAAATTAGATGAAATGAGAAAAAAAACACAATAAATATCCATGACGTGGCCAGGACTTTCCAGCCGAGATAGCAGATCGATATTTGGAGAGATGAAAGATATTAATGAGGCAACTGACCATCTGTGTTATGCCAGTCAAGTTTTAATTATTCCCTACTCACTCACGAGTTCTGATATGTATTTTTGTGTGTTTTTACTAAAATGTCTGCATATATACGCACTTTAATCTGTGTAGAAAATACGAGGATAAACCAAACTCAAATGTCCTCTACACTGTTTCCAACCACACACCGCTCATAGCGAGATTATGCCCTGATTACTTGAGGTTCGGAAGTACGCCACTAGGTGGCAGTAGCATCCAGTAACAAATTCGTCATTTAATGTTTGAAACATTCGGCTGAGCAATGGCTACTGAGCAGATCGTGAATAAGTTTTCGGTTTTCAAGGGACAGCATCGATTGAAAACTACTGTGAGTGTGCAGACTTCATAGTACGAATGTGATGAATACACAGTCCATCTTTATTAGTCGAGACAATCGACGCTCTTGCGCATGTGCTAACTGGACGAGTCCACTGGAAAAATAGGGGTTACTGCTACAAGTATAACACTGATGGGGATATAAGTGTCCTCCTTTTATATCGATTTGAATTCATGGATATATATTGTTTAGACAGGGTCCCCAAAACAGAAGCAGTGGTATATACTTCAGATGTGTAGGCTAAGTATCAACTTCTGGAAGTAACTCGCTTACTTATTTTGAGTAACCTTAACTAGTTACAACTTGAAATTAGTATCTGCAACTGAGTAACTTTTGTAAATATCTAGTAACGAAATTAAAAGTTATTATTCTTAGCAAGTTGGCGCTTCCAATTGAAATTGTGAGAGAAAGGTTATACTTTATTGTCAAAATCAGTGCATGTCCAAGTGTGTTTAGAACATAAGAAATGTCAATTGCGGAAGAAATTGCTGAAGTTCACCTGGCTTACTTCCTTTCAAACAAGATAAAACGTAAAGGAGACAATAGGCTTTGGTCATATTTAAGTTAATATTTCCAATTTCACGGGTCAAATTTTCAGTTCGACTCTCCCTGTTCTCAATTACGGAGCTTACATTTTGCGTTTTTGCTTACTTGACTATTTTCAATTCCCTATTACAGAGTATGAGCTCTTTGCCGAATTATAGGATATACATTGGCTGGCGAATCACTACCGTAGGTGAATACATGCAGGAAGACTTCAGAAAACAAGTCACCATTTTCCATTGTGGAAATGAACACTTTCTGGTGCTGTTGCCCGAGGGACAAGTTGCCGAGTCATCTGCCGCAGGTAGGAAGGAAATGACCTAAAAGCATGTAACACTATGTTAAGGTTACCAATCTTCTTGGGGATGTGTTGGGATCTGCACTGCCAAATGTTCAGCTACATATTCTCGGCCATTAGTCCAACCCTAACCTACTGTTATAGGGAGATCCCGCCGATGGTAGGAATTGGCTGCCCATATCAAGACTTGGTGTCGAGTATCAAAGCCAGGGCCGGATTAACCTATGGGCAACTGGGGCAATTGCCCTGGGGCCCCCACCAAAAGGAAGTTCTGAAGGGCCTCCACCAAAAAAATATTTTAACCAGCTGGCTATGCTTGTGTAAAATTACATAAGTTGTATTTTAAGAATAAAAAAAATCAATATTGTCGTATGTCTGCACTCTTCTGGATCCAATTGTAGCACAGCTCTCAGTCAATCTGTTTGTAGATATATGAAGCTCAGTATACTTTATACCATGGATTGGTTTGGCCGTGATGTGGAAATAAGACACACTTATTTAAACAATCAATTCTCAGATACGATTAAGATAATAAATAATCCAACGAAGTACATAACTTCCTTTTGTTAATAACATCGTATTAGAACTGTGAGTTCTAAGCAGTAGCAATGTCAAACATCAGGAAGACATCCCAATGGAACTGTCCATGTATAATATTGTATGTAAGGATCCGTTCTGCAATACATTTCCCAATGTCGAACTTCTCTTTAGAATGTATTTGGTCTTAATGGTAACATACTGCAGCAGAGAAAAAGATCTTTCTCAAAAATGAAATTAGTGAAAAACAGGTTTCGTTCTGCCATGGGACAGGATCGCTCATCGAATCTTTGTTTATTAAGCATTGAACATGAACTTCTTCGTGAATTGGACTTCGATGATATAGTAGATGAATTTTCAGCGAAAAAGGTAAGAAAAGTGTGTCTACTATAAGTATTAAGCCTTTGGGAATTTTCTTGAAGAAAGTGTAGTTACTACAATTTCCACAATGAACCTGTCGGTAATTGTCCAGTAGATGGACCGTGCATATGTAGTGACATATTTACTCTTAATTGTAAATAATATCATTTATAAAAAAATATGTACTGTACTTACGTACGAGAATTGTACGTAATTGACTGCTCAATTCTGTTTCCGTCTGAACCCCCTTAGTATTTACCATATATTGTAGTTACGGTGTTCACTCTTCATAATATACTGTAGACATTTAGATGCAGAACTTTACTGCTGCTATAGCGCTACAATTTTCGTCCTGTAACTTTATTTTACTGCGCTATTCTCCCTACAAACCTATCTGCGATATGCTCGATTGTGAATGACTACTGATTCTAAAATCAGGTATACTATTTTAACTGCTGAAAATTGGTGGTTAACATATTAAGCTAATAAAGCTCCTAGTAAACAAAATGGGGAGCCCCCCACAAAAAAATTTGCCCAGGGGTCTCCACAAACCTTGATACGGCCCTGATGAAAGCCACACTGACTCGCCCAGTTCACTGTCTACAGCCTATCTTATCCTGTTCGATGCTCACTTCGCACCTCCTCCTACAAGAGCCAATCATTGAGGCTTCCTCTTCCTCCTTCCTTACTAAATTTGTGAACCTTTCCACACGGAACAAACATCTTGACACGTTCTATACGCACACAATGTTACTTCACGCGTCGTATTATTTTACTATTAATATTAACTTAATAATACTCAGCGGTGAACGATGAGACTCGGTGAAGTACACAGACTCCTCTCAGGTACAGGGATAGTGTTAGGCAAAGACAATTCACAGCACAGAGAAATAAAACCACATTACTGTCGTATGTATAAACTGAAAAGTTTTATTCTTTATTTATTGCAATTATAATGCAACTATACTTGAGACGAAGGCGAGGATTTCGCTTTGTCGATGAATTGACTCAATTAAAACGCATAAAACTCAATGCGTGGCTATCGGCAAGCCTATGATCACATAGACCTAGCTTGCGCCCCGAACTACCACACCAAGAGATATGCAATGATAACTGAGCCAATATTTGCTCTTTAGCCTTTTATTTCCAAATTAATCTTTAGGCTAACTTTATTATTTGACGTAGAATGGTTGCAGTATTGTGCATACCATCAATGCATGGCTATCGGCGTACCTATGTTCACATAGGCCTAGCTTGCGCCCCGAACTACCATACCAAGATGTATGCACAACACCGAGGAGTTCTTTTTAAGTTTAAAAGCTTCGTCGATCCGTGGCGAAAAAGTGTGGTGATTCTTACGCGACATCCTCGCTTTTATACTATTTTCGAGAACACAGATTAAAGTACAGATGAATCACTCACTATCTACAAAAGGTTACTATCAACAAAACTGACATCTATACATCTTTAGAAATACAAATTCGTATAGAGCACTCTTGCAAACAAAGATACATTAAATTACTCATAACAGAGCATAAAATACAATAAACATTAAACAAAAGATATATATTACAAACAAGGTGCATTATTACCTTTAATAACAAAGAAATTAGGCCTTCTGTTACAAAAAATAAATACATTAGTGACATATCTTCTACTGGTGACGTCACACAAAAATGTGGATCATATCATCTGCCCCTTCCTTTCGGAAACTAAGTTTCAGGAAGGAAGTTATCGACCTGGAGGAAACTTAGTTTTAAAGTACAAATTCTTTCTTTTTATCCTCCGAAAAACGCACCAGTTTTAGGTTATCCAAGTTAACCTTACCATATAATTCTTTAGTCCTTGGAATTAGCAATGTCACAACATTATTTTCAACTTTGTCCACTAGATAAGGTCCTATCCACAACATAAATAACTTTTGAATGGTCCTATCTAATGAGGAGCTTAAGGAATGGTTTTTAACCATCACGAAGTCTCCAACTGTCACTGTCTTGGCGTTTCCCTTCTGTTTTAAATTCTTCGACAGCTTCTTCTTCTCCCTGACTTGGGCTAAGAATAATTTGGACTTCCAATCCGGTTGGGCTTCTTCCCATTCGGGCCAATTGAAATGGGTTAGGATCTCTCTGGGTATGGAATGGTTGAAGAATAGTTCAGCAGGTGAATATCCAGTAGTCTCAGAAATGGAATAATTAATTAACCAAACAACTTTTGATATGTATCGAGACCAAGTCTGATGTTCTCGATAACAAAATAAACGAAGTAATCTGACTATCTCTTGATTTGCTCGTTCTACCATGTTCCCCTTTGGATTGTAAGCTGTTGTGCAAACGTGATGGATATCAAGCTTTTTGGTAAATTCGTGCCACTGCTTAGAGGTAAACTGAGCTCCTCTGTCGCTCATTGTAAACGTAACGTTTGGATAGTGAGCAAAATATCCTCTCTGAAGCGTGTTTATAATTTCTGTGGTGCTGGCAGTCCGTAAAGCATATGCGGAGACAAAACGTGTACCCACATCAATAAGGCTCAAGATGTACTGGTATCCATTAGACCGAGGAAGCTTACCAATCAAGTCCAGAGAAAGCATCTCATGAGGTTGCTTGGGACTGATATGAAGGGTCTCTTTGAGTATCCCCAATTTGTCTGGTTTACTCTGGGCACAAATTTCACAATCTCGGATGTACTGTATCACGTCATCCTTCATGCCTTTCCAGAAGTATCGTACTGCAAGTCGCTTCAATGTCTTGGATACTCCAAAATGTCCAGCTTCATCATGAATTACTTTCAAGAGAGGTTGCTTCATTACCACCGGAACACACAATTTCCAAAGGGACTGATTGTCTGATCCTCTCTTAAATAAAATTCCTTCTTGAATGCGATAGGAACGATGCAATCTGAGGTTAGGTTCCTGAGAATTTAAAGATTGGAGTAAATTTTTGCAGAATTCATCTTCAGATTGTGCCTCTCTCCACTTGTCGACGTCATCTATTTCTCCTCTTTCGGCCCACAGGTAGTTTATTCTGAATGTCTGCTGGCTATTTTCAGGATGAATCTGGGGTATATCATTAGCAGGATACCGAGATAAAATATCTGCCAGATCGTTTTGGCGACCAGAGACGTATACTATTTTATACTGGTACTGTTGGAGTTTTAAAGACCAGCGAGTCAAACGACTGTTCCAGTTACGGGCGTCTTGTAACCATACCAACCCTTTATGATCACTGTAGATAGTGAAGGGCCTACCTTTCAAATAAACAGCATACTTCTCAACTCCAAAGATTATGGCCAAACATTCTAACTCATGGATGGAGTAATGGCGTTCGTTCTCCTTCAGTTTTCGGCTTGCATACTGAATGACCTTTCTCTCTTCACCATCCATTTGGAAAAGAATACTACTCAATCCTTTCCCAGAAGCATCGCATTGGATACAGAATTCCTGTTCAAAATCGGGCTGTGCTAATTCAGCATCTCTTACAAGTTCATTCTTCAGTAGCTGGAAACTTCGTTCTTCCTCGTCTACCCAAATCCAACGTTGATTTTTACCTAACAGCTTGGTGAGCGGTTCAGATTTAGCTGCAAAATTTTCAATGAACTTCCGCCTCCAGTTGGCGAGGCCAAGAAATTTCCGAACATCCTTTCTAGTTTTAGGTTTAGGAAATAACTTAACGGCTGAATTTTTGTCTGGTTGGATTTTGATCGCATCTCCAGAAACAACGTGACCCAAGTAGGTGATTTCCTTTTTGACAAATTCACACTTTCGCAGCTTTACAGTCATGCCCACTTCTTGGAGTCGCTGCAACACTTCGTCCAGATGTTTGAGATGCTTGGAGAGTTCTTTGTCGAAAATCAGCAAGTCATCCATATATTGAGTTAGGTATTCTTCGGTTTCAGGACCAAATACAGCATGCATGGCAGCTATGAAAATTGACACAGCACTAGAGATACCAAAAGGCATTCGAGCAAACATCCACTGACGTCCTTTATAGGAGAAGGCAGTACATGGTTGGCAGTCAGTTTTTACAGGGATCTGTAAATATCCAGAAGCTAGATCCAGATTTGTAAAATAACGAGCACCTTTAAATTTTTGTAAGGCATCCGAAATGGGCTCAACTGAATTTCGTGGAACACGTATAATTTTATTCAAATTTCTGAAGTCAATGCATGGGCGTACTGTACCGTCAGGCTTGTCGACTACAATTAAAGGGTTCAAGTAAGGGGAATTACAAGGCATTATAACACCCCACTGTCTCCACTTTTCTAATTCTTCCTCCAGGAGTTTCCTTTTTGCTATAGGTATGGGATATGGAGATCGATACACAGGTTCTGTGGTGGTGAGTTCAATCTCACACTGGAAGTTTTTAATAGTACCTGGTCTCTCGGAAAATACATCTCTATGCTTCAATAAGACTTCTTTCAATTGGCTTCTACCCCTTTCGCATAAAATCTCATTCGCTTTGACCTTCTGCAGAATGTCGTCAGGACTAGCCGTCCACTGATCGACATGGGAATCTTCACGGACATTTCTTACATACGTCCCTTTCGAAGATCCATTATTCACGAGGTCCTGCTCTACCGGAACTCCGTCTACGGTGAGGGATAACTTCTCGCGCTGTAGGTCAATTCCTGCTTCATATTTCCTGAGGAATGGGTAGCCCAAAATAAAGTCAGCTTCGAGACCCTTCAAGACAAACATGTCCTCCAATAAATTTCTTCCAGCAATCTCCAGATATACTTGTCTACATCCTACAACTCTAGTTTTGTTTCTCCCAGTGAAATCAGTCAGCCTAACATCTGGACATGTTTGTAACTGCAATGATGGCAGCTTCTCTTTAATCTTCTTCCAAATGGCGTAGCTCATGAGATTACATTCGCTGCCAGTGTCCAGAACACAAATAAAATCGACGCCGGTTACAGTTGCTTTAATTAACGGAGCCCTGGGTAAATTTTCCTTTCTAACTGCCTGTTGTAGTGCTTTCTCTAAACTTTGTTTTCCTTCATTGAAAGTCAGCACAACAAAAAGATTATTATCTTCACTATTTATAACGCTGTCATTGGTTCCCAGAGAAGTCCAAGATTTTAGCCCAACCGTGATCGGGAACGAAGAATTCACGTTGGGCGACTGGCTAAATCCGACTGCATACCACTCGGATTAGCACTTGTCGAGGGTGCCCAACAAAAGTCTCTTGTTATGTCGACACTTTGACGTTGCTCGTTCGTCAAACGTGAAGCAGAAGGTTCAAACGGAGGCGCCGTCGCTCTGAAGTTACTGGGTTCAGAGGCGTTACGTGAAGAGTCACGGGAATGGTCTTCTGGATCAGATCTGGAACGACGCGGCCCACGTGCGTAGTTGTTCCTGCCATCCCTTCTAGGAGGATTACGTCGTCTGTTGTAATTGGAATATCCATTCCTCTGGTTCTGCATAACTTGTCTGACTCTGGGTTGTTGGTTTCCAATTCTATTTTGTCTGGGAGCATTTCCCTGGCCCGCACCTTCCCTATTCCACACAGGCTTCCAACTGTCCTGCTCTTCAAGCACCTCGAATCTTTTCAAAAAATCAGCAAGCTGTCGTACAGTTCGAGGAGAATTAGCCAAACTCAGACTGCGGGCTCTATATGGAAGCTGAGAGATAATTAAGTTCACTATCTCTGGTTCTACATAACGGGCAGACAGATTGCGGTAGGCTGAGTAAATGGACCATGCGTATTCTTCCATACTCATACCAAACTGCTTTGAATATCGACGAGACCTCACTGCCGTCAGCTGCCTCTCTTTGGCCTCTTCAGAAGCATATTGCTTGCGAAAACGGCGGCAGAAATCAGAATAGGACTTGAACTCTAACTGGTTTGCTCGAAACCAATGCTCAGCCTGGCCTTTGAATAACCGAGGAATAATTTCCAATCGGTACTCGTAGGGAACTTGCATTAAATCAAAGTTGATATTGAGTTCTTTTAAATATTGTTCAGCATTCTGGGCTTCCAGGTCTCCCTTGAACTTGGACAAGGAATTAAGGTCTGCCATCCTTGGGGTTCCTGTCGTCGTTGATCGCTGAGTTCGCGGTGGTGACTCATCTGACCCGCTTTTCACATTTCCATGCCTTCGTGTTCGCTTCCTGATACTCGCTTGATACTGAGAGTCAGAGCTGGTGCTGGAAGAAGAGGAACTGCGATCTTTCTTCCTTGCTAGACGTTTCCTCTTTGCCCCTTCTTCATAACGACGATGCCGTGCCCTGGGAGATTCACGCTCTCTGTAACCTCTATCATCGCCCGAAAGACTAAAGGTAGGTGGAACTGCAGAGGCCACTTCATTAGCTCTTGAATCAGCAGTAACTCGTGGGCGACATACTTGTTTGTCTTTTCTAGTTCTCTCTCCACCTGTTCTGTCCATCGCTTCATTTAGTTCAATGTTAATGGTTTGCAACACTGCACCCTCAGCAACTGCAGACGGGTGACCAGCTGTTCGAGATCCAGTTTCTGTTTCCATTTGCCGGGAAACGTGCATAGTCTCTAACTGATTCGTAAGTTGTTCTACCTGAGTCTTTATTTCTTCAACATCCTTGCTTCTTTGAGACACAACGACGGAAATCTGACTAATATTTTCTTGGACCTCAGCCCGGAACTGTATTTTGTCAGTCTCGGCGTCGGCCAATATCTGTTCCATCGTCAGCTGTTTTTCAATAATCTTATTGCACTCCTCAGTGAATCTCGAATTAATACCCTCTACATCGATGCGAACACTTTCCGTGGCTTTATTAACATCGGCTGCCAAGCTACGCCGGAACTCATCAAAGTCCATCTCTCTAGCCTGCCGAATTTCTTCAGAGAATCGGGCCCTAGTATTCTCGTTCTCAGACTTTAGTTGTTGTATTTCACAGGCCATCTCGCCTATTTCAGCTCTTAAAGCTCTCATAGATTCATCGTGCTGCTTACCGATATCATCCTTTAATAGCGCACATTGTCTACAGATATCAGCCTTCAAGTTATTAATGGAATCAGCTTGCTGCTTAATGTCAGCCTGCAATGTTTCAGACTGTTTACTAATATCAGCTTTCAAGTTATTAATGGAATCAGCTTGCTGTTTAATGTCAGCCTGCAACGTTTCAGACTGTTTGCTAATATCAGCCTGTAATGTTTCCATACTTTCAACTTGCTGCTTGCTAATTCCTTCAATCATGGCTTTTAAAGCTTCAAACATATTTAATGGATCTGATGTAATAGTTGTAGACAATGATTCACATTCTTTACAAACGAAATCGGTAGCTTCGTGGCTTTCAGATCGAACATCTAAGCCACAACATTCATAATGTAGCAACTTTGTACATTTCTTGCACACAAATGTGGTTTTATCTTTATCAATGTTCCGACAACAATCGGGAACATTAAGCTCTGAACTTGAAGCAAGATTTTTATTTGCGCTACGCAAATGTTTTCTTTCCATTTCAACGAAGTAGTTCTGTGCTTTTCTACAAATATAAAAGTTTAGTGCTCTTGCACAATGAATATCAACTTTAAACAATTGTCTTGCCCTTGTACACTACAAAATCGAGCCAACACGTTGAGCTGCCACTTGACACGTTCTATACGCACACAATGTTACTTCACGCGTCGTATTATTTTACTATTAATATTAACTTAATAATACTCAGCGGTGAACGATGAGACTCGGTGAAGTACACAGACTCCTCTCAGGTACAGGGATAGTGTTAGGCAAAGACAATTCACAGCACAGAGAAATAAAACCACATTACTGTCGTATGTACGAGGGTGGTTTGAAAAGTTCTCGGAATGGAGTAGAAAGAAACTACTTACAACAGTGATTTATTTTTATTTTTCAATGTAGTCTCCCTGTACACTAATGCACTTGGTCCAACGATGTTCCAATGCCTTGATCCCATCTCGAAAATTAGATTCCTCCAGGCCTGTGAAATACGTGTCAACTTCGGCTATTAGTTCTTCCTTTGAAGAGAATCTCCGTCCACCGAGGAAACTTTTGAGTTTGGGGAAAAGGTGGAAGTCTGAGGGAGCCAAATCAGGCGAATAAAGCGGATGTGGCAACAATTCGTAACCAAGTTCATGAATTTTTGCCATGGCAACGACACTTGTGTGAGGGCGCGCATTGTCCTGATGCAAGATGATTTTATTTCTTGCCAAACCTGGCCTCTTTTCCCGTATCTTATGCTTTAGTTGGTCGAGGAGATTAGCGTAGTATTGTCCCGAAATTGTTTGACCAGTGGGAAGATAATCGATCAACAGAATCCCTTTCGCATCCCAAAACACTGACGCCATTACCTTTCCGGCCGACCGTATTGCCTTTGCTTTCTTTGGTGGTGGTGAATCAACATGTTTCCACTGCTTTGACTGTTGTTTTGTCTCTGGGGTATAGTAGTGGACCCACGTTTCATCTGTCGTCACAAACCGGCGCAAAAAATTTGTGGTTTATCTTAAAACGAGTCAAACATTGTTCGGAAATGTCCACTCTGATGCGTTTATGGTCCTGTGTTAAAAGTCGCGGCACCCATCTTGCAGATAATTTTCTCATATCCAATTCAATTGTTAAAATATGATACGCCCGTTCGGATGACATTCCTATAGCTTCAGCAATTTCACGCACTTTCAGTCGGCGATCCTCCATGGCCAATTTATGCACTTTTTCAATAATTTCTGGGGTAGTAGCACATTTTGGGCGACCACTACGTGGATCATCTTCTAAGCTGTCCCGACCAAATTTAAACTCGTTTGTCCACTTTGCAACAGTTGAATATGAAGGAGCAGAGTCCCCCAGTGTGTTCAGAAAATCGGCATGAATTTCCTTTGCTTTCATACCTTTCTTTACGAAATACTTAATCACCGCTCGAATCTCGATTTTTTCCATCTTCACAAAGCACTGCACGGGAACAACTACAAAGTGACGTCCGCACCACAGATCTCTACCCAGAACACTGACGCGCCACGTGTTTATTAATAAAGGATGGCCTATTACTATGCGGGAACCTCGTTGTCCTAGCACTGACATCTGGTGGTGATTCCGAGAACTTTTCAAACCACCCTCGTATAAACTGAAAAGTTTTATTCTTTATTTATTGCAATTATAATGCAACTATACTTGAGACGAAGGCGAGGATTTCGCTTTGTCGATGAATTGACTCAATTAAAACGCATAAAACTCAATGCGTGGCTATCGGCAAGCCTATGATCACATAGACCTAGCTTGCGCCCCGAACTACCACACCAAGAGATATGCAATGATAACTGAGCCAATATTTGCTCTTTAGCCTTTTATTTCCAAATTAATCTTTAGGCTAACTTTATTATTTGACGTAGAATGGTTGCAGTATTGTGCATATCATCAATGCATGGCTATCGGCGTACCTATGTTCACATAGGCCTAGCTTGCGCCCCGAACTACCATACCAAGATGTATGCACAACACCGAGGAGTTCTTTTTAAGTTTAAAAGCTTCGTCGATCCGTGGCGAAAAAGTGTGGTGATTCTTACGCGACATCCTCGCTTTTATACTATTTTCGAGAACACAGATTAAAGTACAGATGAATCACTCACTATCTACAAAAGGTTACTATCAACAAAACTGACATCTATACATCTTTAGAAATACAAATTCGTATAGAGCACTCTTGCAAACAAAGATACATTAAATTACTCATAACAGAGCATAAAATACAATAAACATTAAACAAAAGATATATATTACAAACAAGGTGCATTATTACCTTTAATAACAAAGAAATTAGGCCTTCTGTTACAAAAAATAAATACATTAGTGACATATCTTCTACTGGTGACGTCACACAAAAATGTGGATCATATCAATCTGTCACCTCGCATGAAGAGAATGCCTTGCCTGGTATAACTTGCTGCTAGCTGTGGACATTGTGAATTATAACTTTGGTTCTTTCGGCAAACCCATACATGCTTTACTGGACAGACCAGAGTATCTTGGCTTAACAGTAATGTAGAAAATGAATTATAATATCCCTATATTTGTTCAATAAAAATGTATAAGGCTAATCATAATTTAATGAAAATCAATATTAATTTTTGGTGTTAATCAATGAGAAAAGTACAACCCGCTTACTAATTAATAGAATGTATTATGAGAGTTACATCTTGTTTAGAATGAAGTAATTGCTACACACAGAAACCAAAACGTGTCAATTGACACATATATTTTGATTTCAATAACACGTTAACGTGCATAAACTGCAAATGATGCACCTTTTAGTGTGTCAAAATACACATAGGAATGTATTAAAGGGTATTTTTATCAGATGAAGTTCCATGTGATGCAGTAAAATGCATCAATTTGGAAGATCAGACAAGATCATTTGGAAGATAACGAACTTTCACTTTTAGTGCATCAATTGACACAGCTAAATGTGTAATTTTGTTATCTTCGAAATGATCTTCTCTTATCTCCCAAATTGATGCATTTTAGTGCATCACACGAAACTTCATCTCATAAAAATACCCTTTAATACACTCCTATGTGTATTTTGACACACTAAAAGGTGCATCATTTGCAGTTTATGCACGTTAACGTCTTATTGAAATCAAAATATATGTGTCAATTGACACGTTTTGAATTCTGTGTGTAGGTTCGTGTGAGGGACGTGGTAATGCAGGTAAATATTAGTAGAACAAGATAAAAACCAGACGGTGAACAAAGAACATATTAATAGAAAAACTGGACGTAAGTCTGAAACATTCACATACATTATAACACAAAAAGGTAGTAACAGATATATATGTTTCTGGTTTCTCTTCTTTTAACCATGAAGGCCAAACGTAGCAGCCATACACTAATACATGGGCTGTATCAGCAATACTAAAAATAAATTAGTTACTTTTAAATGAAACTGTAACTAACTATAGTCAAATTATTTGATTTGTTTCTTATAGTCGCCTTTTAGCCACTTTTGGTTAATCGCGACGGCAAGGATGAGTGATGTTATGATGAAATTGATGAAGGGCCATTTGCAAAGACAGCCCAGGTCGAGATTCCAACCTGGGACCCCTGGCGTCGTAGCACGCCGTGCTAATCATCCAGCCACAGACGTTGGAAGTCTAAAATGAGTATCTGCAACTATAAAGATTTACTTTTGAGAAAAGTTTAGCAAAAAGTAGAGTGGGAAACCAAACTTTAGAATCTTAGACACGAAAATAATTTCACCAAAATGTATTCACTGTGGGGTTCAGTCACCTCAGCTGAATCATGAGAATCTGGAATGGACTGCTTATTGCAAACAGATGTTTCGGAAACGATCCGGAACAAGTTTCAATACAACCATGTTCAGTCACATCTGAAAGCACTACTTGCAAAGGGAGATTGTTCATTACAAGCCCTTTCATTTAGAGAAGCCTTTTGATAGTAATGTCAACGACTTCTCGCGACATTTGAGCATCAAAGAGAGCAATCGTCTTGTTTGGCTTCCACAACTTTGTTTGACAACAATGGTAACCAGAAATGCAATAAACAAATTGAATCCAAACTAATTAAGTCATTTACAAATTTCTGATACGATTCGAACAAAACAAAACCAAGGAGGAAAAGCTCGTATTTCATTGGTCGAAGTGAAACTTCAGCAAGGCTGCTTTAAATAACGCATACACACTCTTATAATATGGACACAATCTGGTCTGAAATGATGCAATTGTTGGTCAAACGTTGGGACTCAGATAGTTATCTTATTGTTGCGACAAGAGTCATGGAGTTAATTTTCGAAATAATTAATTCTGAAGATCTCAATATTTTTTTTTTTCATAATTTAGTCTAAGAAACAATGCCATATGAGTAGAAGTTCTGGTGTATGATTGCCGATGAGACAAGTATTCATCTTCAGTTATAACACGCGAAAACACACACCACAGACTTATTCACACGAGAAGACTACCAAATATCATCTCCATACCACTCCTAGACTACATACTGAAATTGACGTAATAAAACTTGAGAAATTATTATATACTAAAGAAACATGAGTAACAACAAGGTGTTACAAAATCATTGCGAAGTGACTAAAAATGTCAGAGACCACTTTATGCTCACGAAGGGATTGGCCCAATAGTTTAACCTAGGATCAGAACCTTCGTTTTAAAAGTTGTTCAAAGACAAAAATGGTGATCGAGGGCCATTTTAAGTGCGTATGCAATTTTTTCCCGTGCTCTTTACTAACTTGATTAGAAACTTTTCTGAAAATTTCGAGAGGGGTTATAGCGCCCATTATCTCTCCCCCTGTGTACGCCAGTGCGTAATAATGCTAGCAGTAACAAAGCAAGACAAGTAAAGTTTTGCAGTTTACAAGTTTTGATCCGCCACGTTTGATATAAAACTGTACATGTAGCGTTTTGAGTATTTCCAGAAAGCAACTGAATGTCCTTGTACGAGTACATTACAGTGTTAACATACACAGATAGAAATATTTAGTATTACCAAAATAAAATATGTGCTGTTGATCAAGCATATACTTAAAAATGGGAAAACAAAATTTATGTTCACCAGTAATAATCTCCTTTGTACTTCTGACCAGATGGAGTCCAGAATTAACAAATAATTTAAACAAAATTACGAAGTATATCAAAATCCATCATACATTTATGTTTATGGTGATGCCAAGAAGAGTAACCAAACGTTTATGATTAACAAAAGTAAAACCAGCGTTTTTGTGCATTTTGTTCCTAATAAAGTGATGTCTGAAACAGAAGAAAAATGTGAACAAATTACCACACATTTTAGACACCTCCATATTTTAACATACTGCTGCTTTGAGAACAGTAACGATTAGCTTTACGCTAAATGGTTTCAATTAAAATATTTCTACAAAACTAACTAAACTATTTAACTCTCTAGCCTTCTTAGACCCGAAGGTTTATGCCTGCAGCAACACAAGCCTTCAATCTGTCCCTATCCTAGGCAAGATCGATCCAAACTTTTCCATCCTTACAGATTTCCTTTAGGTCCATCTCAACGTTATCCTCCATCTTCGTCTTGGCCTTCCTACATTTTTTTAGGGAAGACAAGTACACACACACAGACACACACAAACAAAGATTGTGAACTGAAACTCAAAATATTTTGACAACGGTAACACAATACAGAGTATTTAAATTAACACAAGTTACACCAGGAGAAATTATATAAACACGTCAGAGAAGTTAAAGTTTTTACCTTATTTGAAGCACTAAAAATACACCAATTGGGCTTATCCGACTCGACTGTTTCAAAGAAACCAAAATTACACATTTAACAGTGACAAATAATTGACAACAATTTATCTTTTTATATTTTCATTCGCCTTTTGTTTGCATTACTGGTTTCTAAGAGAGATATTGAGAGAAACACTGGTGCTCTGGCTGAGTTTGGTTCGCCCTTATCTGAGCGTGTTCAAAAAAGTTTGTTTTTAAGCCCACCTTATGCTCAAATTGGCAAATGGGGACCTGACCTACAGTTTAAAGTGAGATCCGAACTACTATGTGCCTCCATCGGAAATCGAACCTGGAACTCATTGATTATAAAATGACAGCGTTACAAATGGGCCATAAGGAGACCCTAGTGATGAGCAATTTGCATACTATTAACATTTGTCACCGGCTGTACGTACAACATAGAGGGTAAAATGCAATGGTGGCTCTAGCGGGTTAGAAATAACCTATTACCTACTGAGCATTGATTTCTAGACCAAATATCGAAAACACACCATGCGTTTCATGTAGCACAACAATGCACAAGCATTCAATAATAATTGTGCATTGTTGAAAGCTCATTACAGTAGCCAGGAAACGACATCCAAATCAAGCTAGTTCACAAAACACACAGACCCTCTATTCTACTCTTATTTAAGGTATACTATAGTTTAAATTCTAGGAAAATGGCTGTCTCCAAGAACAACAAAGATAAAAACGAAACGCTGGAATCTGCCGACATAAGAGTGTGTTTCCATTCTTGATGACGGTTGATGACGCCATAACTTAGATTTTCTTACACTAAAAATTGTTTTTAAGAGTGAAACAACTTTACAGTTCTTTAATCCTGCTTTTAACAAATTTTCCTCACGTTATGATTGTTGTTCATTTATTAGCTCTAGTTCAAACACCAATATCAACACACTATGCAGAATTTGGTGCAATATTTGAAGTGATTGGACAAATCTCGACCAGTAAAAGCAAATTTCAGTCAGAATTAGCTATAGGACAAATTGCGTTTTATTGTATATGTATAATTTTAATTATGGATGTTCACCGTAGGTTACATACGAAGTGTTAATGTTAAACATAAGGTATCTTCAAAGCAGGCGAACCGTCTAGCCAAAAGCCATTGAAGGGGCCAAGACCTGCCAAGCATATTCTGTGTGGACGAAGCTTAGTCAACGCATCGACTTTCATCATTGTGTTCTGGTTTCTATACAGAATAATATTTGTGCACCAATATAACATTCCAGGTTAAAGAGTAGTTAATCATTTCTTCATAATTTTCATTTTTGACAGGAACTTGTGTAAATAAGAAACCGACGCAGTAGAATATATATAATTATTCACACAGAATTTGCCTGAAGTTATTTGGAAAAATACGTTTTTTGGCCTGACAAAATATCACTGTATTTACTTGACAGGTATAGTTTGGGGATTCCCGTAGTTCCCTTGTCTTGGATGCAAGTAAAACTATAGGACCGTTCCCGAAAAGCACATGTCTGTAAAAGTGACCAAACTTGGCCAAAAAGTTTCACGGCATATGCTTTCCACCCCCTGCAATCGCCGTTTATCCAGGACCTATGGGACTCTTGCCAGTGCAAACGGGAAGGTAGAGGCGCACTCCCCCATTCAGGCGAGATGGAGGGACTCGACCACTCTACCCTTTCCGTTTGGATCGGAGGCCTCTCTGGAAGTTCCACCAGTGAGAGGCTTCACGTGCCCCGTGGTGTGATAGTACACGAAGGCGCTCCGAACTGGTGGAAGTTCACCAGCTCTGGAATCCTCCCCCCCATCGGGAAGGCCTTACATTTTACTCAGCATCCACTCTTGCTATGCTGGGGTAACAATGATGACCTTGCCCACTTTCTTTAATGTTTCAAATTCAGAATGTGTATTTGATATTATTAGTGCAACATACTTTTCGAACAGCATCCATTGTTTGTTATCTGGTAATGGAAAAACTGTTTCCATTCTCTGAGATTCTTCCTATGTCACTTCAGGCAAATGTTGGCATGTTATGTGTAAGTGCAAGAACAATTCTTCCTTTTGGGTCTGCAAGGTAATCGAATCTAGTAGGTTAGGTTACGTTATTACAAGGGCTTAGATTGATATATTTTAGTATTTGCAGACTCAAAACGAATATAATGTTAATGTTGTATGACAAGATCCGTTGCCGTGAAAAGAAAGCGTGGATCTTGCCTTACACTGATGCATTCGACTCTCGTGAGTAGGTTGCAGTTGGTTCTCCGGCGCAAGGCTGTAAGGTACAAATGGCCTTGCGTCCCTCTTCCAACTGAAAAAAGGAGGCCCTCACAGATGGTAGAGACGTTGACGACGTTGTGGGGCTTTCAACTAACATCTACCTGTACCAAAAGTATAGATGTCATTACAGGACCTAGCAGTATCTCGCCTGAAGCATAATCCGCCCAGCAGACGTGTAAGAGCCGAATACTTAAACAGAGTTCCCCATTTACGATTCAATGTACAGAAGAGGTGAGCAATAGCGAAAGGATGAGCATCATAACGGAGCAGGTAAGGGGTCATTACAACCCAGAAGTGTGTGTGACTGTGCAATCAAAATTCTGTAAAAAGACGGAATTTCTAGAAAATATACACTTTGGTACACACGAGACAATCTATTTGCTTACCTATCCTTGCTTTGCGATATTTCTTTCTTTTTTGTGAGAGAACGCGCCATTCGTAAAGAAGCAACAAAGATCGAAAGGCTCGCTGGCAGAATACACAAGGAGTTTCGCTCCTGCACTACAGAGACATAGGGTTGGAAGGGATCGACACCGCAGAGCAAACAAGAGTAAGTCGAACGCATATATTTCCTCCCGGAGAGCGTTCCAATCAATTATTCACCGGATCCGACAAGTATTCGCAGCATTTCGGAGAGCAAACACTTTCAAGAAGTTTGCAGTCTTCCACTTCAGATGGCGTTGTGCGCTGAGCATTGTGGGAAGCTGAAATCAACCCAGAGGATGAATTAAGAGTATTCAAACCGATATGAGATTTTTTTATATTTTAAAAATCCTTCGTATCATCCAATTTTCTGTTTACTTTTCAGATTGCAACTCGCGGAATTCATCACACGGTATTTTGAAAAGTACGACCCGGATTTTGAGGTAGAAAATCACTAAAAATTTGTATTTATAAAATCGAAGAACTTTCACTATCATATTTGTATGTATATTTCCAAGCATTGGTGGCTATCAAGGCACTCTCTGTCCTCCTCATTTTTCAAGAATTATGTAAATTACAATAAAAATATAATTTGTGTCAATCTTGCTCCCCCTCAAATATTTGTGAGTTAAGATTTACTATTTCCTAGACTTCTTTCGCAATAGTTTAGAATCTTTTTGAACTCTCAATGGTTCATCTTGTGTAGTATCGTATGAGATGTAAAGTCTAATACTTAATCTGCAAAAACAAAGAACTGTGGAATGACACAACGAACCTCAGTAAGAGAACATGAAAGTATTAGGTGCCCAAGTTGAAGAAACAGTCCAGGTGAAGTTGTAATGTCGTAGTTAAGTTATTATGATCGTAAGAGTGAAATGTATAATTCTCGTTCTCTATGCAAAATATAGATACATACATGCTTGTGCATAGTTACATATTCAAACTAAAGTAACTGAATTAATAAGTTTAAAACAATTCTTTATCGTGCTTAATTTTTGTAATCCATTCATATTTGTCTCAATTGTTCTTATTCATTCAGAGCTTTTCAAAAACCTTTTGTTCACACTAAATTTCTAAAATAACCATTTCACTTCCTTGCTTCACAAAATCATATCAACAATGTCACAGAATATAAACCTGTTAGTTCAATTTAGACATCTTTAATGGTGATAACCATTTTAACACAGTTGATGTTACCGTGTTGTTGTTTTTGCAGTGTACTCAATATCATCGCAACATCGCATTCATAATAGACTAGAAGTTCAGTAAGGCTGCATGCCTGAGTTAAGTCACGTGACATTAACACACATCATTTGCCTTCTAACTTTCTGGTCACTCTACATTTGACTAGTAGAAAACAGTCTTCTAAATCTGCGCAGAAGAATAAGCAGTGGGAAAAGCCTATTCTGTAACGTCAGATCCTATGCGCACTACGAGACGTGCTGTAGCTTCCTACGCATGAGCAGAACGAAAAATCGCTGCGTGCGAAGAGCTTTCTCTGTGACGTCACGTGGAAGATGCCTAGTTGGCATGCGCAGTAGCCTCCTGCACATGCGCAGGAAGGGTAGCAGATTCGCTTCCGGTGTTCCCGTGCAGATATGACCAAGACTGCTGTGGAAAATAGCTGTATCCCTCTCAACTGGTTTTGCAAATTGGACGCTAGGGGGAAAGGGCACATGCACCTTGTGCCCCGGGAGGAAAATCAGGTTCCACGATTCGGATCGCTCTTCTTCCATTATCACGAACTTGAGAAGCCTCCTTTATGGATTATTTCAGCGAGGACACCGGGCTCGCATCGCTAATTGGTCTCCAGCGTTTGTTAAGGGGGAAGGGGGGTGGGATAAATCCGCCTTCAAAAATACATTACACAGAGAGATGATCTCCGTCGGCTTGTTAGATGCCGGGCGTGTTTGGTTTTGATGAAAGGAATAATCAGCTGGAGTACATAGTTTACATAGGGTTTGATTGGCGAGTCCACTTTGCGGCGGGCGCGATATTAACTTCGATCGACGGGACAAGCGGGTGGATTTCCACCGCGGATTGCAAGACAGGAGGGAAATTCTGTGGCATCCCTAGTTGGCGGCTGCAAGCTATGTGAAGTATGATGTCTAACGGCACAGAGGTATTAGGCTGGGAAACCAATCTAACCATACACGCAGTGACCAACATATTCTGTTATAATTTTTACTCACCCGAACCAAGCAAAATATATCAAAATTAGGGATACATTTTGAATCCGAAGTTCAATTGCGTAACTGCTGGCACAAATTCATATTATGCGAAAAAATGTTTTTAGGTTACCTGAAGAAACAATGGACGGTAACTCCGATTCATCCTGGCTGGTAACCCGAGAACACTTGTTCGAATCACGTCGCCTGGAAAGCTAGAATTAAAAATAACCCCGTGAGTGCCAGTGCCTACCTACCGACTGCCGGCCTCACTTCCACAAGCCTCAGTTACGGGGTGACGTGTGGACAGCACGACGACCCCCCAGTCGTTGTTGTAGGTCTCATACACAGGCTGAAATCTCAGGAGAAGTTGTTACACTTCCCCCAGGAGACTGAAACCTGCGCGCGTCCCGAAACCGGAGCCCAAAGCTTTGCGGCTCAGAAAGGTACAGGAGATAGGTATGAAAGAATTACTGTCGAAAGTTATAAATAAAGACAAACTTTAGCATGCTTCAAGCTAAGACACTTTCTTTAAAAATCTATATTATAAAGTATAGGCTGTAAGGAGAATAAACGACAGAAAAAAATAACTGCCAGCCGTGGCGCAGGAACGGGGGGGTTGGGAGGGGGGGAAACAACGAGATCAATGAGTATTATTGTGCAAATTGCATGCGAATGGACGATTTTTATCAAATTTTCCTCTCCATTCGAAAAACCTCTTGGATATTTCAAAATATGAAAAGCTACATACGCTTAGAATTTCTTCTAGAGCATTGACGTGAATTTTCGTGTAGCTTTCTTTCACTGTTGTCTAGATATTATCAATATTTCGTGATTACGTAAGTCTATTAAACAATTGATAGTATCTAGACAACAGTGAAATAAAGCTACGCGAAAATTCACGTCAATGCTCTAGAATGAATTTTAAGCGTATGTAGCTTTTCATATTTTGAAATATCCAAGAGGTTTTTCGAATGAAGAGGAAAATTTGAAAAAAATCGCCCATTCGAATGCCAAAAGTCCAGCTGAGCTTTAATATCGAAGGTCTTATCATGTCGGTCTTTGTCTATTATTGAGTGTTAGTCCCTTTTTGAAACATTGACTCAAGAGTTATCACTTGTTATTGAATGGAAAGCTACAATTACTATCATATTTTGAAAATGTCTTCCATGGATTCGTTTATTCTTCAGATACTAAAATATTAGGTAATGATTTGCTTTGCTATTTAACATTTCTAGGTAAATTGAAGACTAAAATTGGTAAACGCTGTAAGTGCCAAAATAATTCAAACACCGTTTTCCACGTTAAACTGTGAAATGTGCCATGCTTTATAATGTGGTAAACGTGAAATGTGGCTGGTACCCCTCCAAGTAGTTCAAAGGGCGTGTAAAGAGGTCACTAGTGTGAACGTTCTTACGGGCTGATGTGCGGAACGATGCTTTTGGCACTTACAACGTTTACCACTTTTAGTCCTCAATTATTTTCCCCTTCGGCGATTCCGCTAAACTTTATTACTCTTATTGGCTAGGGAGTGAGCAGTTAGACCTCAGTCCATTCGCGACACCCATACAGATAAAACACGATACGTTTCGAGACTAAGGAATCACGTTCTGTGAAATTCTTCCCTAATCGCATTGGTCAAGTGCTACGCACGGAAAGAAAAACGGCTCTGGTGGGAAAGCTGCTCAGCCAACCTGCTAAGAGCACAGGCTACAACTCTGCCGCTCTAAGAAGAAGAAGAGGAAGAAGAAGACTACGAGTATCTCCAGTAATGGTGTTAATGGACCATCCCTCCGCTACACAAGAAAGGCGCCACTGAGAGTTGTTTTGTCTGCCAAAGGAGATCTGAGCCAAAGGAACCTGTCTTTCCGAGTGCGCTTTAGGTTGATTTTATCGACTAAAGGGGTGCTTTTTTCCTCTTTGGTTCCCTCACTCTTCTCTCTCTCCCTCCCTCTCTCTCGCCTGTTCAAAGAAGGAAGATGGAGAACACAGAGAATCGTATGATGAAGCATCGGAAGTTCGCTGTTTCCTCAACAAACATTTCCGCACCAAACATTCCGGTAGTGCTATTGTTTACATAATTCGGAAGATAAGAGCTGCTCTCTGCATTGTTCCCATTGTTGCAGGCGCCCTGCTTTGAAACAATGTGTTACGGAGTTCGTTCCACTTCCTGTGTCCCTTTCCTGTTTCGCGACGGCAAACAAGTCGCATTTGCTATCCACGTCGTAATTTGTCACCGATTTTTGCTCGTAAACGTCCGCGGGAAGAAACGAAAGGGGGGGAGGGACACCCGTTCGTGTCCACATTGCCATTTATACGAGGGCTACATCAGAAGTTCACTGCATGGTCATGCCATCTGTGGTAAAACGGTGTTATGACTAGCTCTGAGACAGTGCGTTCATTAAGGTTATTTTTCCTTAAACATATCCTACGGAAATGAGAGTTATTAACTATATTCTTATTTGCTACTGGAGTGCACATTCACTATATCAGATATACTGAATGCGATTTTCCTTAGTGAAAGTAAGGAAATTAAAGCTTTATGAAGTGTTTAAACTCATTAAGATTGTTATTTCACGGGAAGTTATCGTCAGAGCTAGGAATTTTAGGTGCTGCATCTTAAATTTTTTTGTGTGGAAATGGGTAAAAAAATGACTCATCCCCAAAATAAGCACGTATTGAACTCTACTCATGGTGTTTCGGTTGCACCTTTTTGCACCTTTTTCACAATCTCAGAACCTTTTGCACCTTTTCGCCCTTTTTGCATCTTTATCATTTTTTTAAATACAACTCGCGCACTGTTTAACCCCACCCACATTCGAGGCACGGCTTCTTGGCATGCGATTCTTGTTTATGGCACAACAATGAATCGGCTTTCTTCAGTTCTTGGACGTTAATGTAGTAAGCGCACGGACATTAAACAGTGCCAACAATGATGCGTTACAATTGCTAGAAGTTGTGCTCTTTTTGTCCTATGCTATATTGTTTACGAATTGTTGTAGGAAAGCTGTTTTGTTTTCGTTTCCCTCCCGTCTCAGCGAGCAAGGTAACTGCAGTCTGTGATCGACTGATCGATGCATCGGATTTGCTTGTTCACCATGCCAAAACATAAAGTAAATGTTGGAAAACTGCAGGACATCGTTAAACAGTTTAGCGGTGACGGCATTCAGAGTGATGGATCTGTTCTGAGGTGTGATGTGTGTGATATTTCTATTGCTGTTGATGACAAACACCAACGCACTCGGGTTGTGCAGCATCTACAAAGTGGGAAGCACGTCAGGAATAAAGAACTACGAGATGGTAAAGGTGGGAAGCGACAGCAATTCATTCGTGAGGTGCTTGCATCTTCGAGTTCCAGAAATACAAATGAATTTTTCAGTGAGACAGCAAGGACATTTAAAGCGTGTGGAATACCTCTTTCGAAACTTAACAATCCTGTCATGAAATCATATTTGCAAAAATATACTGGGAAGTCAGTTCCAGATGAGAGCAACTTAAGGAAGAAAGCTTACCTTCAACCTCTTTATGAAGCTAAAATCTCGCAGATTAGGCAAGTAGTAGCTGACCATCCAGTCCATTTCATACTAGATGAGACCACAGATAGGCAAAACAGGTACGTTTTGAACAGTTTAGTAGCACCTCTCAATGGACATCAAGTGAAACCCATGCTTTTAAAAACTTATTTTCTCGGCAAAACAGATAATGCAAGTGTAATGCAAAGTTTCAATGATGCATGTTTTGTATTGTGGCCGGAGGGCGTAATATATGATAGAGTGTGGTTAGTTCTTACAGACCAAGCATCTTACATGTTAGCTGCATTTTCTAATCTGAAGAATATGTATCCTAACTTAAAACATGTGACCTGCATTGTTCATGCTTTTCATCGAGTTTGTGAAGCTCTTAAAGATGAATATACATATGTGAACGAATATGTTTCTAGCATTAAGAAAATACTGAAAAAGGCTCCTTCTAGAATACAGAAGTACGTAGAAATTACGATACTTCCACTACCACCCTCTCCCATCCTCACCAGATGGGGTACATGGTTAAAAGCTGCAGTGTTTATTTGCAATCATTTCCATACAATTTCGATATTTTTAGATGCTTTGCCTAGTGATTCCTCAGCTGTAGAAAAAGCCAAAAAACTTGCACTTAAACAGGAATTGCAAGATGAACTCTACATTGTACATGGCTTCTCTTTCCTTACTACTGCAATCACAAAACTGGAGGAGCAGTGTCCTGAAAAGGAAGCACAGTGGGCCGTTTTGATGGATGTGCAACGAGAGCTGCATGGGGTCGGGAAAGAGAAGTTAGAACAAAGTTTATCCAAAAACCCTGATGTTCAAGAAGTAGAAACCAACAAGGATGTGGATTACCGGTTGAAAACAAAATACGCACCACTTGTGTCTGTTGACGTTGAACATTCTTTTTCAACTGACAAGTATCTGCTTAGTGACCGCAGATTAAGCCTCACTCAGAAGAACATAGAAATTTTGAATGTAATCTATTTTAACAGTTTTCTAGATGACTAATTCTAAGCAAGTAAAAAGAAGCATGTTTTCCTTTATGTCGCTTTCTAATGTATCAGAGAATTTTCTTTGTTTAGTTATATTAAACGATTTAAAACCAGAGAATACTCTATGTGTTTATCCAGACAAGTTGAATCATATATGTATGCACTGCTCACAATAAATTTTACATCTGAAAATTAGCATCTATTTTAGCACCTTTTTTGTACAAAAATTGGCACCTTTTTTGCACCTTTATTGGCAAATTTTTTCACCTAAAATTCCTAGCTCTGGTTATCGTGGGCCTGAAAAACCCAAATAATTTTTCATATAATTAATTATTTACATAATTAACTTGAGCTCAAGTTTGTACTAACCTCCACGCATGGCACTCTGGTGATAAAACTTAAAACTAAATTCCCGCCAATATTTCTCCCAAATTAACAATGTGTTAATTTGAACTCAGTATAGGCCAGGGGTCTTCAGACAGTGTGGGCCACATTAACAATTTCAATAACGCTCGCGGGCCACGAATCTATACTTGGGTATTGAGAACTGTAAGATGCTGCCATCTGTCATTTACTTGCTCCGGTTTTATGTTAAGTGCCACGGTCCACGGCAAAGGGCTCTGCGGGTCACCTCTGGTCGCGCGCTATGGGTTAAAGACCCCTGCTGAGTAGGCAGTTAAGTGTTAAATTACGAAGTGTCTTCTTCTGTGAGTTTAAGAGGTGTAATTGGGAGTTTATTGGACATGTAATTACAGCGGTTTGGAGCATTATGCATAGTTTGTCGCGAAGCCGTATCGAGCGTTGTTTTGCGAACCTCAACAAGGGGTTCTTCTCAGAATGAGCCATACAATGTACACCTATGATTCCACTCCCCTCCCTTCCACTACGTATGTGGTCAGTGCGGCCCTTGGAATGTGGATATCGCTCATTTTTGTCTTTGTGTGTAAGAGGGTGGGAGGGTGAAAGATATATATATATATATATATATATATATATATATATATATATATATATATATATATATATATTTAGTGCAAATTAATAGCTTTAGATTCAGCAATGTAGTTATGTGAAAATTTAAAATAACGAATCGGCTGAAATCATATCAAACAGATCAGAACGTTGATAATACACATGAATCCCGTTTCGAAACCAATCTTGTTGTGTCGTGTTTGTGATCCTGAAGAAACTTAGAAAGTTACTAGGAAAAAAAATTGCAGTTTACTCGGGCATAGAAAGCCAGATGGGACCAATTGAAACGTTCTAGTATTTATTTCATTTACGCGTCGTATTATTATACTATTAATATTAACTTAATAATACTCAGCGGTGAACGATGAGACTCGGTGAAGTACACAGACTCCTCTCAGGTACAGGGATAGTGTTAGGCAAAGACAATATTCACAGCACAGAGAAATAAAACCACATTACTGCAGTATGTATAAACTGAAAGGTTTTATTCTTTATTTATTGCAATTATAATGCAAATATACTTGAGACGAAGGCGAGGATTTCGCTTTGTCGATGAATTGACTCAATTAAAACGCATAAACTCAATGCGTGGCTATCGGCAAGCCTATGATCACATAGACCTAGCTTGCGCCCCGAACTGCCACACCAAGAGATATGCAATGATAACTGAGCCAATATTTGCTCTTTAGCCTTATATTTCCAAATTAATCCTTAGGCTAGCTTTATTATTTAACATAGAATGGTTGCAGTATTGTGCATATCATCAATGCATGGCTATCGGCGTACCTATGATCACATGAACCTAGCTTGCGCCCCGAACTACCATACCAAGATGTATGCCAACACCGAGGAGTTCTTTTTAATTTTAAAAGCTTCGTCGATCCGTGGCGAAAAAGTGTGATGATTTCTTACGCGATATCCTCGCTTTTATACTATTTTCGAGAACACAGATTAAAGTACAGATGAATCACTCACTATCTACAAAAGGATACTATTAACAAAACTGACATCTATACATCTTTAGAAATACAAATTCGTATAGTGCACTCTTGCAAACATGAAGATACATTAAACTACCCATAACAGAGCACAAAATACAATAAACATTAAACAAAAGATATACATTACAAACAAGGTGCATTATTACATATAATAACAAAGAAATTACGCTTTCTTTTACAAAAATAAATACATTAGTGACATATCTTCTACTGGTGACGTCACATAGAAATATGGATCATATCACAATGGAACTTCTCACACCGTGGCTATAAAAGAACTGTGGCACCTTGGAGTTCAGTTGGTGACGAAGACACAAGGAATGACGAATCTAACTCGACTGTTAGAGAATTGTTTCACCGGATTACTGCTATAGCCCGAGAACGTAGCCTGAAACGCCTTTACCAATTATCCTCGAGAAACGTCGCTTCAAGCAGAGACCAATCGGTTGTCCCTGCTTCAAGCAGCTTTGCCAAGCGCTAATTAAATATGGAGAACGAAGAGGGAACAAAAAGATCCCTTCTGGTAACACGAAAGACAACCTCCGTCCTAGCAACGCAGCCACTTGCTCACGCGTCGGTGGCAAATGCGATGCTCTTGGAAAACCACACCACGAGCAAGGGCTTCTACAAATTGCCATCAGAAGACAAAATCGCTGCAGATATTTCTCTCTTCGACCCGCAGTGGGGACATGAAAGGCGGGCACTCGGGTAACAGGGAGGGGCACAATAATTGAATCCGCAGTTTGAAGTAGCAAATAAGTTCCTAGTCCGCAGCGTTCAAGTAATTTCACCGCTGCATCGAGTGTACGTCTTTCGACTCGACGATGCATGTCCCCATAAAAGTAAGATCACTTGAGATGAGTCGCTAGACTTTGTAGTGTACTCGTAAGGAACTAGATAGGTTTCCTTTAGCGAATATCTTAAACATCTGCAGTGCCGATATTACCTTCTCGTTTCTGCTGAAAATTCACTTTGGAAATTACACCGAACCGAACCGAGCCGAGAATAGACCCACCCACTCTCGTTTTTCTCTTAAATTTGAAAATGTGTCTCTTTCTAGCTTTCGGAAGGTGTGCCAAAATGCATTTTTAAGCTTTTATGCTCCATAGGCTAATAGGATTAAACCTACAGTTGAATATGACGTCCGAACCACTGCGCAATGTGGCTCCACTGTGATCGAACCTGGAACCTCTTGCTTACATGGACGTCGCCAGAAATATTTGCAAGGGGTCAGGCTATTAATAAAGCTTGAGTAGTAGAAATAATAACAATAACAATTATTATTATTACACAACGACAACTATTATAAACTAAGAAAAAATAAATCAATTTATTACTAATTATTAGAGACCGAATGTTTAGGCACTAAAAACATATAAAATAGGCAGGCAAATAAGCACTTACAATTTTCAAAATAGGCAGTAAAATAGGCATTAAAATACAAATAGGCAATAAAGGCAATGAAATTTTACTCAAAATAATGAAGATAGACATACAAAAAGAAATAGGTGTTTAAATAATATAGAAACATACCTGTACATTCTTTATAGTTGCTTAAAATAAACCAGGAGCTCATCATTAGACACAGGAGTCCAATAATGTACTTAATAAATCACTGCAAACAGGAGTCACGTCAGCCCAAAATTTTCCATTGTTGGCTACACACAATAGTCTGACAAAAGTAATTGTTGGCTACTACCAACCAGTACGCAAATTATTTAAATATACACTTTATCACTGCACACAGGGTTATTTCAGTTAAAAAATTTACACTATATATTCCACACAGCAGTTCGAACTAAGAAACTGTTTAAATGCATTTCAAGATTGTACTGTACGGTTTGGCAGTCTCTGAATAAGAAGCACTAATTGTGGTTGCACATCACAACAAGGTATTTCTTCAGGTGATCAACCGACAAGTTATGTCTGCGATCGGACAACACATTTTTTAGAATTGAAAAAGATCTTTCAACCTCCAAAGATGTTACCGGAGCATACTGAAAGCACGCGAGAACATGTGGATCTAACTCAGTTTGTATATTTTCACCTTTCAGAACTTGTTGAATTGCCCTTAATTTGTCCAAGTCCTTATTAGCTGCAATAACTCGCTAACTGTTATTTTTAAATTTCTTGGAAGCATCGGAAACTAATCCTGGGAACAGGAAATTGTATGCACAGAGTTCAGTCATGTCCCAATTTTAAAGAAAATGCCTAAAATATGCAATATCTGGCATTTATGAAATAATATAGGCAATATCGTATGAAATAGGCAAAATAGGCAAAATTAAATTGCCTTTAAATGAAGCTAATCCCTCCCCCCTGGCCTTCGCAACATTCGTTTTCATCATATCTCTAACAGGAAAGAATAGGCATTTTGCTTAACATCCGGTCTCTACTAATTATATTACTAATATTATTATATCCTTGGGGAGACTTTTCTGCTCCATCCACCAGATGAGTGAACATCCAGCACAACAGTATTTCATTATATCTCTATATTTCATACAGTTAGTGCACTAAAACGCATAGAAAAAGCTTTAAAATTTAGGAGGAAATTTTAGTCCTAAAATTTATGTTGTTAACTCTCACATAGAACTCTACATTTTGGATTTTGATAACTGTGGAACCAGTTATAATTGTACTAAATGACAGAATAAGAAATCATATTCCGGATCCTATACTTTACAATCAATTTTTGTATTTAAGTGGATTTTAATTTGGTTGTTCTGTTCAAGTATTAACTAACTGAACTTTAGTTCTGTCATTAACAATAAAAAGAACAAATCTCTCTACTTTTCTATTTGTAAAATGAAATGAATAATGACAATTTCAAGAGAGAGGGGAGGGGGTGTTGACGGAACTCTTGGGCCTCTCCTCCTTTCTGACGCCCATGCTTGTTAACAAAGATGAAAATGCAAAAACGTAAATACTACTACTACTACTATTACTAATAAAGCAAACTAGAAAAATAAGTTTTACACCACCCACCTAAAAATTGTCTCTCGAGGTTGGACATATTCACGCACACGCTCTTCGAATGTGCAGAGAGATGTGTACTATTTGCCGATGTGGTTAGTTTTGTTTCTTGGAAAAGAATCAGTCTGTCTTTGGATGTGAAATTTTGAAATATATTTGTCATCAAGTACAGTTACAAGGAAAAGAAAAAGATACATAAATTTTACATTTTACACAACAATTGCTATTCAGCAAGCTCTTAGAATTAGACCTCGGATTTTTATGTAATATCAAAGTACAAAATATGTGCATAATATGTAACAATAATTGATAAAATACCGTGCTTCCAGTTCCTTGCGAGGCCGAGAGATCGGGAGAAGTGTGGCGGACGGCGCTAGCGGAGATGCCGACATTTTCGACCAGTAACGTCCCGCTTATTTTTATGGACATATCTATAGCATGAAGATATTTATATTAATATTGCAAAATGAGCACTAACCTGTGTTATAAGAGTTGTTCAAAGTGATGTCCATCTACATTCACACATTCCTGGCATCTGTTTGATGACATTTTGATTCACACGCAAAAGTTCTTCCGTAATTATTCCAAGTTCTTAGTTCATCGATACTATGAGGGTTACTTCGGTAGACTCTACTTTTTAAGGTTCCCCACAAAAAATAATCGCACACGTGAGTGTCATACATAAAAATTCTTTGTTCTAACGTAAACTTTGCGGCTGGCATTTCAATCGCCTCACTTACACTCACAACACACACACACTTTTAACATATACAATTACACAGAAGTAGCACGGCAAGTAACCAAAAACCACACAGTACGAATTAACACGCTTTTGGTTCAAGGTCTGTTCCTCACTCCATTCGCAGTTCTGTCCAGGGCACCTGTAGTCGCGAAGAAAAGAACACCTCAAGCTCGGAGCTTTCAGATTGCCAACAATGCTTACGAAAACCATTGACTTTTAACGGTTTAGTCTGCAACGTAATCTTGATACAGTGTTGTACCTACAAACGATTCCGAACGAAGCAAAACGCTTTCGAGGGTAAATTTAAACGAGACGTTACTGGTCAAAAACGTCGGCATCTCCGCTATCGCCGCCCGCCACAGTTCTCCCGATATCTCGGCCTCGCAAGGAACTGGACGCACTGTATGTATGTACCGAAATATGTATTATCAAAAGATATGTAGTTATTAAAAATATGTAATATTAATAATAATTGAGTATCCAAGTAATTTCAAGAATTTTGCCAGATATTTATTTGATTTGAACATATTCAACATAATTTTATGGACATAAGTTGTTCAAATTAAAATTTTTATTAAATTTATAAACTCAAAAAAGCACTGCAACATGTACATATTTAAGAAACCAATTTTGTCAACTATTAATTACTTTTCACATCGAAAATTATTGTAGAATATTTAAATATAGGGCAGTTTCAAGAAGAATTAATGCATGCAGGACTTACTTATGCATTGCTACAGACTGAACCACAAGGCACTTTTCCATGTTCTTAGCTGTCATACACTGCCGTGAAACTCTAGCTAGCATCTTTCGATAAATAACAGTTCCCTTTTTCCCCTTTCAGCTTGTCTTTCGACTTGGCAGTCAATTGTAGGTGACCGGAAGCTCTATCCATCTCATTGATTAGAAAATACGACATCACATGAGCTATAAATTTTCTTCATGTTTCAGAGATCGAAAATACAGGATAAAGGATCAAGATAGGAAAACAATTACAGAAATATGTTGTTTTATGTAACGTAAATTAGCAAATATGTAAAATATGTAATATCTTGGCAAATAAGTAACATTAAACTTATGCAAAATCATATCAGCTATATAAGTCGTTGACATTTTTCTGTTCAAGGTAGGAAATATAAAGGAATAGAATTTGTAATTACATACAAATCCGGGCTCTACTCATAATAAACCAAAGTAAGTAGAAAAGTTCTATAATATAGTACTTTATGAACCTACACTTCTTTATTGTTACCAATCGGTTCCATATTACCTTTACCATAGGGGTCAATAATACAAAGAATGCAATCTTTGAAAAATACTGCATCTGACCATAAACATAAGTAAATATGTGAAGATGTTACAAAAGAACATATAGGTAAAGTGTGTGGTTCTAAATGTCACCTGTAAATTACACTGGGGAACAGTGAAATTGCGGCACAGTGTTTGAGAGCTAATTTAGGGCAATTTCATGCTGCTGAATAATGATATAATAATATATTTCCTGAATTGGCTCTAATTTATGAAATAAATGCAACTAAACCAAAATGGCGGAAACATAAGACATACATATAAATGAACTTCCAACAACAATTTAATATTTCTTTTTGTGATTACAATCATTATTATAAAAATAAATTTATATAGGCCTATGATCATAATAATTAAGAAAATATGTACACAATGAAGTAACAAACTATGTAAAACGTTTTCTATACAATTTCCTGATGTATTGCTTTTTAGGACAATCCCTCTGTAAGCTCCAACAGTGGTCGGCCATTATGTGGCGATCCCACCGTCCCTGGTACCTTTCTTCCATTATCCTTATATCCTGATGGAACCTTTTTCCCCGTTCTTCACTATAATCACCAAGGTTCTCAGGGAATCTGCCAATGTGGCTATGTAGAAAATGTATCTTCACACTCATATTAGCTCCCAATTTTTCAAAATTTTTCAACATATTTCCAACTATATCGGGGTACTTTTCTGCTCTGTGATTCCCCAAAAAGTTTTTGACGACGGACACAAAGCTCAGCCAGGCCTCAGATTCGATGTAAGACATGTAAGTTGTAAAATTGGCATCATTTATAAGTGTACGAATGTGTGGTGGTCCGTCAAAGATTCCTGCATTCAATTTTACAATACTTAGTCCTGGAAAAGTGTGGCATATATATTTGAAACAATCACCACTTGTATGTAAGGCCTTGACAAACTGTTTTATCAACCCAAGTTTAATATGCAGTTGCAGAAGGATGATTTTGTCCCTATCTATCAGCGGTTCATGAATGATATTAGCTTTTCCCACTAATATTTTCCCTTGGGGGCCAAACTTTTATCGTCCAATGCTTTTCTCTAGCACGACTATCCCACAAACATAGGAAACAGGGATACTTTGTGTACCCACTTTGCTGTCCTAGTAAAAAAATCACCATCTTCAAATTTACACACACGAGCCACTTATGTTCAGCATATTCAATTTTTTTTTCTAAAACCATTTTTATGTTTTGGTATTCTTCCTTAAGCTTTGTTGAGTGTCCGATATATTGCCTAGCAATGCTTCATAAGTTGCCTAGCAACAATGTACAAGTAAATAAATAAATTTCTTAATGGGAATTTCAGCCCATTATCAAATTTTGATATTACAGAGAAAAGCGTAGAGTAATTTTACCTCCTACATTTTCCATGGTGTGTTTATTTTTATAACTGGAGTCAATTCAACTGAACCAATCATACAATTGGCAATCACAGCTGTTTTGTGTACTGAAACTGTTATTAAACTTTATGCCGCAAAATAAAATCTTTTTTTTGTTCCCCAGTGTTATCAAAAGCTGCAGACAAACGAGGTTTTAGATACCTTTTGTAAGGTTTGGCAATGGACGAAAGACAAAGTTGCTTCTTGAATATCCGCCATTACACTTATAGTGACTGCAGCGGGTCTGTGAACTTACTAATAAAGATGTGACAACGTTCATCACTAGAGAGCAGTTGAGTACTCTTCAGATATTATCAGCAAGGTTCCATATTACCACCTTTCGCTTTTCCTCTACACGTAGCAATATTGTCGTTCCAAATTTGTACGCAGGCCTAAATCTGACCGTGAGTGTGGATTGTTACGTCGTGTAATGCTCCTAATAATATATGTGCTGCCCCCTAGACGCGTGTGCAGTGGTAAATCCTTCAAATGTCGTCCACGTAATGGAAAGTTACTTGGAACTCAGCGACCGAGATGGAACGAAACTCGTAGTTAGTGCACCGATCCGCCGACGCGAGCGCTGCAATCGCGATACAAGTTGAGCCCGGACATGCATATATCGACACGGCTATCATGCAACCCCGTGTCTGCGTTGATCCGCAATTCACTATGACATTACATCCGTGCTCGACAACCACCTGAGAGGATGGGTGCAATGCTGCAATTCATTAACTTCACAACGGACACAACACGCAAGTAGGGACGAACGCAACACGACACCCCCTTCAAGCTCTGTCCGTGTCAAGAGCAATTTCGCCCTTTTTTTTGGGACCCGACGGAGGCTAAACAACCATGCTAATGGGTGACGAATGCCCGTCCTCAAATGTTGGGCAGCCTAATTTTTTTTACTCCGTTTCGTGGGAGGAGGAAGGGTTGGGGGAGGATGATGTTACCGAATCTCCCCACCCCCTCCCTTCCCGCTGACAGTGTTAATTCTCCCGTGTTTGAACAGCCTGACGCAGACCTGCGACCAGCTAAGTGGCCAAATTCCAACCACGCTACAACAATACAAAGCTAATTGCATTCGCAAACAATTTGTAGCTTGTAACCGCTTGCGTGCGATTTAGAAAAGGTACAAAAAAAAAGTCTGGTTGAAACACCCCTTACGTAAGTACTTATACGCTACAGGGTGAACTTAGAGAAAAAATATTTTTTTCCTCAGGTTGTTGAAAAAGTAATTGCTACGTCCCGCGTAGCGGTGCACTTCACAAGTACACTTACCTTATAAGCTCAGCAGAGCATGCTGGATAATCCCAGGGATCGGGTTGAGATACTGCGTTCCTTCCCCTTGGATCCACAGGTGAAGTCCAATGACAACACACGAGGTTGTCCTCCTGATGCAGGTATCCACAAGTACGAAATACACTTTCGAAATAAAGAAAAGCCGCAATATGTTCAACTTTACGTTTATTATAGACACGCACGTATATCATGTAAGACTAAAAATTACAATTCAAATACTTTTGAACGGTACAGCACGAGATGCGTAAGCCTATCTTTCCCGTAACGCGAAGCACCTCTTGCTCCTTCAAATGTCTCCGCGCGACTCCTAACCGTTTTCCTGGAAGGCGAAAACACCTCCTCAGTTACACAGTGTTACCAGACACAATAACCTTTTAATACTAGGAAGTTCGATAAAAGCGAACAGTAATATTGGAAATGTACAGTAATCTGGCACAGTGAATTTAGGTATGTGGTGGCAACAATGCAATGAAAAGCACGTGATCTTCTCACACCACAAGAGTTTAAATAAATCAACAATGGCTTTCAAAATATAAGAGAAACGAACGGCGTTTGCCAGAAACATGAAACAACAAATAGATATAAGGAATTTAACTCAGAAATTATTAACTTAGGCTTCACTAACTTGATTAAAATGAAACTTACAACAATCTTTAGAGTATTTAAAAGCAAATGAAACGATTAATGTTGAAACTATGTAAATTGCTTAAATTTGCCGCTATTCATACTTGTAGATATGTGTATTGATTATAAAGGCGGCCATATTTATGAATATATATATGAATTATTAACTGTATAATACTAATAATATAAAATATAATAATAATAATATAAAACCACGAAGTAATGGCAAACTCGAGGTCATTACATAATGCGGTTGTAGTGTAGATTGAACTAGGACCGTGTAGCGGCTGGTAACGCGCCGCTTGCCGGCGAAATAGGATGTACAGTCACGGACACTGCCGGGTTGTAATGAATACATTGACTTTCAGTGGAATAGTTACAACCCAGCAGTGTCCGTGACTGTACGTATCTCCTCAACTCAAGCGCAACTTTGATGGCCGGAATTTCATCCAGTTTCTCTTCGGTAACACATTGCGGGACACTTCAGTAGAGCTAAATCTGTTACAACAACATGTAATCGAGAACAAATCCATTCGGTCGGATGGTGTCGCCTTTCTGTCTGCCATGAATGTCAGTATTTTCTTTCATACAGGTGGAGATGTTGCGAAGAAAGATTGATATTTACTTCTGTGTAGTTTTCTAACGTGATAAGCGATAAACCGACAAATGTTGAGTGTCGATAAGGGTTATTAGTGTTGTTATAATGCCGAAACATAAGTGCACTTTAGAACAAAGAATTTTCATGTTCGATTCTTATCTGAAAACAAACTCGTAAAGAATTGTGAGGAAGGGTACTTTCTCAAAAGATGTGGAAAATGTGTGGCAATACAAGAAAAACATTTCTAACATCTTCTGTGACAATAGTATGGAATTATTCATTTGTAACCCTTACTTTATTTTATTTAAAGTAATTAAAATCTATGAACTGAAGGGTTAAGCATAACAGATTTCTCCGGAAAGCGGTACGATTCCAGCCGCTACACCATCCGCGTTCAAGCGGCACAATAACCAAGTGAAGGCATTGCATTCTGTTAAAGTTAGGCTACTGTTGCCTTAAAAAAGGAACCCTGAACGACTGGAATTCATAGAACATGTTACTTGTTTGAAAGTGGAATAAGGGCATTCTTTTATCTCTGGTGGTTATCTAAAATCAGTATTAATTTTTATTAAATTATAATAATATAGAAGTAAAAAGTCAACGTAAATCCTTATACTTGAAAAAAACTACATCTCTCTAAACATTTCCTCGTTTCAAATGTACGAGGCGCATTAAAAAAGTAAGGACATATTGATTATATCAAAGAAGAAAATAAGTGTAGGAACACTGTATTAGTGGTTACAAACACGTACATATCTACTTCATTTCTCAACATATTCACCATTATATCCGAAGCAATTTTGGTAGCAATGATCAAAGATTTTATACCCCCTGCATAGATCTTCGTTTCCTGGGAGTTCAGCCAATCCAACACTGTTGTTTTCAACTCCTTAATCTTTGCAAATCATTGACATGCAAGTCCCTATTTGAGGTGCAGAAAGAGGTGATAGTCACTAGGTGTAAGGTCCGGGATATACGGGGAGTGATCGAAAAGTTCCCATTCGAGGGAACCAATCGCAGGACACAACTGTCGTACTTTCATTCATTACATTCTAATCATACATTTCACACAATTATTGGTGAATTTCGGAAGCATTGTGAAATTTGGCGTTAAGAAATCGAATCACAGATTCTCAACTGGCGGGCTTGTTTAATCGTGTAGACTTTTTAACGCGCTCCAACACACAGGATAACCAACAGCTGACTAGCGAAAATATGATTGTTAGGTCGGCAATGGACCAGTTCAAAGAGCAAAACGTTACCAAGAAAAGTTGTTTGTCTTGATGTCCTCCACACTCCGTGAATGTTCATCGGAATGGTACAGTCACGGACACTTGCAGTGGGTTCATTGCAACTCTGAAGTGTCTGTGACTGTACGGAGACACATACTGAGAACATTTCTAACGGCACATATCAAATGTATCAAATGGTTCCCCGATAGAGCCTCCAGAAGAAAGGTATTTGTAATCCAGTAGCGTATACTGAGTCCAATATCTGAGCTCTCTCACTATGTCACTGGTCCTAGACTATGAGACATAAATTTACCAAACTCCTAAGAAATCAGGTTGCCAACTTATAAGAAATCAGGTTGCCAATTCATATTAAATCAGGTTGCCAACTCCAGATTCAGCGTCATCATCTCACTGATATGAATTCTATTATTTACAATTTCTGATCGATTTTTCTTCTGTATTTTATTCTCTAGACTTCAGGCTTCGCAGATAGCATAGCTAGCCTAGAATATACGCTCCTGTTGTAATCACAGGGTAGACAAAATTAAAAATAGTTTAGGCGCAAGAACCTTTTTCTCAGAAGCCAGCATTTTTTTTAAACACGGGCTAAGAAAGCCATGAATCCAAGTAAGATAAAGCTACATATTTTGAAATGTGACGTTTAAACACTTACTTTATTCATTAATACAGGATTGGATTAAATATAATTAATTCTTCCATGAAGGCTCTGTCGGTAACAGCAATACATTCTAATATATGGCCGACTACCATATCGCTGCAGATTTTAAAATTCAGCTACCAACAAATTTATAATGGCATTTTCATTATTCTGATAAACATATAAATTACTTTACTGGACATTTAATAAAAAATGATAATGCAAATTTCCGTAAGTGAGCTTGAAATATAGAAAAAAAATTAGAACTGGATTTGAACATCCAGGCACCAGGTGAAAATTTTCAGGCGCCATGGCGACGGGGTGCCCTACACTTTTCTACCTCTGTGCAATCATATTCCAAAAATGTACTGAAAGTGACGTAACGCTTTGCATTGCAGTTACATTCTTGAACCTACGCAAAACATTATTTTGCATTAAAATATGACGCTGCTGATATGGGCAGGGGGAGAGGCAAGCTGATACAATTCACGCACAGATGCACCTATTGTTGCAGGGCGCGCTGCATTTGTGCAAACCATGTCCATCCAATCACGTCCTGCAAATTAGGATGCAAATCATTAAAATTGAACGCCTACCACGTTCCCTAAAGCCTGCCGTAATTCGATTACAGAAATCACAATTAGATTTCCACAAATTAGCTGCTTCATAATAAATTATCTGCTGGTGCAATATTCTACACGTATTTTGTTCGTGAACATCAGCTTCGGAGAATTTCGCAAATATGGAAGAAATTTGTGTTAACTGGTTATGTTAAAGCTGTGATACTCGTGTCATAAGCTAGAACAGTTTTCCTTCCCCAAATTTATCGCCGCACAGGGTTACACTGTTCATGGAATTTATCTTACAATACATGTCACATGCAGGCCGCCGGTTCAAAATGAGAACTGTCTGCCAATCAGCTTCGAGAATGGGTGCCCCGGTGCTGGTGGGAATCTGTTTCAAAGTGGACGTTGTAGGATGAACATTGTCTGTCCTGTGGCAACGTTGCCAAACGTAATCCTGCCTGTTTGTCCGTTAAAGGGAAACATAATAGGATTGTTCGACCGTTATTTCCTTCCGCGCTCATGAAGAGCCACTCGCAGCAGAGCTCTTTATCAACCCTCGAGTTTACAACGGTGCGAGGGAGGAAACTATACGCTTACAATAGGTTTGGCAACGTGGGATGTACCCCGGTTGCGTATTTACAAACCGTAGAGTGCTGCAGAACCAAAGGAATAGGCTATAACGCTTTCTTATTGGCTGTGCACGCCGGAAGTGTTTGTGTTCCATGTCCATCGTTCCTTGTTTGTTTGTATACAGGAGGAAAAATAGAAAAATTATTCATAATTATTTAGTAATAAGGTTTGTAATCAAATTGTTGAAATTATATGATTATATACATATATTTGTAGGGAAAATGATCTATGATGATGATGATGATGTATATCTCTAAAAGCGCTTGAAACGTCAAGTGATTACAACACAATAGAGGTGAAAATCATATCTTGAAATACACTGTCATTTCTGTATAATAAACCATGGACGTGACATGTTAAATATGCAATAGGGGCATAATTGCGACATTCATTCACTTCAAGAAGAGTTTTGCTGTTCTGTCTTTCAAAAAATTAATTTTGAAAAATGTGCTCATAGATTAACCTGAGTTTAAAGGTTTTTTTATCATCTTGTGATGGATCTTTTAAATCTATGCTGTATATTTGAACCCTGCCCTCTAGCGTTTTCTCTAACACCATTTGCCTTGAAGGAACCTTAAATAATGAAACGCTTTCGGATAACAGCCAATCAGAAGCCACATATCGCTGAAGGTTTTGCAGCACTGTAGGGTTTGTAAATAGGCTACCGGTTCTCATTTGTTTGATGTCGCGTGGGGCGTTCGGCACCTTGGGACACGAACATTATCGACGTCAGCCGAACACAATGAAAACAAACGGTGATTGGTTGTTTCAGACTAAACTGTTGAAAGCAGCCAGTTAGACGTATGTTGAAGAATTGAAATATCAGGTGTGAGTAGTTGAAGAGATGGTGAATGCGAAGAAGATGAAGTTATCAGCATTCAAAATAAATTGTACATTATCAATTGTCTAGTGTTTTATACTTATTCTAACACTATCACGTTTATTTTTTCAGGAGATTTTACTACAAATCCGGTACGTAGTTCCTTTGTTATCATTTTTATGTGATTATCATTCATACGCACTGTCGCGATTAACCTAAATCTGTATAAAAGCGACGTAGAATATGAAAAACACATATATGTAAAATTTCATATTAACAATCAAAATACAATAACATTCTGCTAATTAGCAAGCATTAAATAATAATTAATCAATTTTAAATAACAAGTTAACCTTTAAAAATGGATTTCTGTGACATTTCACAACATCGCATGTGACTTAGACCAGAACTTCAGGGTTATTGCATATAGCGTGTATTCTATGTCGGTTACAGAATGAATAGTCCAATGCAGAAAGATCACATTTTAAGCACAATACTTTGTAAACGAAATACGCAAAATTCACATCAAAAGCACAATAAATAAATATATCTTCTTTTTTTTCGCCATGTTTAAAATGGCGATAAATAATATATTGAGAAATGATTAACTGATGTCCACGTTACGCGAAGAAATAAAGCTCGTAACTTTGAATATATCATTTCTACGAGAGCCACTATTTATATTTTGAGCCTTGGCAACACTGATTGAAGTTAGGCGCGATTTGACGTTTGCACGGAATCGTCTGGCATTATTCACCATAACGTACTTCAAATGTTTTATCAATAGCTTGATTTGTGTTGTTTATGTTGCCTTGGAGATTGCGCGACAACAATAAAATGGACTTAACTCGTGAACATTTTCGTGCGATGATTTTTTACGATTTTCGACGTGGATTATCAAGACAAGAGTGCATCGATCAACTTACTTCCACATTTGGCGATGAAGCCCCATCCTTTGCCACTGTGAAACGCTGGTATAACGAATTTAATCGTGGCCGCCATTCGCTCACCGACGAGATTCGCGAAGGTCGTCCAAAATCAGTTGTTGTTCAAGAAAACATTGATGCTGTGCAAAACCTAATACTGCAAGATCGTCATGTGACATACTGTGAGATTGAGGCAACCATAGGCATTAGTTCCACCAGCATATATAAAATATTACATGATCATTTAGCTGTGAGAAAGGTATGTTCTCGTTGGATCCCACACAATTTGACAAAAACTCAAAAAGACGCTCGTGTCAATTGGTGCAAACAAATGCTCAATAAATACAATCGTGGTGCTTCAAAAGACGTAGCCTATATAAAGATTGTAACAGGTGACGAATCATGGATATATGCATATGAGCCGGAACGTAAACAGCAGTCGACTGTATGGGTGTTTCAAGATGAACCCAATCCAACAAAAGTTGTTCGCGCTCGAAGCACATCGAAACAAATGGTCGCCTGTTTTTTTCGGGAAAACTGGTCATGTGGCAACTGTGCCTTTAGAGGAACGTAGAACGGTCAACTCTGAATGGTACACAACAATTTGTTTGCCAGAGGTCTTCGGTCAAATACGGAAAACAAACAAACGCCGTCGGAACATTCTTCATCAAGACAATGCCTGCTGTCACACATCTCGTCTAACAACCGACTTTATGAACAGTGAAAAAATCGAATTGATGGGTCATCCGCCGTACAGTCCTGATTTGGCACCCAATGACTTCTTCTTCTTCCCGAATGTCAAGAATAAATTGCGTGGACAACGATTTTCGTCGGCGGAAGACGCCGTTGATGCGTTCAAAAAACATATTATGGAGGTGTCTCAAGAAGATTGGAAAAACTGCTTTGACAAATGGTTCGAACGAATGCAAAAGTGTATTGACCATAAAGGAGAATACTTCGAATAACAATAAAGCAGTTTTCAATGCCAAATTCCTGTTTTTTCATTGTTAGGCTCAAAATATAAATAGTGACCCTCGTATTCATAATAATGGCGTCTGATGTGGAGATGCTCGAGGTACACCAATTCGCCATCATGAAATGCGATGCCATGAATGAATTTTCGCAGTGCTTTCCTTGCAGCAAGGTTTTTCCATCAACCCTTTGACCAATTTGCACGAAACTTTATAAAGATTGTTAATCATTGTTAGTTTTATTCTGTGAAAATAAAAGTTTAGATGATGCACTTAAAAAAATTTCAAAAATTCACATTGAATTTTTAATTGTTTTTCTTTTCAAACTGGTTTTAAATCAAAAGCATTCAGTATTTTATTACAACAGGTTAGAGGGGAAGTGTTTCTTAAACGGTAACTATGAAATTTGATATTTCGCTCCCCTACTAAAGTAAATGGAAATGGAAATTACACGTTTACCAGCAGTTAGAGACATTTCCAAAGGGATTTCTCAATTTATTGCAGCTTTAAAAGCAAATATGAAGCCTGCGAAAAACACGATTTCGTATTTCTCAATGCGATACATTCACACGTACATATTATATATATATATATACATACATAGATATTTATTCAAAAGCGTAATTAACTAGAATTCTCACCCCCCCTCTCGCACATCTCTCATCAATCACAATCAAACAGTGGCACTATATACACGTAATTGATAAACACTTTGTCAGCAACGATCCTCGGTTTTGCAAAAGTAACGATTAATCCATTAGCCAATTTCAAAATCTCCAAGCAAAGAGAATAAATAATAACAAAGCTGCTGTAATGCAAATAGAATCAATGCTTTCCACCTGTTCTTAAATATTCGTGCAGTTTAATTTGGTAAATGGAATTCATTATTTTGAACAAATATATTTCAAACGGATTGAATTTTGACGAACAGAGCGGTTTGCAAACCAACTTGCGCGTAATTTCTCACGATGTAAAATTTGAATTAATGTTTAACTTATTAGTTACTAATTGGTAACTGAATCAGCACATTACATTTTGTGCTGCGCCACAAATATTAAGTACAGGGTGTCCCAGAAGTCTTTCCCTGATTACAAACTTTATTCATATCCGCTATATGCAAGGTAGAGATTTGAAAGTGATGCCAAGATGTTGGTAAACTAAACAAGTTTTTTTTGTTGGAGGTTTGAGTAACGTGGCTGTAGTGTAGCAGTGTCAGTGCCCAGAAAACCGGAAATGTTCACAAATCAGGAAAAAGCTCAGCATGTCCTCTGGTATCACGAGACCCGGTCAACAATAACAGTGCAGAGTAACTTTCAAATAAATGTACAGAATTCTTTCGTCTAGAATATCTTTCATCAATAAGTTGGTATTTAAAAAATGGAATTTATCTTCATTCCCAAATCCTGTCAAGTCCAAGAAACATGCCACCCGATGTCAAGAGCATTAATTCCGGATTCCTTGGCACTTACACTGCTTCACTACACCCACATTACTGAAACCTGCAACAAATAAACCTGGTTAGTTTTCCAACATTTTGGCACCACTTTCACACTCTACATTGCATATAGCGGATATGAATAAAGTTTGTAATCAGGGAAAGACTTCTGGGACACCCGGTATATTTGCAGTTATAGACTAAGCAAACTTTAATCTATTGCCTTATTTCTGTATTGTTCTTTTACCCATAATAAAATGATAGAAATTTTATAATATAATTTTTATTTTTAGTGATGTTTTATTCAAATTCCACGCACAGCCTAGTAGCCAGATAGAGCATCTTGTCTATGTACAGTGCAAAATAACAACAATAAATAACAAGATGTGTAATAATAATAATAACAGTACTAATTCGATATTACATTTAGCTATCTATTAAAATGCTTTGCAATAATGTTACATATATTTTAATGTTTTCCATCGTAAAATTACTAAGGATCTTTCTGATGTTGTAGTGGTAAAGCTGGCACCTTTTAATCAAGGGGTCTTTGATACTACTTTAAACTGTAGGTCCAGTCCCAATTAGCCTACCTGAGTATAAAATTAGCTTAAAAACAGACTGTACGATATTTCTCACAAGTTTCCGTGTGTATTCAATTGAAATTTTACGAATTCTTTCTCTTCAAATAGACTAAATATGCTTTAGTGTCATTATATTAATATTCTCTTAATTATGTTATTAAGGATAATAACTATAATAATAAACAAGAGCAATGTTCCGCGCAGTAATGCGGAAATATCACCCATAAAAAAGAAAAAAGTGCGAATGCGTGTGCAGAGTGAGTTTGCGTTTTCTGCAATTTGCTTAGCGTTCGTGGAATTGGTTAGCGCGTAGCGGAGGGAGGGCGAGAATGATGATAAGGATGATGATGATGAGGCAAACATCCTCAGCGTCACGCACCGGATGGAGTTATGCAAATCGAGGAAAGCGTTTATCCACGCGGGAGCCGTCATCTGAAAGATCATCTGTCGGATGGCTTTGTTATATAAGAGGAATCTCCTCTCCGAAGCATTTATTTCTTCAAGCAGTCGGAATGGGAACATTGTTCTCCCCTATTGTCAGCGTCTCCAGGACAACGTCCCGACTCAAGGCAGTGTTGCCACTCTCTGAGGCCGAATAATCTCTTTTGGCAGTGGCATAGCAACATATCGCGAGGCCCCGGACGAGATTAATATGCGAGGCCCCATCCGTTCTTTAATCCTCTCTTGGTAACGTACATTTGACACCTTTCGTTGGTAACGGGGAGATATTCTTCACCCCAGAGGGCAATTTAAATATGAAATACATGCCAGTTCTTTTCATAAGTATTAAGGAGCCTCCTCGATGGCGTAGTGGTAGCGTCGTGGCCTTGTAATCATGGGGTCCCGGGTTCGATACCCCGGTGGAAGTTCATAATGGTTCGGATCCCACTTTAAACTGTAGTCCAGTCCCGATTAGCCTTACTGTGCATAGAGTGGACTTACACCACCAACTCAATCAAATCAATTATCTTCATGCTTAGCCAAAAGTGGCAGCTAAGTGACGTAATATAAACTCAAACCAATCAAATCAACCCGAAAAACCCGGAGGCACAAGGTCATTTCATAGTTTATACAGCACTCTTCACGCTACTTGAAGCAAATTGCATTGCAAATGAACATATTTCTGAGATACGTTCAATAAATCGTTCAGAAGTAGACGCTAATGTAAGTTCAAGCTCTGAAGTGCTGAAAAATCCTTATCTACATTTGGTTCAACTCTGAAAGATAACAGGATACTGCTGCTCTGTGGCTGCAATACATTAGGATGCTCGATATTCGTCGGAATTTCATTAAAGTCGAGCGTATTGGTAAGTGGGGTTTACATCTTCAATCAGTTACGCATATATTCTCCTTTTGCTGCATCAGGGGCAACACCTGTACTATAATTGCAAGTCTGTATGTAGAGGAAATGATGAAATTAACATGTTAGCACCAGGTATCTACGAAAACTTCTGAAATGAACTCTAAGGCAAAGTGACCGCTTAAGAACCGTATTTTACCGTATCATATCAGTTCAATGTATTGACAGTGGAGGCGATTAGGGATGGGGGCATGGGAGCAGCCCCCCCCCCCCCCTATACACACTTTTTGTCCCCGAACTATTGTCTCTTAATTCTAAGCCTTGTCTACCAGTAGATTTGAGCCAAAATCATCTGCCCGAATTTCATTTTCAATAGGATTCTTTCTAATTGCAGTCAGTGGAAAGTAAACTATCCTTGCACATCCACCCCACCCCTCCCCTCTTGTTAAGTTAAGACACCTAATCGCCGCTACTGTATGCATACATTTTTGGACAACAAAAACAACATGTAAGTAGCAAACGTCACGTGAACGAAACACTGCAGAAACCAATGTATTACGTTCTCACCAATATCATAATCGCGCTACAACGCCAGGTGTCCCTGATTCGAATCCCGACCTGGGCATGGATGTTTACGAGTGTTCATTCATCAACTTCATCATATCATCACTCATTCCCATCTTCGCAAATTAGCCAAAAGTGGCACGAAAAGCGAAGTAAAATAAACCAAATCAACCAATATCATATGAAATGGAACACGTAAATTTAGGGAAACGCATGACTCTGCGTTAACCTCTATATCTCCTCAACCCCCGACTCTAAAGGCACAAAACAAAAACCAATCTCTAGAGGATATTATAAGCTATGAATTTGATTCAGTGACTTTAGGACGTAAATTACATAGTTTCTTACATATTTGCTGCTTTTTGTATACGAATCTTTCTAATTCAATTAAGATTTATAGTAGCTCTATCAAACAAAAACCATCATTTAGCAAATTTCTTGTTCTTTCATTTTGGTTATCTTCACGTTTTGTCTACAATGCACCGTTTTCGAGATATTAATTTTTTTAATATTCAAGTTGAATTTTGGCCGCCATTTTCCAGGATGGCGGATTTTTAATATATTATTCACTATACCATTCCGCACAATGTGGCACAAATGTTGCAATTATTTCCGGGTTAGGACTTTTTTTCGTTCGTTTCCTCTATTATAAGTATGGCAACGAGTACCGTGTCAGGCGAAAACTAGCAGATGAGAAAGTACCACACTACTAGTCCAAGTCCAAGCAGCAAATCTAGTAGGAAATTCAGCATCGTGCGATTCAGATAAGTATTTAAAAAACTTTGGAACTTTTCGTAAAATTGTCCCCTTTCTCTTTCCAGGGGAGGAGGGGTTGTAACTGAAAATCCCCGTCAAGAGAAATTCTCTTGAGTATTGCAACACTGATTCGAGAAGCCCACCTCTCCCCGACCGCCCCCGTCTTCACCGTCCTAGTTTGTAGGAGGAGAGGAGGAGGAAAAGGAGCATATTGAATCTAGATTGCCAAGTTGTCTCGCAAGGTTCCCTCCAGCGCTGTTATTAACCGGTCATATTGAGTCTCTGAGAGATTGGCATCTTCAATTGGGCTTCGTCTCTCTCTCTCGCTGGAAATCCTGGAGACGCATCCTCCTTATCTCGGAGCTCAGTTTCGAAACAAGGATGCCGGAGCGTTCCGGTGCAATTGAATTAAAAACTTTCCAGTGTTCACTGTCCCGGACACAATGGCGGTCGAACGGCTCTCTTGAAAGGAAGCTCTTAGCTCAGGCATTGTTGCGGGATGCCTGTTGCAGTCCGGGTTTTCACCGTTCGGATAACCGCAGCGAAGGAAATGAAAGGAAAGGATGATGATGATGCGATCGGTGCCATATCGAGAAGAGATTGTACCGTCCACGTGCATCGCCACGCTACAAAAGACCTCTTGGAAGGGATTATGTGTAGCTTATGTTCTGTTTTCAGGTTTTGGAACAAGTTAGCTGGAGGATCTTTCTATGATTTAACATGGTGACAATGAGACAGCTGGGGGGTACTTTGCAAATCCTTTGCTACCTGGGGGAGATCATCCCCGCTGCATCACCCCTCACTTGGAATGGATGAATTTGTTTATTTTACTTCCTTTTTATGCCAGTTTTGGCTAATTGCGAAGATGAGGATGAATGCTGATAAGATGAAATGAATGAAGCGACAAATACATATGCACAGGACACAAACACAAGTCCTATATATTGGCCATGGATCCAGACGCCAGTGTGCAAAATGCAGTCCAGGGTATGCTACATGGAAGCGAAGTTAACATTTGCCTTCATTTCGAGCACTGCCAATAGATAATGTACTTTACTGGGGTCAGTGTCATTTACATTTGATATCGAGATGAGAAGGGATTTTGCAAAGACAGGATCTCATCTCAGATTGTAAATCTTAAATTGTAAATGCCTGTCTAGTCCTCGTCATCGGTCTTGTAAAATACAGTATAAACAACATATACAGCACGTCACTGATCAATCATTCAGTTTTTCTGCTTGACGCCTACTTTTGACGCCACGAGCCCTCGAAAACTGAATTTTATCCCGAATATATATGCAACCAAGCAGCACTCCTTCACAATTACCAATAACGGATGACTTCGTACAGTTGCTTCGTACTTGCTACAGTCGTCCTGCTTGACGCCTCATTTTGACGTCACGAGCCCTCGAAAAACAATTTTATGCAACCAAACAACACTGGTTCACAATTACCAACAGCAGATTGACTTCGAAATCACTCTAAAAATACATAATATGATTCATCTAGAAATAATCAGATAGTCACCCGCTTTAGATGTCTGCAGAAGTCGGGTGGAAAAGTAAATTTAGTTAAAGTAAACTTTTCGATATGATACCAAAAATCGCGAGTCTCGAACGCAAATTCTACGTTTCGTCACGATCTTACAAAGGTCTGTCTCGTTCTCCGTCTCGTCTGCACAATCTCGTCTTTATAAGTTTGTCTCGGTAACACCTTTAGTATCTACCATGTATGTCCTGTTCTCGATGGGTTTCCGATTAAACGAAATCAATTGATAAGCACTAAGGAATTCGCCAACATAAAATATATATTAATTTAAAAAAAAACTACATGATAATACAAAACAGAGAAAATACTTCCAATTCTTCTATTTCTTCATATGGCTGAAAAGTTTGTGGCTTGTCGAGACATGCTCAACAATCTCGTTCCACTTCTTGCTATGTCCCACTTGCTTTCTCCAACATAGGCTATCTTTTTTCTACAACCTCTTTTGCAAACCTGTTCTTAGGGATTTATTGAAATTCCTACTATTTAATCTATCCTCAAAAATAGGGTATATTGCCGATTGCTTTTGACCATTGGTAAAGGTAAAGGTAAAGTGTTCCCCTGTGCATAGCACCACGCCATGACGGCGTATAGGGGGTGTGAGGGTAACGCCCCACACTTTCTTGATCCGGTCGTGAGTGGGGGTGATGTGATCAGCATCACGCCCCTGACCGCCTTTACCCCCCAGGGTTTCCCCCAGGTACCCATGTTATTCGACGCTGGGTAGGCGCCGGGGCCGCTTCCACCGTTAGAAAAGTTCCCGGATTTGAACCGGCCGGGGATCGAACCCGGGACCTTGAGCATGGTAGTCAGACGCGTTACCGACTGAGCCACCGCGGCCACCATTGGGCAAAAAAGAATGCGAAACACAAGAGAATATTGAGAAATTATTTGAAGAAATCAACAGCTTAACGTGCATTGGCTACATTATCACTAGTTCCACTGTGAGTGTGATTACGTGGACATTACTGCGCAGGTTAAATGGGATTACTTTTGGAACACCCGTTACTGTCGACCCTTCAAGACGTTTCTACATTTAACCCGATAACTACAGCCGTCCGCAAATTGCTATGCTAATACGAGGCTAAATGCATGTAAATGACGTCTCATTGGAACACTAGCTCCATCTGGATTACCATTTCCCTCCCCCGTTAAGGGTTGGCTTTACAGCCCCTCCGAGACGGAAGAACCCGGGAGAGACCAGCGCCGTTGACCTGCAGTGGTAACGCAGCCAACTTCTGGGCTAAACATGGCGTCGGTTTCCTTACGATGCGTTTAAGGCGGTAAATATGCATGAGAGATATCAAGAGTTGCCAGCAGATGTCGTTAGCGGTGGAGAAAGTATCGAAAATTTCCGTGGAAATTTTCCGGTACCGCAAGATCGACCAATGCAGTTCTATCCAGAAGGAGTCAATTAGTATGTTGTGGTATGATGACGTAATCTGGGAGTAAAGTGAACTTAGCCACAAAAACCAGCGCGGTTAGCTGTGCAGCAGTGTTGCAGCATGCACATATCAAAACTGTTATAACCGAACACACGAAATAGCAAATATAAAGGCTAATTTTTTAATGTCAGTTTCTTGTTTTGTAGTTTGTAGAAAACTCACTCACCGTTTCCCACTTAAAGTAATACTTATAGTATTAAATATAACTATAACTTTATATCTATTAAATTTTCTTAAACTTCAAACTGAAATTACAAGTACACTATATTTCCTGCAAAGTAAGTGAGAGCTAATTTGGCTTGGCAGTTAGCAAGAGACAGGGTAAATGTCAACCCACGTTTCAAGTTTTCTATTTAAAAAAGTTTTTTGTAAATATCTAGAAGCAAGCGGGATCTCAAGATCTGTTACTGGGATCTGAAAAAAATCTCCCGGTCACGATTTCGATTTCCGGAAATAATTTTCCGATATTCGGGACCTTGAACTAGTGGAAAATTTTGAATGGCTCTGTATTGCTTGAGAATTTTATTCCTTTATGACAGAAATGCAAAACTAACAATTCAGGTAGAAATAGTATGTAGAATTTTATATTTATATACGTGGGCAAATCAAAAAGTAAGTTACACCCGAGCCGTGTTCCTGTACTAAAAGCAACGGGGTGAAACTCATATGCCCGTACTTGTGTCTTTGCGACGTTAGCGACATCTAACCGTTGGTACAAGGAGTTATTGGTCAGGTTGCTTCTCTACTGGCACGCTAGATGGCAGTGAAGGCCCGATTGTGTTTTGTTCTAGGGCCTCTTTTTATCACACAACGCGCTACCAACTTCGTGTTCTGACGTCAGAGGTAGCGTGACTACGTTGTTAGTTTAGGTCATTTAGGTTTGGTTCTCTTAGCATAAATACCCTGCAAATGTATTATTTATACTAAGTGAACTAAACCTAACAAATTAATCACTTAGCGTTACAATGAAAGCTTTCCGTGGTGACGTCAGAACGGAAGATTAGTAGCGCGTTGTGCGATAAGAGAGAGAGACCCTTTGCTTTGTTGCTTTGTCTACGCTGCTTCTGTTACGGTCTTTTGTAGTAGTAATCTGTGGCAGTTTGTTGCCGGCTGGTGACGCTCAAACATCGTACTTAGAGCGAACGAAAGTTCTGATTCATGTATTGAAAAATCTTCATATTATTGCCTATTCGTGTATTTGTTTTTCCTGTCGTGTTTGTTCTAACGTGATTCTATTCGCTTGTCTTTGTCCGTGTCCCAATTATTTTTTTGTGTTTGTCAACTGTACGAACATCGTGCTTGGAGCGAAACGGAAATCCTGATAAACATGCTGAAAAATCTTCACATTGTTGCCTATTCGTGTATTTGGTTTTGTTGTCGCGTTTTTTCTAACGTCATTCTATTCGTTTGTATTTGTCCGTGTCCCAATTATTTGTTTCGTGTTTGTCAACTGTACAGTGGGATCCATGAGTATTACCGTGCAAATTGTCCATCACCATGTTCGATCACTTTATTTGACCCAATAAGAGCTTCAAGAATTAAAATAAAACTCAAAACAAGTTGTTGACAACTTCTGCACCAGCATACATAAAAATCAATCGCTAAAAGCACATAGGATGTAAGAGAAAATTAATGAAAATGGTCATGGACAATTTGCACGGTATTACACATGGATCCCACTGTACGATTTGTGGAAATAACTCGTTGCCATGTAAGAGATTGTAAACCGGCTGAGCAGCAAAAATTATTTCGATTCCCAACAGATCCACATATATGCATAAATCATTGATACTCCCTAAACAAATAAACAACTGGTGGGTTAAATATATCTTTTATGGTAAAATATCAGTATATTTGACCTGATAGATCTAATATAAATTCACATTTTAGATCCCGTTGCTGATTCTTTAACAGACTGCCATCTATTGTTGAAAAAAGGAAACAACATATGGTTGGATTGAGAGAGTAGTTCATCGTACCAACGGATAGATGTCGCTAGTGGACGAAGACCACAGAATATAACCAAGAGATGACGTAGAGTGCCACACACGTAAATTTGCCGTTGCGTAGAAACGAATTTTCGTTTCGTCTCCCTCTCTCTTAGCATTATGTGTTCTACCCTGCTCGAAAACCTTCGCTATTGTTGCCACATTGTCATTCCATTCCTGGACACACTCGCGCAAACTTCATTGAAAACAATTGAACAGCGCTCCAGCTCGCGGTTCCCACCGTTCGGTAGGGACGCTAATGTGGCAATATAGCACGGCGTAGTGCTTGCTTCTTTTATGCAGTGCATGTTCATTGGATAGCTAGTAACTAGTGTTGCCAACTGTAATAATGAAGCACTATTTCTGTCACGGAAGGGTAAAAGGCAGGTAAAGTAGCGGTGAGTTTTGTTGGATTGGAAGCACCATATTTTTATTTTATACTAAGTATTTGACCGGTTTGACGTTGTGTGCGTGTATTGCGTGTGTGTATGTAAAAGTGTGTGTTTGCTAATGAACGTTAAATTCCATAATGCCTCCAGTTCTGTCGAAGTTGAAATCAAAAACCTTGCATAGCCAAGCTCGGGAAATTCTAAGCAACGTGCACGAGTTCATGAAGGAGGAAGCCAGTCATGGTGTTAGCATCCCAATAAAGCATTTTGGCAAGAGAGCAGCGAACAGCAGCAACAAATTGTTCATATTTCATAATTTTGGAATTATTCAAAATAAATAAATTATGTGGCTCCAACATTTCAACTCCGGCTCCGGCACGTGTTCTTGTAGAAATTGCATAGAGGAGGCTGTCATTTTTGCTGCTTAATGCGATACATATTGTTTTCTGTGTTAAAATTGCCATGCTTTGATGGGTGACCAAGTTCATAGCAGGGCCGGCGGAAGGGGAGGGCGAACCGTCCCATCGCCCAGAGCGGCAAAATTTGAAGAGAAGAAAAAAATAAGCCTATTGAAAACTGTGATCGAGCGAGATATTCTTTTGCGCTGAATAGTATTGAAATAGCATAAGAAGTCTCATTATTTATTTTATATTTTGATGTTTTAGTTAGGAATATATTGATTTTCAATTTTCCGTTGCTGCGTAATGACCGGGGGGGGGGGGTCGAAATAGAGCGGCATCTGCCGTCACCTCCCAGGGAGGCAAAATGACTAGCGCCGGCCCTGGTTCATAACAAAAGAAAAAGCCGCGCAGCTTATCGTCTAGTGGCAGTATATGTACTTGTTATTGTTGTGGAAGCCGGCATCCTTTGTAAATGTACAACAAAGGCAACCGACTGTCGCCGATCTCAGAGAGGAAATAATAATACTGCTTCAGGAGGAGTGTTATGGTGCAATTGTAGCGGTTTAACACGTTGGCATGTTATTATCTGCCGTTGCAGTTCCATACCAGTGTATACGGGTTTTGGGAGTGAAAAGTTAGAACGCCACCAGTGCATTAATGCAATGAAAAATAATATATATATTTTTTTATTTTGTTTGAAATCACTCAAATAAGGAATCGTATGAAGAAGTCTTCTTTGCAGCATTTTTGGTAATTTTACTTATGTGTTAGTTCATATTTTGCGAATTTTTAGTCCATATGTATGTAGCTACATACATAGTCACTTGTTAGTACATATTAATCCTAGTCCTGGTATAATGCATGACGTTTAAAACTCAACGTTAGATAGACCTGAATTCTCTAATTTTATTGTTGTACGTAACAGCTGTGCATCGGCGCACCGCAGCGATTTTTCTATCTGCTCCATTAGCAACACTGCTTCTTTAGTTCTGTCGCGCATTGCACGGCAGAATTATCTGCGCTGGACTCTATCTTCCATGGTTATTTGTCTATGACTAAAAGAGAGAAAATAATCACGCTTGGTGGCAGCACTGTCCGGAATGTATTCTCCCCATACCCGAAGCAGCAATGCTGCAGCTGCTTTGAGGTGCTGAGGTGCTGAGGTACTGAGGTGGCATCCAACATTGAGTTGCGCTCCGTCGTCCGATTTGTGTGGACACGAAGGTATAATCGGAGTGAAATCCATCGCCAAATTGTCGGTGCATGGTGAGAATTCAATGTCACACCCCATGATCAGGAAATGGTGCCAGATGTTCGAAGAGGAAAGAACGAACTTGATCGACGAACAGTGTGTTGGGCAGTCTGCAACTGTGAACACTATCGACAAAACGGAGCGTGTTAATGCAATCATCCTTGCCAACCGCAACGTGAACATTAAAAGAGATTGCAAGTGAACTGCACATATCATACGATAGTGTCTCTATGCTGATTCATGACCAGTTGAGTGTATAGTAAACTGTGCTCTCTCACTGGGTGCCGCGATTGTTAACCGATGAGCACAAAAGTCAACTCAATTGAAATTGGACGGAATTTTTACACACAAGAAATCAAAAAACTAGTTACACGATTCAAAAAGTGTTTGGAATACCTTGGTGACAATGTCGAAAAGTTAAATGTTCATACATTTTTGTCCAATAATTATTTTCTTTCTAATGTTTTGATTGATTTATTTATTTTATTTTACTTCGCGTTTTGTGCCTCTTGGTTAATTTACGAAGATGGGGATGAGTGATGAAATGATGAAATTGATGAATGGACAGTCACAAACAACCATGCCCGAGCGGGATTCGAACCCGGGACACCTGGCGTCGCATCGTTTCTTTCTAATGTGTTTTGTTTGTTTTATACAGGGGACTGTAACTTACTTTTTGATCACACACGTACAGAGTGGTGTTTGAAGGGGAATGAGGGGGTAATTCACTCTCTGATTTGTGCATCCTCCACTCTGCTTACCAATTATATACAGAGTGTCCCAGAAGTTTTTTTTTTTACCCCTACTAACATGTGTTGAAAAATTGGTCGGTATTCTGTTGCGCTTGCGTAAAAATAATTTCGTTTTCGTGGTTGGAATCCCTGCTCTGTTGATCGCATGGAACGCTCGATCCAATTCTTGTCAGTTGCGCTATGGCTGATGTGTGAGGGCATAGTTACAGAGATGGGAACACATAGTGACGTGTGTGTCGGTGCATGAATGATAACGTACCGGGAAAACAATGTACCGTACTGTAACGTAATGTAAATTTCACAAGTATGTTATAATATAAATATGTTATAATAAATATGACATATACGTATATAAGCTATATATATCTAGTTGTAATAGATATGTACTATGCAATATAATCTAGGAGTATGGGGACTTCTCAGACACACTCCACACACACACACACACATACCCTGTCCCATTATCTCTGGAGTAAGGCTGCGCATAGCGGCAGAGAAGGGGAGGAAATCGAGTGGGCAGAGCGAAGCTGTACACGCTGTTGCGAAGACTGGTAAGTGCAGCGGTTCCCATCCCTCCACGCAATCCCGTTCCCTCTCATGTGTTCATTGGTGGAGCCGTCACGGGTCACTACTTGCGCAGAGACATGTTTTCGTTCCCCTGCTTTAGAGATAGCTGGGACAGGGTGTACAATATCTTAATGCTTCAGGTGTAGTTACTAGAATTTTCCCACCCACTGGGAATTAAAAAAAAACGCCTCCGAAAATCAATTTGGGCATTTCGTGGAAAGGTCTTCGTTTCTAAATGTAAAACATTAAAATGAATTATCCAAAATTAGAAGGCAGTTGCTACGTAAATGATAATCTTTCTAAGATTAGTGCACGAAAAAAAATGTAGCTACGTATTTATGTTTATACGTCGTTTATCTGCTTCGTTACGTTAATCGCGACGATAAGGCTGAGTGATGACTAGGGACGAAACTGAAGAAGAGAACACTCACAAATAACAAATAAACACACATGTATACCCAGGTCGAGATTCGAATCGGCAACCGAGAAAATCTTGATACGTAAAGGATAACAATTTTCAAAATTAATAATGTAATATTAAAAAAAAAAAATACTCAAAGAATTGAGCCGTGGTAGCTCAGTCGGTAGACATGGATATTTGTGTTTGTCCAAATCAGAAAAGCTGAAAATTGAGAAAGAACCTAGAAATTTAAAAATACCGTTTAGGGGTATTCCTTTAATAATAATAATGATAATAATAATATTATTAATAATAAAGTCCTTAAGGCGACTGATTACCATGCGAGAGATCGGGGTTCGATTCCCGCGGGGGAGAATCTGAATTTTTTCCACCTGTTCAAATGGCTCCGGCGCTCACTCAGCGTCGAATAAAGTGGAAACTCTGGCGAGTAATAGGCGGCCAGGGGCGTGGTGCTGATAACATATCCCCACCTAGGCCGTGATCAAGAAAGTGTAGGATCCTAACTCCACACCCTCTTTACCCCTTTAAGGCGCGGTGCAAAGCACAGGGGAGCACTTTACTTAACTTTTAAAAAATTACTACACAAGAGCTTGGCTTTTTTAATGTTCTAAAATTACAAGAAATGCATTAAAACACTTAAGAAAAATTATCAAATACATATTCTATTAAAAACTACACCAGTGACCTAAAATTGAAAATGCTAAACTTGAAATTTATGCAAAATTAAAGAAATTAGAATTGTTCTTTAATAATAGTTTCTTCCTTAAAATGAAACGTGACACCAGGTCGGTTTGCGGCTGAGAGAGACGGGAGCACGAAGAAAGAAAATAAGAAAAAAATCGATCTTACACCAACTGCAGAAACAGTTTCATTGCTTCAGCTGTGGAGCGGCCCTCGTGCATAGATTATGTTTTTCTGGAGCCGAGCGAGCGAGTGGAAGCGTGCCAAGGCAGTAAATTCTTGATGAAAAGATGCATTGCAAGAGATCCAACTGTTTTTCGCTCGTCGCTTGGAAATGCATTACTTGTAGAAGTTGGTCGCTACAAGTGACAAGCAATAAAAAAAAAAGAGGATTGAAAGATTACGGAACCGGGGCCTGTTCTCCCCATGCTATTTGGATGGATTAAGATCTTCACTCGTTTTTCTGCTCTTCTGCAACAAACAACAATCTACCTCCAGCCACACACAATATTTAGAGTAAAGTGCAGGAAATATGACAGAAATGGATTCACTGAAAGCCAATGAACTAATTCATGGAAATTTATCACTTCATATAGCTACTCTTCTATCATTGACACGTGGGGTATGAGGTGCAGTGATGAATTCAGGCGAGGAGGGGGGGGGATTGAAGAGTGCCCTCCGAAAATGTCAATAACCTGGCCGAGCATTCGGACAACAGCTAGGAAATTTGGCAAACATGTTTACTTTGACAGTGGGGTCGGAACGCCGGAAAATATTTCGCTTCCGGCGGAGAACGTGCCCTTTGGGGGACTGATGCTACATTAATTCTAGAACCTAAAACGCCCCAGACCCCAAGTTTTTAAGCCCTAGTTTGTCTACAATGGCATCTTCAAAATGGCGGTCATGACGAAGATTCTAATCCTGAAACCTATTAGTTATTGCAGTTATTGATCATTCATGACATCTTATTTTCACCTAATTTGCACTTTATAACTGTATTAAGATAATAAGAAATAAAAAACACCAACTTTATCGAATAATATTAGATATGGCTGTCAATATGGCCGCGAAAAGTCGAAAAATAACCCTTTCACCTATTTGATCATGTTTGAGATCAAACCTTATGACTTGGAGGTGCCAGAACTCAACGGTAGCATCCAAAATAGTGTCAGACTAGGCCCATGAAATAAAAATAGTTCAATTTTAGACAATCTGTATATATACAGGGTGTTTCAAAAGTCTGACACCATAGCACAACTGCGTTATTAGTGCAGATGGCGAAAAATGAAAAGAGGGGAATGTTGTTGGAAATATGAGGTTTTCAATATAATGTGCTTGAATTTTCAACGTAGCATGCACCGTTGAGGCTGCACGCTGGTACGAGCGTCAATGAGAACTGACATTGCCTTGTTGCAACATGATTCGTCCTTAAAGGGAGCATTTACGTTATCGCAACACCGTACTGTACTCGGTGAAGTGAGAATGGTGACGCAAAATTAGAGCCAAAGTAAAAAGTTTGTGTTTGTGTCCCCGCGCGGGAGTGCGTTGGTGCGTGTACAGAAACACACACACACACACACACACACACACACACGCACAAGCACACAACTACAAAACCTGTAAATGTGGCTAATGTTTTCAGAAATAGTGGTTGTTCATTAGGGCCATACTGATATCAACAAAATATAAAATTTCGAAACAAAAGGGGTCTTAATTTTTTCCCTTCTAATCAGGGTAGATCACCACTAAAATATATTTGGGCTCAGACAATATCTTCTGTTGGCGCAAAACAGAAATGCCAACAATAATGACGATTAAGAGGGTAACGGTTCACTAAGACTTCGCTTTCGGTGCCCTAGGTTAGCCGTATCGAGTAAGTTTTGTGTCTCAATGAATAAAGAAATACGTCTGGTACCGTTCATCAAAAGGAAGGAAGCAGTGGACCAAAACCAGCAGAATAGAATGTAATGATTCGTGTGTTACGGGATGCTATCTTCCGTCATCACGCTGGTTCTCCTCCAGACGACTCTGGTACACAGCCATTTGTGTCGATACGCTGGGCAACTGGAAACCTTAATCTCTGCTGGTTACGCTGTCTTCCCTTGCCACCACACCATGCTTCTCTGAACTTCATTCGAGGTGTCCTCCACCGTCACTGTCCGGAGGTCCTATTGGATAATATTATTACCATAATTTCTTATAATAATAACTATTATTTTATTGAAATTTTTCATTATTTTTAATATTATTATATCCTTGAGGAGATTTATGAGGGAATATCTAGCACAAAAGTTTTTCGTTATCTTTTACATTTCATCTCGTTAGTGTAGTGAAATGCAGAGTTAATTTTGTTAATAACTTTAACATTCCTAGTTTAAGAAAAAGCTTTTAAACTTATGGGAATATTTAAGTTATAAAGCTTATTTTATTTGGTGTCTCACATAAAATTGTAAATTTGGAAACGATGGATGGATTGAACGGTTGAATATGAGCAATGTAACCTGGTTTATGTATTTTTAACTCATTTTTTTTCGATCTGACGTACTTTTATCTGGTTATTTTGGCATAATATTTGTTGCTAACTATAAAAATATCAAGCTTTCCTCTTTTTTGTAACTGGAAATGAAAGTTGCCAATCTCCAGTGAGGACCTGTTCTACCCAACACCCTCCCTGCTATAAAAGATGCTACAATATTTTTTGGGAAGCATTTATGCTAGAAAAAATGCTAATGCTAAATGCTTATGTTTAACGTTAGTTTTAAAATAATGTTTTCTGTTTTATCCTCAACTATATTGATCTATGGTGAACAGTTGTATTATTAGCCATTATAACGGGAAGAGGAAATGGAGTAATTTTCGTGCCTGTTTCATTGAAGCATTCCAAAGTCGATTCGTCCTAAACGTGATCCGGGCCATAAACGTCGCATCCTTCGTAACAAATGTCTGTCCTTTCCTCCTCAAGAACTGGAGAAAAAAGGGCGAGGAAAACTCGCGTAGCTGCGAGAATCCAATAAATAAAACACTATCTGGTTTGTCCAGGCTTCTGGGAGGGGTCAGGATCTTTTGCCAGAAGAATTGCGACCTCTTTCTTTCCGGATTTGCATCGGAAAGTTGCTGTGGCCATCTCGTAAACTGTCTCTCTCTCTCGCTTTGTCCACGTTTTGCAGCGAATGGACATAGACCCTTCGTTTCCCTTCATTGTGACGTTGCAGACAAGAATAAACTGGCCAAGGAAGCTGAACTGGACAGCACTTGCTTTTTCTGGAGCATTCGCCCAGATATTTTCTTCAAGTACAGTTATATTAGGCCCAAAAATACAAAGCGCTATGGCAAGAAAACCTTCCACTGAAATCTAACATGTGTTGCCGAACTAGAAGTTTGCTGCTTGAAACTTTTCGATATCAGTACCAGCAACAATACTGTTAAAATGTTAACAATCTGTAACTGAGTTAGGATATGCTCTGAACTGTTAAAGCAACATATTTCATGGGGAGTAAATAAGCCCGTTGAAATGCGCAATATGAAATTGAAATGAACAAATTATTGATTTCTATTTTCTTCGATATTTTTAGCATTCATTAAAATACACTTATTGGACCTTAATCAGCAATTGATAACTTAATAGTAATGATGTTTTTCGATGGTTGTAACATTAAGTAGTTAATAAGAATATTGAGGTGATTGTACATACCTTTGGAAGATAAAACTTAACAGAAGTGTTAAAAACCGGCGAGAGCTCATTGAGTTGAAAATAAACTTCCTTGTTGTACAGAGTGTCTCATAAGTAATAGCGCAAACTGACACAGGTGAAAGTAAACCATAATAGAAGCAAAAACGTCTCAGTAAAAATGGGTCTGCAAACGAGCCCTTTTCAAGATAATCGCGAATGTGTGATTACAAGCCGCCACTGACTTCACTGTTTGTAAACGTCGTCCTAGTTGGTAAAATGCTAATAATGTGCGAATGTGTGATGTACAACACTCCCGTTGACAGGGTTGAAGAACTGGAACAGAGAATTATACATGTTTGAGACCAATTCCAAAATGATCCGGGGGTGTTCGAAAGAATTCGAAACTCAATGCAGAATCGCGTACAGTATTGAATCCAGATTATCGGACGACACTCCTTTAACAGGTACGAGTGTACAGTAATTGTAACGTAGAACATACTTGTACTAAAGTAGTGCTGTACTCCTTGTTAAAGTAAGTACAATGTTCAATAAAAGCAATGAGATCTCCTGATTTTTCATACTGTATTATTGGTATTTTACCAACTAAGACGACGTTTACAAACACTGGTCAGTGACGGCTTGTACCCACACATTCGCACACATTATTAGCATTTTGCCAACTAGGACGACGTTTACAAACAATGAAGTCAGTGGCGGCTTGTAATCACACATTCGCGATTATCTCGAAAACGGCTCGTTTGCAAACCCATGTTTACTGAGACTTTTTTGCTTCTATTATCGTGAACTTTCACCTGTGTCAGTTTTCGCTATTACTTTTGAGACACCCTGTATATTTCAACCGCGGGCGTTCTTAAATTTGTACTTACACTAATTACGTATACTTGAATGAAAGCACATTCCAAGTTGTGTAATCTACAGAAAAATACATACATGTAATTGGAATAGTTCAGACGCTATGAGGATTTGAATGTAAAGATGTGAGAAAGTCCAAATGTTGAAAAGATATTTGAATATGGCAGAAGAAGTGCAACAGGATTATCTGGGATTTATTGTTTTAGACGTCTGAGAAGGCATATCTATACCGTGGTTGTTTGGTTCCATTCTTAAAAAAATATCTACCAAAAAAGTTTGATGTACGTACTCTCGGTTTTTTCACTCGCTAACGCCATTCGTGCAAATTGGTTATTAACTATTTTGTTATTTAGTAGCTACTTTCTAGAATTCATCTGTGTGTAACGAACCGGAGAAGTATCAATGACAAGAAAAATGTACGGTTTATGGGACGCTTTTTGCTGAAACAACTCTGTGCTGATTCTAGTTGAGGTTGCATGGTTCGGTGAATTTCGTAAACTGGTCAGTCGGCATGGCTGATGGAAATCACGACTTCGTTAGGATTGTCCCGAAAATAAGAATCCTCGTATATTTGTCGCGATGAAACATAATATACATTGCGATAATTATTCACTATTATTTACAAACGACATATTGATTCTTCTTTGTAGCTGATCAGTGTTGAGTTCTTGGGACTTTAACAACTGTTTTAAGTTTCTATATACCTACGTTTCGAGTGTGCTATTATGCTATTCTCTAATTAGTCGTTAGCTCGTATTATCTAAACACATGATGTATTTGCGGCAGGCGTCGATATCATATAAAACTAGTGCCTGCACAGAACCAGTCTCAGAAACGTAGTGATTATTTGTATAACCGATAGATTATGTTTCACATACTTTTCGCTTGCATTTCAATACCAAAGGAGTTAGGACAAAATCTGTACTGTAGATTACATGCTTTGCTGAATCAGTTCAAAGATGGTTAATTTTTGATGTTGACAAAACACATCATAATTATTATGATGTTTCTCAATAATATCACAGTACAGCGTGCCACAAAAACATTCCGTGATTATAAACGACCACAAAATTTTAAATATGTATAGTACGAAATGTATACCGATACCATTCAAAAGAACAGCTCAAAGAAGTTTAGCGGATGTGTAATCGTTGGCGTTAACTACAACAATAGATGGTATAACAATAAAAGAATGAAAAAGGAAAAAATAGCCAAAAATAGCAGAAAAACACATTTTAGGATGTAAGAGAAAAATTAATGAAAACAGTTATGGACAATTTGCACGCTAATACTCATGGATTCCACTGTACAGTCACGGACACTTCTGGGTTGTAACGACACCATTAGCTTTCAATGGGATTGTTACAACCCAGCAGTGTCCGTGACTGTACAATGGTGTATGAATGAGTGTTGCAAAGAAACTTCAAATACAAGAAGAAACGTAATGGTGGACAAGAGAGAACACACCAAAAGATCTTTCGTTTGTTAATGTGTTATTGTAAATGGCATTGTTGTTAGAAGCAAATTGTGTTGCTGTTGATGTTTAGGTTTGTACAGTGGGATCCATGAGTATTACCGTACAAATTGTCCATGACGATTATCATATTTTCTCTTAAATCCTAAAATGTATTTTTCTGCTACTTTTGGCTAATTTTTCCCCTTTTTTCATTATTTTATTGTTATGACATCTATTGTTGTAGTTAACGGCAACAATTACACACGCTAAAATTCTTTGAGCTGTTCTTTCGAATGGTATCGGTATAAATTTCGTAATATACATTGACACGGTCGTGCCAGGTTCAACCATAGGATATTAATAGCCATAAGAATATATTCATCTCAATACAAATTGAGAATGAGCAACATGAGACTGTATATTGATATACGCGTGATACCTCCCAGGGCACGGGAAAACATTAAGATTTGCAGTAAATAGAAACAAAAACACAAAACTTACGTTTTAACATATGAATTCAGAATCTTATCTTGATTATGCAATTTAAAAAGAACCAAAGTTGTATATCATAACGAAACTCACAAATAAAAATCACAGTAACAGCACAATTTTTCTCTCGTGCACTTTCATTAATCTCGTAACTTCCAGCACAAGATTCATATCTATCAGGCGGGATGGTGTACTTCAACAGTCTGTTCATACGTCCGGGAAGGACATGTGAACATATTTAAAATTTTGTGGTCGTTTATAATCACGGAATGTTTTTGTGGACACGCTGTATTACACAGTTTTTAAAATATGTATTAACAGATTGTTGCGCTCCAACAGTATAATTTACAGATTAAGAAATTATATTTGTGAAAACCATCAATTTTGCTGTTCATTATAATATTTCATGATTGAAACATTTCAAAGCTTGTGAGACCTAACCTACGCAAACGCAATTAATACGATTGTGCCCTTGGCCTTGGTCATATGACAGGAATTTAAAGCACATTACATGTTAATCAGCTTATATTAAAGCAGTGAGATTATCTTCAATTGTACGTTTATAGTGTCAGCAACATTCGTATGCAAAAACTCGTCTGCCGTTGATTACATCAAATTATTACATTAAGTTTCATTTGAAAAAATGTAGTGATTATTACCACCAACCGACTGACACAATACACACGAGATAACAAATCAGTCTCGGAATTGCGCATTGTGCGTGTGTGTGTGTGTGTGTGTATGCATGTTTAGGAGAAGGGGGTTATCATGAACATTAAAATCACAGGTTACGTATGAATGATAAATGTAGCGAATGATATTTATGCTGCTACTTGCGTTGTAATTCTGTTACTGCACTGGAATGATAGATGAGATAATTCAGTCCGCAATCAAACGCAAAATGAAAGTCCACCCCTAACGGTTGCAAGTGCTCAGCAGGGATAATGCAGGGCTGGAACAAATGAGTGGAATGGCTTCATTTCAGAGGTTCTTTGCCCTCGCACACTGGCAGTGTTGCCATTCATTTGCAAGCAATGTACCTAAAAATGATAAACTTATACACAGTCTAGAAAAACCAAACGGATATTATTCTTCATTTGTAGTGCTCATAATGCTTTAAAAAAACTTTCATGTTTCTTGTTACAAGCCGTATGTGTTCTCGTTCGTTGCTTACCTTCCCGTTTTCATTGTAAGCCTTTATTTAAGGACAATTTTTTTAGTTTCCAATTTCATATCATTCTGGTGATGGTTTGTCACATAGCTTGTGATATGATATACAAGGTACCAAGTAACGACTTGTAGTGTGTACAGGTACTTTTCAAAATCTGAGAGGTTCAGAACAAGCAATGTGTGTTCGCGTCTTGATATTATCACGGGACCCTTAGCGTTGAAGCGCACGCTTTACAAAACGTAGTGTCAGTATTCATTAATAATGCCAATTATAACATAATTGTACTTAGTTTTGCTGTTATACTACATTGAAACCACATGCATCGTTTACACAATGCTGTTGTTCTCAAGAATATGATTGTATTCACAGTTGTGTGTGTTCTGTAATAATTACCACCTCGGCTTACTACATAATGACGTAAAATCGATATAACTATTGATAGTCCTAAGAGACACAGGAGTTGCTGTTTACATGGAAATATAAAAAAGGAGGAAGAATAAGGGGAAATATAGCATTTACCCCAAGTGGCAAGGCGGTAGGTGGGTGGAGGACACAGAATTTCAATCTCGCCCCTGGCTCACGTTACAAAACCTATGCGAAAATTGAAATTGTGGGCGTAGCTAATGACAACAACCAATAGTAGCTCGTTTATTGAATGACTCAACGGTCCACCAGCTGTTTAATTGATAAGGAGTTCTGGGAAAGGAAGCGTTCTTATATTGGGACCACGGGCAAAAGAACCTGCGCAGAACCGCGTGTCCTGGGCATCGTACTCACGCATGTAGGGGAGGTACAGTTGATCGGATGGAGGGGAGGATTTCGACCGATGGTTCATTTGTTTGTGGCGAGGGTTATCAACTTGTACGGGATCGTGGGGCTCCAGGCCACCACCATTCCAAAAATTTACCTATTATTATTATAGTTGATAGACTGCTTTTCACATATTCATATACGTCTAGTCCAGTCCAATGGCTGCAATATTAGAGACCCTCTCTTCTAAATTCTAGTCTCACAGCCAGTACATTCCACTGTTGGGCTTGTGCCCTGGCTGTGCCTGTTACTGATTTTTCCATTCATCAATTTCATCTTATTACCATCAGTCCTCATAGTCGCGATTATAATGCAGAAGGCCTTAGAAAGAGCGTTTCGCGGGCTAACAGCAGACAACGCTCGCACACTATTGCCGATACTCTCGTGTCGTCTGCTCCTCAGCCGAACAAACAGGCCGAGGTAGCAAGAGGCAGAGGTCATTCACCCTTCCAGAAGGGTGCAGCGAGAGCTAGCTGTGGCAACCGGGCTCGCTCATTCGCGGACCTGATTGGTTCTCGCAGACACACCCCCATATTGTTGTCTGCTGTAAGCCCGCGAAGCCAACTTTCTAAGGCCTTCTGCATTATAGCCAAAGCGACGTTCAAGAACGAAATAAATAAATCAACAAGTAACATTACAGACACCTACAAGCAAAACATAGACACTTTTAATACTTTCATGTTCGAAAAAACTTCACCGCAGTGATTTATAAAAACAATTCCTTTATGTGCTAAATTTGCAATACGATCAAAAACTTCGAATCGTATGTAACACCGAGACAATTACATTTATCAGGCAACCTCTATAATTTCCGTGCAGTTTGTAACCGTATTTATCTGCAACAATGGTTTCTTTAGACATTGTTGATATTGAATCTAATATTATTGAGTCAAGTCTTTACTTTGAATATGTACGAGTAGAGAATCCCTATTCGTTTTCTTGCTTGAAAAAATCTTCGTTCAAGGCATCAAATCCTGGTCTCTTCTTGAATGATATTCTTGTAACAATTAATGCATTGTTCTCAGGTTAGGTGTACTAGGTTGATGCTGTTAATATTTCTTCCATATCATACATAATGATACACCACTTGTTTCTCACATGAAAAAACGCGCTACTATTGGCTGTTGTCTTTAGCCACGCCCCCCAATTCGATTTCCACGTGGGCTTTGTAAATACGCGCGTAAAATCTATGTATCTGGTGTGTACAGTCAAGCTTCGCCCGTTGTGAAGGTTGCGCTCTCTTGTGCCAAGCGATGATGTCCCCACACAGTTCTTGATTTCAGACACACAAGAATTGCGTTTGGACAATCACAGCCTGGGACGTTCTCTTCAAGACTCTTCCTATGGAACCTCATCTTCATCTTCATGCACACCTAAGTAGTTGTCTTGATCTTCGGGGAGTTCTGAAAGAGAACAGTTTTCTTTCTGGGAAGAAGTAGGGGATGGTGTGAGTTTGCTGATATAAGTTCTACTTGTTGCACCTTTGGAATGAACCCTGGTGTAAGCTGAGTGAGTTTGCTTGTTTAAATTCTGTGTGTTGCATTTTTGGAATGAGCAGGAATCTACTAAATTTCAATATATTCCACAACAAATATATATTAATGATAATAACACTGACTACAAAATATGTTTGTTACAGAAACACAAACAGCGTATATTTGTAAAATTGACACGCTAAACAGGAAAGTGGCAATAGATATAACTTGAACAAATGTAATGAATGATGGCGCTAACACAATTATATACCGATGCACTCATGGTTCGAACTTGAGGTATTGCACTTCGTAATAAGTTGCGGTGATTACTTCGGCATTCGGGGGCTGTAGCTTTCAATGACAGTAAAGCATATGTAATACGTCATTCGAAAAGTTGAATACAATAATATTTTGATTTTTGCTGCTTTCTAAGTGTAGCAGAACAGGTACCAGTGTTGTTGCCATATGTGGGCTACCAGTTGTAACGATGTAACATGACATCAATGAATAATTGAGATCCACGTAGTCGAAACATAAGAGCCAATCCACAAATTATCTACCCTTTCACGTAATGGCTGCGAGTAGTATCAGATCTCATCCCACTTTGCAGATCCAGTGCATAAAAAGTAAAAAAAAACTTTAAACTTTAAACTTTGGTTAAGGTAAGTGTAGAAAAAGATCAACTTTAATCCATACAGCAGAAATAGCGACCGGTGTACTGATTGCTGAGGCAGTCATGAAAAAGTTACTACATTCTGTGCCGCCTTCCACGGGGACTTCCCACGCACAATGGTGGTTCCATGTTTCTACACCTTCTTTAAGTTCTCTCTCGCGACCCCATTTTGGCAAAGTCCCCTAACGGCAGATCGAAAGCTTTCAGACATCATTAACCCAACCTGGATCTTCCTCATAGGACCTGATGGAAACCTTCAGAACTGTCCCCACGATTTCTCTTGTTGAATTTAGCCTTACTCATCATGAAGAAAAGGACGAAAGAAAGTTACAAAGAAAAAAATAGTGCAGCTGGGCTGGTTTTGGCCAGGAATGACGATGACTGTCGGGATAACAGAGTAAGTAGGAGGAAACTTCTTGTCGGTTATCTTAGTGGAAGAAATTCGCAACTCATTGTGAGGTGTATTCCAAAAGTTCCCAGAAACATGGCACTATACTTATAAGGGGTAAGATGTGAAGACATAAAATCAGCGACATCCGGTAAAACCACTGGCGAGAGCAGATGGGAGCTACAGCCCCCTCTGAAACTTTGAAAAAATCAACATCAACAAATAAAAGCTGTGAAGAACTCTGGAAAAACCAGAGTGGTAAATGAACCCCCCCCCTTAAAATGAACTCCGATTGCAATTCTTGAGAGTGGAATGTTCTAAATATACGAAATATCTTATCATGTATACAGCCCTCCCCCCCAAGAAAGCAGTTATCCACCTTTACAATTCCAGCGCCAGCGAAAAAAAACCTGCGTAAGCCAATGCGGCAACTATGCCTGAATGGACTACAGAATGGGTACATGAAGTAAAAATGTTTTTGGAAGCCACAAAATTTTAAATAATAGTAATATATCAAAGCTGAGCAGATGTGACGAGCACTTAATACGAGGGTCACTATTTATATTTTGAGCCTTGGCAACACTGATTGAAGTTAGGCGCGATTTGACGTTTGCACGGAATCGTCTCGCATTATTGACCATAACGTACTTCAAATGTTTTGTCAATAGCTTCATTTGTGTTGTTTATGTTGCCTTGGAGATTGCGCGACAACAATAAAATGGAACATTTTCGTGCGATGATTTTTTACGATTTTCGACGTGGTGCAAGACAAGAGTGCATCGATCAACTTACTTCCATATTTGGCGATGAAGCCCCATCCTTTGCCACTGTGAAACGCTGGTATAACGAATTTAATCGTGGCCGCCATTCGCTCATTGACGAGATTCGCGAAGGTCGTCCAAAATCAGTTGTTGTTCAAGAAAACATTGATGCTGTGCAAAACCTAATACTGCAAGATCGTCATGTGACATACTGTGAGATTGAGGCAACCATAGGCATTAGTTACACCAGCATATATAAAATATTACATGATCATTTAGCTGTGAGAAAGGTATGTTCTCGTTGGATCCCACACAATTTGACAAAAACTCAAAAAGACGCTCGCGTCAATTGGTGCAAACAAATGCTCAATAAATACAATCGTGGTGCTTCAAAAGACGTATATAAGATTATAACAGGTGACGAATCATGGATATATGCATATGAGCCGGAACGTAAACAGCAGTCGACTGTATGGGTGTTTCAAGATGAACCCAATCCAACAAAAGTTGTTCGCGCTCGAAGCACATCGAAACAAATGGTCGCCTGTTTTTTCGGGAAAACTGGTCATGTGGCAACTGTGCATTTAGAGGAACGTAGAACGGTCAACTCGGAATGATACACAACAATTTGTTTGCCAGAGGTCTTCGGTCAAATACGGAAAACAAACAAACGCCGTCGGATCATTCTTCATCAAGACAATGCCAGCTGTCACACATCTCGTCTAACAACCGACATTATGAACAGTCAAAAAATCGAATTGATGGGTCATCCGCCGTACAGTCCTGATTTGGCACCCAATGACTTCTTCTTGTTCCCGAATGTCAAGAATAAATTGCGTGGACAACGATTTTCGTCGGCGGAAGACACCGTTGATGCGTTCAAAAACTATATTATGGAGGTGTCTCAAGAAGATTGGAAAAACTGCTTTGACAAATGGTTCGAACGAATCCAAAAATGTATTGACCATAAAGGAGAATACTTCGAAAAACAATAAAGCAGTTTTCAATGCCAAATTCCTGTTTTTTCATTGTTAGGCTCAAAATGTAAATAGTGACCCTCGTATTTGGGTATTTCATGTGGAAGATCAACTCCGTAAAGATAAACAAATAAGTAATGAAAAATCCCACTTTAGTAAATCTAGCCGGATAAACGTCAGTTTACGAGAGGAAAAGCACTCGCATATAAATCGAGTTCTCTTGCAACCGGAACAGATCATAATTCCGCAGCGAATTCTCATAACCAGAGGGAGGAGATCCACATCCATCCACCTGTTTCAAGCTTCGCCAGATGCATGTTTTATCACGCGTTCCACCTTCCCTAGGGCTGTCAGCTTTTATCCCGTTTCTCTCGTCACTTTTGACCTTTTCAGAGGGAATTGAATGGATGCTCCTGGGTCAGTTATCGCTAAAGTTCGTCACCCACGCAGGGTAAGAAGATTATGGGTGATGAGGAGATCAACACGGATTAGACACTCCCCCCCACACACTATATATATAAGCTAAAGTTCTCACAAGCACATTGCAACATACGATGGATGCATGCCATTTGTGGAGGCGATGTGATCAGCACCATGCTCCGGCTGTCGTGATTAGAGAAACGAGTTACACTATGTCCCGGGATTCTCTGGACCATGCGATGGAAAAAGTCTCTGCGCAAGTAGTGACTCGAAGAGAGTTTAGCTACCAGCCGTTTGCAGCAGCGCGCACTGTTTTGCTCCGCCAACTCGCTTTCTCCCTTTCTCTTCCGTTATGCCCGGCCCTGCTCCACAGATTCCCTAGACAGAGTGTCAAAAACCGGCGCAAAATAAGCGAAATACAGACAAAAATAGCATAAGTAAAGTTTTCAGTTTCAGTATTCGCTACTGTGAAGGTAAAAGTTTAGTCCTTTAGATGTTTCATAATAATTGCGTAGTGGTGTGAAACGTTATCATGTAGAAAGAATCATTCACCACATAGGTTACAGAAGACGCAGTAGCTAGATGACGTGACAGCCCCCTACAAAACTCATCATCATCGTTCATTCATAAATTGCCTCTTGATCACTGCATTGCAAAGAGGAGCGTTGAGTTATTTTCAATTATTCTCATCACACATAGCCCTGCATTCTTTGTTAGAAGAACATTGGAAAACTTTCAAGTACAGGTACCATGTGTAGAAAGAAAAAGGTGAGACTTTTCGACCGTGGAAAGAGATACTGTCGTGAATATCATTGCTGTTTACGTACCGTGGTGCTCGTGGAACAGCCATTTTGTAATATCTCGCTTTCGTTTTGATTGTGTCATGCACGTTATTACCACCAGAGGTCAGGAAAATCGTTCACGCCATGACGTAAGAGCGAAGCCTCCCTTCAGTCGGCGCATTTTAGGTTCTGACACAGAGAGAGAAACTGGTACTTCCTCAAGGTAGACACTCTGTGAAGGTGTACATACGTGCAACCACAATATGAAGAAGGCCAAGTTTATACTATTTTGAGTTCCCGAACTTGTACCGATCAGAAGTTTTTCTTCCATGCAAGATGGATAATTGATTAGAGTGCGCGTCAAATCTCCTGCATATGGCGATAGCCAATAGCAGCGCACTGCAGCGGTGCCATGTCGAAATCTCACACGGAAAAGAGCGAAACGAGCGTGGTTGAGCGAAACGCCTTATCACGGAGAGCAGGCAACGCCGCACGTCTGCGATTCGCTGGTGCTCTTCAGCCGTTCAAAGCCATATGCAGGAGATTTGACGCGCACTTCTAGCAGTGAATCGTTGTTATTCTGGGTATTTTTATAGAGGCGAGAGACTCATTTCATTTACTAGTTGTAGTAGTGCATGGCTACCAATATAACTGGCAAGTGGAGACGAGACAGTAGTTTATTTGTAGTGAGTTTATCAATAAATATTTATGTAGTCTTCTGGCGCTTGCGTATTATGGAAATAAACTTGCCCCGACTGTGAGTGTTGTCTATGTACATTGATAAAGTACTGCACGTCGTGTAGCTACATATTATGACTCAAAGGTGATTTGAAACAATATTTCCGGATGTAAAAGTTCCATGTCTGGAACTCTGGGATAAATTGGGCGACGTTGGCACATCAAAACAAAATTGCATACGTTCTGAAACACTTCTATCAGCTTCAAACTGCATATTTTAACATGACACACACGTCATTAAAAACGCAAATCATTTGTTCTGGACTTCAGAATAAGGGAAACAAAAACTCATTCTGATAACACTGGATTTGACGACACAATTGCAATATTTAAAATTCAAATTTAATAACAGCAATAATTATAGAATAACAGACCTCACACGTACTTTGCAATCATCGATCGACTCACTCACGAGGTACTTAATATCCTTCTGGTCCCCATAATAGAAAAAAAATAAAAATGAAAGAAACTATCAAGTACCATGAAATATTTTTCGTTTATTATATGTATGATATTTTGTCATGTATTAATAAAAAAACAATAAATAAGATAAATTAAATGGCGGGGGAATCGTTAAATTCAGGCAACTGACGTCCTAGTATATTTTAAGCCACCAGGTTACTAAGCGCATACCCTCAATGTACTTATGTGAGTGGAGGCGTGCTTACTTCGGGGGTTCCCCTCCTCCATATTATTTAAGAAGTCCCATGTCGTCAAACAATCCACACTCTGCATACTCAAATCCACAAATCCTGGAAGATATTACCAACATTAATCAACAGGAACTGCAGCTAGTTATGGGTAACTTCATCAAGAGGTGTCAAAAATGTGTGGACAACGAAGGCGGCCAGTTTCAGGACCTTCATTCATAAATTTGTTAAGTATATAGCCTAAATCACTCTTTAAACTATAGTTACGGAAACTTGCGCGCTTGATTCACGGACAGTCAGTGACACACGGCCACGAGCGCCTCGCTTGCCGATAGCGCAAACCTCGACGCGGCGGTCTACACTTCAATGGATCGCTCGGTATAACAATTAGGTATATCTATAGGACCTAATTCTTCTAGTGCCCATAAAATAGGTTCGTGCATATGTAGCACTAATACCAGATAGACGAATATAAATAATTGGAAGTTCATCACTTCTTGGATCACTACGATTAATCGGAATTTCAGAACGAACATGGTCACGGTTATAAGTTGCAAGTGGACATATGTTAAGGGAACCAGGTGGACTCGGATTCCCCCAGAGCCGTGCATGGTCATCTTCAAGTCAGAACATCGAATGCACTGTTCACAAGACGAAATTCTACAAAGTTTGCTCCTTGACCGTCAGAATACAGAAAACCCAATCCATCTGTTTCAACATCAGCCTCATTTCCTATCCTGTTGCTCTCGCCACAGCTGACCTCCACCGCAAAGGTCGAACACATCACTCTCGGCGTCCCAGTCACTTACATTTTGACATCCGGCATCTCCAGAGAAGTAAAAGGGGGATGATAAGGAATCTGGAGACAAGCTCTGGCAACGGGATCAAGCTGGATGAAAATGATGCTGTATCTTTCTTCTCTCCCGACGGAGGACGTCGAGAAGTGGGTGGAGGAGGAAGGAAAAAGAGCTTGTTGTGGGCGACGGCTTATATCGATTGGCAAGCGACTCGATAGGAGAGAGAGAGAAGGGGGGGGGGATGCTACTCGTATCTGGAGGAGCTTATCGTGTGTCTCCTCTGGAGTAGAGATTCCTGGAAGAGAGAACGCTGGACCAACCTGATCTTGTAAATCTTGCAACACTCGTTACGTTCTTCTCCCCGGTACTTATAACAGCATCAAGGACGGTGATAAGCCTCCGCTTGTCTTGAATTATAAGGAGAGAGAGAGAGAGACAGAGAGAGAGAGAGAGAGAGAGAGAGAGAGAGAGATAGGTGGCAGTCCCTTGGGAGAAATAGAGACGGGAGAAAAATGGATTCTGCTCTTCCTATCTCCGCTCGTCTTTTCTCGCCGCGATCTCCTGACGGTACAACTCGTATTGGAAGCAAGAGCCCTGAAACACACGAACTGAAGCGTGATGTTCAATATCCCTGGCGGAGAAATCTAGAAAAAAAGACCCTTCATATGCTATCCGCCGGCACACAAGAAGCCACACTTTACAACTCAAAAACATTCTCATACATGTAAAAAAAACTCAAGATTGATAACGGGTTGTGAAATCTTGTTTACGAGGCCTCTAGGATACGAAAAGTTACAACTCAATCCGTTTGAGAACCTACAGAGAAGCAGATTTACAACTTGATATGGTTTACAATCCAAAGGTTATGGCACTTCTAGAAAATGGTGTATAGGAAGAACTAAAAAAAATGCTAAGAAATGCTGGACTGATAACCAGTTATACCTCCATAGATGACGAGAAATATATTTAAGAAGACGTTTCTTAATTCATATTTCTACCTACTTCCCCTATCTCAAATAGATTTGTCCTCTCTAGCTAGTTTCGTCTTCGAAGTCGGAAAGTATAGAGGAGACCGGGGTGAGTTGACAAACTGTGTCTCCCCCTATTAGACGAGAGTTTGCAACATTGTAGGTTACTGTGAACATGCGTCATACCTGTTACCAACTCAACTAAGAAGTTTATGAAGTTTGTAGTGAACGACAAATAACATAATTTCCTACTTGCTAAGTAAATTTTCTCAACTATATATGTTCTGTCTTACACGTTTTGTAAGTAACTAAGCACACAGTATGTACTAAGGCTCTAGAGAAGACTATAGTTTGTTGTATCGATATTACATTCTGCTTCTTTGTTAAACTGTATTGTTTAGCAGCTGTACGACAGCTATTCTAATATGACGATCGGGGTGAGTTGACAATAAAAGAAAAGGTGTGAGTTGGCAATATTGCCTACTCGCTCCACCAAGCAGCTATCTGTTTCCCAACACGCCTTTGCCCCCAAAATATTTGACCTTGGTTATATTATTTTCAGTTTGACTATAAATGCTGTAATGTGTAGTGGATATATTTAACACATATTTACAATTATTATATTGTACACTGCCAAGGTTTTAGGATTTTGTGAGCAAAAATATGTGTAAATGTAGCTGTTAATACATAAATAATGAAATTTCACGTAAATCAAATGGAGGAGGAAAGTTCCGTCTTTGTAAAAGCTATTACTCGGACGACTCATTGTAAAGACAATCATGTAGGTTATTGTAGGCCTATTGAGAAAATTGTTCTTCAGTTAAATGAAGGGCTCTGGTGTAAGTGACATTTTGGTAATTTCCGAGTTCATTAATAAAAAAGAGAAGCTATACTGTCGATAAATTGTTTTCGTGTTGTGTTTACCAATTTCAGGAGGCTTCCTCGAGTCCAGTGCACATTGTTTGACATGGCAATTTCACTCGAAAATTGAAGGATGGCATATTTTTCTCTGCAACTCAAAAATTACCAAAATGTCACTTAGCCCTTCAATTGTTTAATCGAAAATAGCTTGGCATATAGACACCTTGTTTGTAATAATAGATTAATATTATAGGACAGTCTATTGCATTTGTATTTCTGATATAAAAATGAACACTGGGTAAAAATTGAGTAAGCACTTCTCGTAATAGTTTTTTTTTTAGTTTAGAACACTTATGTCTCATATTATACTGTTCATTTCAACATTTTTGTGATATGTAATCTTCAAAGCCGTACAGTAAAACCTCGTTAATCCGGATCCCGATAAGTCGGACTTCGCTTAATCCGGATAGGCAAAACACAAAGAGAAAAAAAAGTAGAATGCAAGGTTTTAAATGTGGCTAGAAGTCAACGAGAGAACTTCCCACCACTGATTAAATTCTGTTTTCCGAGAACTTTTTACTGTACTGTATAGTGTATTTAGGCCCTTTAAATACACCATAATAAACGTGTTTTGTTGCTATAAACGGAGTTTTAAAGCACTTTCTGCTGTTCTATTAGGTTGTTTCAGTTAATCCGGACTTTCGTTATACCGGTCAACTTATCGCCCCATTAGTTCGGATTAACGAGGTTTTACTGTATATTGTTTGAAATAAAATATTCGAAACCATATGAAACTATTAACTTACCCAGCACACATAGTCAACTCATCGCAAATACGGAGTGAATTGACAATACGGACACGCTTCGAACTTTACAAGTTTTAGGAAATAAAAACATGGTCGAAGAAACTACATGTATTGCTCATAATCAACAGTAGATCGTCTTTTTTAAGAGTTGTAAAAATTTAAACATGGTCAACTACTCTGTCCTAGGAGTCTGTGCAGCAAGACAATGGAAACAAGTCTCTGCCCAAGTAGTGACTGGAGAGGGATCGACCAATGAACTTGTGAGAGGGGAAGGGATTAGGCCTACATGGCTTTTGCAACGCGACAGAAGCTACAAGCATTTTGCATCAGCGCGCACCGACTTGCTCCGCCCACTTGCTTTTCCCTCTTCTCTACCGTTCAGTGCCACCTTACTTCACACGGACTTTTGGGACAGACTGTACTGACAAATCTACCAACTGAGCTACTGAACCAGTTCCAATTTTTCACTTCTGCTCTATTATCTCGGTTAGTGATACCGCAAGGGGATCTGTTGCAGTCGACGGTGACTAGTATCACCTCTGGAATTTCTGGGAACCCCTCCTGCGCGCCAAATTATATGGTAATATACCAGTTCACACTGGGAGATACAAGAGACCATTGACGTCAATGTAATCTTTGTTTCAAAGGCAACAGACCTCGTTACTGTATTACAGTAAAACCTCGTTATTCCGGACTAATGGGGGATAAGTTGACCGGATTAAGGCTAGAGAGTGATCTATTTGGCGTTTTAAGTCCACTTTATGAACAGTAAGGCTAATCGGGACTGAACCTACAGTTTAAAGTGGGATCCGAACCATTAACAGAAGTAACCTAAAAGAACAGCAGTAGAAAGTGCATTAAAACTCCGTTTATAGCAACAAAACAGATTTATTATGGTGTATTTAAAGGGCATAGGCCTACATACACTATACAGTACAGTACAAAGTCTGCGGGGAATAGAATTTCATCAGAGGTTGACTGACTTTTCTTTGGGAAGTTCTCTTGTTTACTTCTAGCAACATTTAAAACCTTGCAATCTCCTTTTTTCCTGTCCGGATTAAGCGAAGTTCGGCTTATCGGTGTTCGGATTAACGAGGTTTTACTGCACTTGATTAATTGAATTGGTTAATTTTACTTCGCTTCAATGCCACTTTTTGGCTAATTGCGAAGATGAGGATGGGTGATAAAATGATGAAATGATGATGAGAGACTCACAAAGACTATCCATGCCAAGGCCGGGATTCGAACCCGGCACCTCTGGCTTCGTATTGCACTGTGCTAACCACTCCGCCACAGAGGACGGCCTTTTCGGTATTACTGACAGCGACAGTTACACAAACGAACCTCCGGGTATCGAACCCGGGACACCTTGAGTACTAGGCGACGACGCTACCACTGCGCCATCGAGGAGGCCCTAAGTATTGATTCGAGAAGGCTCGATCAGTGAATGAGTGTTAGGAGAGGTGAGTGTATGGAGGGTAAAACACGGTTTCATCTACCAGCCGTTTGGAGCAGCGCGCACTGCTTTGCTCCGCTCACTCGCTCTCTTCCATTCTCTACCTTTATGAGCAGCCTTGCTCCACAGATTCCCAAGACAGAGTGTAGTACATTTGTTCACCTGAATACGAGAGAAGTGGTGCACTCTCGAAAAGTAGTGTTAGAGTAGGTATAGTATAAATCACCAGAAAATAGAAAAAGTCAATTTACATTGTATGCCATCTGTGCGTGCCAAATTATAAGATCATAATTTTTATTTCGATACACGTGTATTTCTAGATGAAGCCCCATAGTCCTCCAGTCAGTGGCGCACGCTGAAGCAGGACTTCCATGCAGCTCGTTCTCAAAACTTTTAAGGCATTAAATTAAATCGAATTAAGGCATTCACAGATGCAAGTTACAAGTCAGCCGGTCTAAAATGTCAGGGATCAACTTGTAGCCTGCAACAATAGCAAGGCTGTAAATTGTTGCAGATTTGCGTGAGGTGCGCAACAATGAATGCAGTGGCCTGGTTCCTAACTTTTCCAATCAACAGCTTCCTCGTTGATCCCAGAGAGGTTTCACGGACGTAAGCCAAGTGATCCTCTCCTGGAATTCTGCCACAGAGGGGAAACAAAATGGCTCTCTTGGGACCGGCAAAAAATAATAAAGTGCAGAAAAATAAGGGAAGGGAATCTTCGCGTCATTATGGAGTAAATCAACGTCTGGTAACACCAATCTTTCAGTCGGTGGTCGAGATAAGACCCTCAAACAGATAGACAATATTTCCCCAACTTCCTCTTCTTTGCGTCTCCCGGATAAGTGACGACAGACCTTATTTTCTTGCGCCGAAGACCGAAGGCGCTAGGTTGCAATTTTTTATCGCTCCTGGTCAGTGCTGCCAGCTAATTACCCCTAAAAGTCACCAAATATGGTAAATAACCAACTCTTTGAATTCAAAACCAATAAATCATTAAAAGACACGGATTTGGGGCAAAACAACTCTCTCGTGAATATAAGTGAGGACTTGATTTTACTCATGACGATTGATGATAATAGTAAAAAATAAGTAGTACATGGAAATGTATTGGGTTATGGAAGTGATGTGATCAGCACCACGTTCCGGTCGCTTTTACCATCCCAACGGCTCCTTACCCCTAAGATAACTAGGCGATCAGCAGGATATCCGAGGAGCCCTTAGTACGGGGCTGATGGGGCTACGGCAGTAGTATTGATCCCAGCCAAGCTCGGTCGCTATTTAATATTCGCAGTTTATTTGCACGGGTGTTAATTAATTTGCACGTACTTATAACTAATTTGCACGTACTAAGAATTCATTTGCAAGTACTTAGAGTACTTTACATTTATGTATTTGCATGTTTATAACTTTTTATGAATATATAATTATTTATTTTATGAAAAATATGTATATAGAAGGTAATTAGAGGTAGTAAACGGTATGCATATGGTTTTATATTCATTACTGCAAAGTATGTACTGTATGAATTGATAATATTAATGTTTATAATATTGAAAATAAGTTTTCTATGGTTTATGAACCGCTATGAATGGTGGTAATGGCTGTAGGTACAGGTCCAATTACGAAAGAAGACGGTCCCGGTACTCGAACCCGCGATATGCAATGTTATTAATTAGTACTATGTAATAATGTATGTTATTATGGTATGAAAGACGGTGGTTTCACACGCCAGACAGAATACTGTCTTCGAATCTCGACTCCGCTCTGATGCCAGACAGAGAGAATGAATTAATATTCCGCGCAGGTAGACGAGAAAGGAATTTGGGGAGTGTGCGTTCAAGGTCAAATGACGTCAGAACGCCAGGACAAAGAAGGAACCCGATTGACCAATCAGAGAACGCGTCGGTAGATTTTCAGAACCGGTTTTTTCAAGGTTAACCAGTACGCAAGAACAGGAGAAAGGTATGCAATGCCGTAGGGCAGGGGAGGGATTCAACCAGACAACAAAGGATGTCTGAGAATGCGCAGCAATGGTCAAATCTCTGAAGCTATGCGTCGCTTGTAGAACCGGTTTCCGCCGCCAATTAATATTCCGCTCAGGGTTGCCCTAAGGCACAGGACGCTTTAGCGAGGTTTTTGGATACCCAATTAGATTGGAGCGAAAACTTTACTTTGAACAAGGAGAACGAAGCGTAGGGGTTTATTATATGTACTAGGAAAAAGGTGAGACCTATCAGGGACTGGGCCTACAGTTTTCACTATTTGCTTTTATCACAGGGTAACGAACCTAGGACTCTTTAATTATTGATTTAGGTAGTAAATGTATGTTACTGTGTGCTATTTAACTTAATTTTGAGTTTATTTTTTTACCAAACTTTGACTTTATGTCAAACATTTTCACAGCTTATCCTTATTTTTACAAAAATAACCCTATTTATACTATTCAGGCAACATTTTTTCATTAATTTTGGACTCACAAAGACATTTTTTTCAACTTTTAACTTATTATTTTACAACTTGATATTAATTTTTTACCAAAATAACACTATTTGTACTATTCAGGAAAGACTTTTAGTTACATTTTCGACACACTAAGTGTGTGTTCTCAACTTCTATCTGTTTATTAGGCTTATTATTACTCAAATAACACAATTTCAGCTGTTCAGGCAACATTTTTTATTAAATTTTGGATTCACAAAAAGACATTTTCTAAACTTTTAACTTATTATTTTACAATTTTATGTTAATTTTTAACAAAATAACACTATTTATACTATTCAGGCAACATTTTTTCATTAATTTTGGATTCACAAAGACATTTTTTTCAACTTTTAACTTATTATTTTACAACTTTATGTTATTTTTTACCAAAATAACACTTTTTATACTATTCAGGCAACATTTTTTCATTAAATTCTGGATTCACAAAGACATTTTTTACAACTTTTTAACTTATTATTTTACAACTTTATGTTAATTTTTACCAAAATAACACTATTTATACTATTCAGGCAACATTTTTTCATTAAATTCTGGATTCACAAAGACATTTTTTTTTTCAAATTTTAACTTATTATTTTACAACTTTATGTTAATTTTTACCAAAATAACACTTTTTATACTATTCAGGCAACATTTTTTTCATTAAATTCTGGATTCAGAAAGACATTTTTTTCAACTTTTAACTTATTATTTTACAACTTTATACCTATTTTTACCAAAATAACACTATTTATACTATTCAGGAAAGAATTTTAGTTACATTTTCGACACACAAGGTGTGTGTTCTCAACTTCTATCTATTTATTTTACAAGTTTAGGTTTATTATTATTCAAATAACACTATTTATACTATTCAGGAAAGACTTTTAGTTATATTTTCGACACACGAAGTGTGTGTTCTCAACTTTTATTTGTTTTTTTCACAAGTTTAGCCTAATATTTACTCAAATAACACGATTTGAACGTGTTTTTTATTACATTTTGGACACACACACACACACTTACACACACACACACACACACACACATACACATACACACACACAGAGAGAGAGAGAGAGAGAGAGAGAGAGAGGAGAGATTTTTTTCCAAGTTTACAGGATTATTCTCCACGTTTACTCAAATAACACAATTCAAATGTGTTTTCAATTAAATTTTGTACACACGAAGTGTGTTTCGTCAAGTTTTACCCTTTATTTTTCAATTTTATGCTTATTTTACCAAAGTAAGATCTTTTAGTCTATTCAAGAAAGAGTTTTCAATTATATTTTGGATGCAAAAGTATGTTTTGGCAAGTTCTACCCCTTTATTTTACAAGTTTAGGCTTATTATTACTCAAATAACAACGAAAGTTTGTTTATTTTAGAGTTTGCTGAGTATTTTGTTACTGTTGTACTAGGTAAAAGTTTTCTAAATATATCAGATAGGGCTCTGTATATTTTTGTTTTTGCTATTTTGGAGATGATGCGATCAGCACCACTCTTCATCTGCTTTTTTATTTTATGTACCCTAATATTATTTTGAGGCTTAGTGAATTCTAGAGCCTATTTATGCAGGAGAGAGGGCTTGAAAATTTTGATCTCAGATAACCCACAACTATTTGTCAGAGTATTTTAAAGGATATTTTATACTTATTATGGGCCACTAGAATATCTAAGCTTGCTTAATTTTAATGCCTGTAACGCTGTTATTGTATTTCTAGCTAAGGCTTACTGGATAAAGTACACGAAATGTTTAACATTTCGACTATTTGCCAAATTTTTTGTGTAACGAAAATTATTGTGTGTCTATAAAGACTGAAATCCTTTTACCGAGGGGTGCACAACTGGACGCTTACCAACATTGTTTCTTTTCTTTTTTAAATATAACCATTTATCAATATATTGACAATTCACAGGACAAGACGAAGTTCACACACGACTGACTATATGAACCATAGGTCCATTTGCTAAACTTTTTTCTATGCTAGAAGAATAATTTAGCCTTATAGCCTTTTTCAAGGTATTTTTGAAGTATTACTGGTGTTTGGGTGCATCAACATTTGGGTTATTTCCATTTGGTTTATTATACGAGGCTACAATCACTATCTGAACACTGAAATCCTCAGATTGAAACTAAAAGCTTAGGCTGTAACTAGGGATTTAGTATGTATATCGACAATTTATAGGACAACACGAACTTTACAAAGGATTGTAGGTGACGTAGGATCACACGCCAGAGCTTTGTTAACCTGCAAGAAGCATTTACAGCTAATATTACGAGGAAATGAGGTTGATTTTTTACTGTTTCACAAGAATGCTATCTTTTATACACCCAATATTTGCTTTTTCAAGTAACTACTTGTACCAGAAGCACTTACAGGCCAACTCTAACTAGACTTTGACTTATTCTATATCAGGTGCTAAATTTATAAAGAACTATGATTGTGTATATTTCTGAGGAAGTACGCAAAAGCAGATTACCCGATTAAAGTATCTGAAAAACAGATTTTTCTATGTAAGTATATTTTTATTGACTGGATTATTTAACAGATCAAACAGGAAGACTGCAAAATTCATTAAATGTAGTTCTATAGTATAGGTGGTTTCAGAGATATAAAAAGAACAAATATAAGATTTCGCTTTTTTTGCTTCTGAGGCTAATCGCGACGCTAAGGGTAAATGGCGAGGAAATGTAACGGAGGAGAAACAGTCCCAAAAGTTATGGGCTGCATGTAAATTAATACCACAGAGATATTACAGTAGGTGTAGGTTCTACCACCAGAACATTTCTATTATAATAATACTGGTTATGCTGTACTGTTAGCTAAAGATGCTGATATTTGAGAAACTTAAAAGCTTATTTGCAAAATTTTAGATAAATAATAATCTGTTAGACTGTAAACATATTTTATATTTAGGCTGCACAAGATCCGATGACAAAATTTAAAAATTGTTATCGCCCAGACAGGGACTCGAACCCTGGACAGATAGGTTAAAAGCCTAACGCTATACCAACTAAGCTATCTGGGCACAAGGTATTCTTTTCTTGAAAAGTTAGTTATGTTAAGAAATATATTGAAACACTTGAGAACACTCTTGGTCTGGTTCGACAGAGAAGGAGACAACATTTCCAAATTTTTACAGACTGGGTGTATTTTTCCACTATAGAGGCCTTCACTATATGTAATTCGAAACGCTAAAGTTCAGCTAGCTTCCAAAATTGAGGTAAAGATTGTGTTTGGCGAGATTAACAACTTACAATTATATCCAGTTACGGACAAATAAAGCTAAAACTCTCAGATTTACTGTACTAGCCAAGTTTTAGTAACATTTTCCTTCACTATAGTACTAATACCAAAGAAATAGGTATATTTTATTTATAATTTGACAAAATGTACTAGTATTTAATTCACAAAGTTAGATAAAAAACAGTATTTTTAAAAAATATTGTTACTGCCTTCAAATTTTATGTTATTTAGCCACTAACAATTGGTTTACACTGTTTGACATTTTTTAAATAGGAAAAGAAGGAATTATTTGTTTAGTATTTTTACTAGTTTATATTTATTTAAGAAAACAATTCTACAGTTTAACTTAATTTTAACAAATTGTTACTAATTTATACATCAAAGTTATGTTATTTAGAGTGTATGAAGGCGTATAAAGTTAATATTTGTACTTATCAGTTCAACTAACAATTATATTTTACACACAAAAGATAATGTTTACAGTTAAATTATTTGAATCAGAGAATAATATTTTACAGTAATTGATTCATTCAGCACTAGTCAGTACTTTTATGCATCAGAAAGTTTTCTTAATTTTCTATTACGCATGCTATTTTGGGCTATTTTTAAAATGTATTTCTAAGGCAAACTGGTTTAATTTTCTGCTTATAATGCAAAGTTGACAGTTTTCGCACAATGCATTGTACATTTGATATATTCTCTACTTACAATCCAAATATAATGCTTATTTAATGTATAACTAACTAATTCTCTAGCCTTCTTAAACCCGAATGTTCATGGGTGCAGCAACACATGCCTTTCATCTGTCCCTGTCCTGAGCAAGATCTATATACTCCTTTCCTTCCCTACCAATTTCCTTTAGGTCCATCTCTACATTATCCCTCCATCTTTGTTTTGGTCTTCCTATTGGTCTTTTACCGTCAGGTTTCCCAACAAGAATCCTGTATACTCTTCTTTCCTCTCCCATTCGTACCACATGATCTACACACCTAAGTCTTCTTGATTTAATTATTCTAATAATATCTGGGTATGAATACAAATTATGTACTTCCAAATTATGTAACCTTCTCCACTCATCTGTCTCCTCATCTGTCTCCTCATCTGTTTTAGGCCCAAATATTTTCCTAAGGATCTTATTTTCAAATACTATCAATATATGTTCCTTTTTCAATGTAAGGGACCAAGTTCATTTACTGTATTTAACTTTTATTTTTTTGTAATTAACAAAAATTAAAAGTTTATACTGTAGTTATTATATCTTTTTCTATCACCTTATTTTGAAATTAATATTATTAGGTATAGTCTTTGATTTATAACTATATTGCTTTTTTATCAATTTATCTAAGAGTACACGCAGACAAACACATGTGTACACACTTTTATGTAAATAGATATGCCTTTTTTCAATATTTTAGTATGAAGATTGCACTTTAGCTATTTAAGCAAGGGTAGGAAAGGTAGGATTTCTGAGAATTTGTTGCAGGATTTTGTTGTCCAAGTATAGATGAGAACTGAGCTGGGAGACTGTTTTGAACCTTTTCATGAGAGTTTGCATGTGAACTGTATGCAAATTGAGCACTATTGACTGTGCATGCTTCTAAGTTTTGCTGTTATTTTACATCAAGTCTGTGAGACTGTAGTCAGTTTTCCCATTTCAAGTAGTTTTTATTGATTGTATTTGTATATGTTGTGGGGACTTAGCAGTTTTATGTTATGAGGCACTTTGTTGTAGAATATTTTTACATGATTGTTTTGAGATATTGAGTGTCTGCTGTTTTACTTGTAATTATTTTCCTTCTTGTGTTGTGTATTTGACTATATTTTGTCCAAGTTCGTATTATTTAGAATAATTGTTATTGACTTGTAGATGTAGGGAGTAATAATCCTTTGCAAGATGCCCTATACTTTAGTCTGAACATTATTCTTAGTGTTCACTTTTGAAGCCTTAGTATTCTGGTAGTATTATTAATGTAGAGGTAAATTAGGCTGAAACGTAGGCATTTTTTCTGATAAATTATACTCACTTAGTTGTTTCAGCAGGTAGAAGTTGCATGATGGTTTACTGCTCATGATGTTAATTTGCTCTTCTTATGTACTACGTATGATGTAGCTTACTTGAGTAACTGGAATTTTCTACTGAAAAAAGGATTGCTTGTCTATTTTATTCCTATGTTGTTTATTTGTTCAGTATTTTTTATTTTTTTGAATTTTAATTACTTTAATTTTACATTAACTAACATATTTTACTTTAACAACAAAAGAATTTACTCTAGTATAAAAACTTCTTCTTTTAACAAAAATGTACTATTATAACTTTTAATTTTAGAAAATTGTATTTTTAAAACTTTAACTTTGAAAAATTGATTTTTAATTACTTTAATTTTACATTAACTAACAAATTTTAAATTACCAACAAAATAATTTGCTCTAGTATAAAAACTTCTACTAACAAAAATATACTATTATAACTTTTAATTTTAGAAAATTGTATTTTTAAAACTTTAACTTTGAAAAATTAAATTTTAACACACTTTGACTTTAACAATGTACTTTGAATTTTTTATGTAAAAAAAATATTAAAAAATACTGAACAAATAAACAACATAGGAATAAAATAGACAAGCAATCCTTTTTTCAGTAGAAAATTCCAGTTACTCAAGTAAGCTACATCATACGTAGTACATAAGAAGAGCAAATTAACATCATGAGCAGTAAACCATCATGCAACTTCTACCTGCTGAAACAACTAAGTGAGTATAATTTATCAGAAAAAATGCCTACGTTTCAGCCTAATTTACCTCTACATTAATAATACTACCAGAATACTAAGGCTTCAAAAGTGAACACTAAGAATAATGTTCAGACTAAAGTATAGGGCATCTTGCAAAGGATTATTACTCCCTACATCTACAAGTCAATAACAATTATTCTAAATAATACGAACTTGGACAAAATATAGTCAAATACACAACACAAGAAGGAAAATAATTACAAGTAAAACAGCAGACACTCAATATCTCAAAACAATCATGTAAAAATATTCTACAACAAAGTGCCTCATAACATAAAACTGCTAAGTCCCCACAACATATACAAATACAATCAATAAAAACTACTTGAAATGGGAAAACTGACTACAGTCTCACAGACTTGATGTAAAATAACAGCAAAACTTAGAAGCATGCACAGTCAATAGTGCTCAATTTGCATACAGTTCACATGCAAACTCTCATGAAAAGGTTCAAAACAGTCTCCCAGCTCAGTTCTCATCTATACTTGGACAACAAAATCCTGCAACAAATTCTCAGAAATCCTACCTTTCCTACCCTTGCTTAAATAGCTAAAGTGCAATCTTCATACTAAAATATTGAAAAAAGGCATATCTATTTACATAAAAGTGTGTACACATGTGTTTGTCTGCGTGTACTCTTAGATAAATTGATAAAAAAGCAATATAGTTATAAATCAAAGACTATACCTAATAATATTAATTTCAAAATAAGGTGATAGAAAAAGATATAATAACTACAGTATAAACTTTTAATTTTTGTTAATTACAAAAAAATAAAAGTTAAATACAGTAAATGAACTTGGTCCCTTACATTGAAAAAGGAACATATATTGATAGTATTTGAAAATAAGATCCTTAGGAAAATATTTGGGCCTAAAACAGATGAGGAGACAGATGAGGAGACAGATGAGTGGAGAAGGTTACATAATTTGGAAGTACATAATTTGTATTCATACCCAGATATTATTAGAATAATTAAATCAAGAAGACTTAGGTGTGTAGATCATGTGGTACGAATGGGAGAGGAAAGAAGAGTATACAGGATTCTTGTTGGGAAACCTGACGGTAAAAGACCAATAGGAAGACCAAAACAAAGATGGAGGGATAATGTAGAGATGGACCTAAAGGAAATTGGTAGGGAAGGAAAGGAGTATATAGATCTTGCTCAGGACAGGGACAGATGAAAGGCATGTGTTGCTGCACCCATGAACATTCGGGTTTAAGAAGGCTAGAGAATTAGTTAGTTATACATTAAATAAGCATTATATTTGGATTGTAAGTAGAGAATATATCAAATGTACAATGCATTGTGCGAAAACTGTCAACTTTGCATTATAAGCAGAAAATTAAACCAGTTTGCCTTAGAAATACATTTTAAAAATAGCCCAAAATAGCATGCGTAATAGAAAATTAAGAAAACTTTCTGATGCATAAAAGTACTGACTAGTGCTGAATGAATCAATTACTGTAAAATATTATTCTCTGATTCAAATAATTTAACTGTAAACATTATCTTTTGTGTGTAAAATATAATTGTTAGTTGAACTGATAAGTACAAATATTAACTTTATACGCCTTCATACACTCTAAATAACATAACTTTGATGTATAAATTAGTAACAATTTGTTAAAATTAAGTTAAACTGTAGAATTGTTTTCTTAAATAAATATAAACTAGTAAAAATACTAAACAAATAATTCCTTCTTTTCCTATTTAAAAAATGTCAAACAGTGTAAACCAATTGTTAGTGGCTAAATAACATAAAATTTGAAGGCAGTAACAATATTTTTTAAAAATACTGTTTTTTATCTAACTTTGTGAATTAAATACTAGTACATTTTGTCAAATTATAAATAAAATATACCTATTTCTTTGGTATTAGTACTATAGTGAAGGAAAATGTTACTAAAACTTGGCTAGTACAGTAAATCTGAGAGTTTTAGCTTTATTTGTCCGTAACTGGATATAATTGTAAGTTGTTAATCTCGCCAAACACAATCTTTACCTCAATTGTGGAAGCTAGCTGAACTTTAGCGTTTCGAATTACATATAGTGAAGGCCTCTATAGTGGAAAAATACACCCAGTCTGTAAAAATTTGGAAATGTTGTCTCCTTCTCTGTCGAACCAGACCAAGAGTGTTCTCAAGTGTTTCAATATATTTCTTAACATAACTAACTTTTCAAGAAAAGAATACCTTGTGCCCAGATAGCTTAGTTGGTATAGCGTTAGGCTTTTAACCTATCTGTCCAGGGTTCGAGTCCCTGTCTGGGCGATAACAATTTTTAAATTTTGTCATCGGATCTTGTGCAGCCTAAATATAAAATATGTTTACAGTCTAACAGATTATTATTTATCTAAAATTTTGCAAATAAGCTTTTAAGTTTCTCAAATATCAGCATCTTTAGCTAACAGTACAGCATAACCAGTATTATTATAATAGAAATGTTCTGGTGGTAGAACCTACACCTACTGTAATATCTCTGTGGTATTAATTTACATGCAGCCCATAACTTTTGGGACTGTTTCTCCTCCGTTACATTTCCTCGCCATTTACCCTTAGCGTCGCGATTAGCCTCAGAAGCAAAAAAAGCGAAATCTTATATTTGTTCTTTTTATATCTCTGAAACCACCTATACTATAGATCTACATTTAATGAATTTTGCAGTCTTCCTGTTTGATCTGTTAAATAATCCAGTCAATAAAAATATACTTACATAGAAAAATCTGTTTTTCAGATACTTTAATCGGGTAATCTGCTTTTGCGTACTTCCTCAGAAATATACACAATCATAGTTCTTTATAAATTTAGCACCTGATATAGAATAAGTCAAAGTCTAGTTAGAGTTGGCCTGTAAGTGCTTCTGGTACAAGTAGTTACTTGAAAAAGCAAATATTGGGTGTATAAAAGATAGCATTCTTGTGAAACAGTAAAAAATCAACCTCATTTCCTCGTAATATTAGCTGTAAATGCTTCTTGCAGGTTAACAAAGCTCTGGCGTGTGATCCTACGTCACCTACAATCCTTTGTAAAGTTCGTGTTGTCCTATAAATTGTCGATATACATACTAAATCCCTAGTTACAGCCTAAGCTTTTAGTTTCAATCTGAGGATTTCAGTGTTCAGATAGTGATTGTAGCCTCGTATAATAAACCAAATGGAAATAACCCAAATGTTGATGCACCCAAACACCAGTAATACTTCAAAAATACCTTGAAAAAGGCTATAAGGCTAAATTATTCTTCTAGCATAGAAAAAAGTTTAGCAAATGGACCTATGGTTCATATAGTCAGTCGTGTGTGAACTTCGTCTTGTCCTGTGAATTGTCAATATATTGATAAATGGTTATATTTAAAAAAGAAAAGAAACAATGTTGGTAAGCGTCCAGTTGTGCACCCCTCGGTAAAAGGATTTCAGTCTTTATAGACACACAATAATTTTCGTTACACAAAAAATTTGGCAAATAGTCGAAATGTTAAACATTTCGTGTACTTTATCCAGTAAGCCTTAGCTAGAAATACAATAACAGCGTTACAGGCATTAAAATTAAGCAAGCTTAGATATTCTAGTGGCCCATAATAAGTATAAAATATCCTTTAAAATACTCTGACAAATAGTTGTGGGTTATCTGAGATCAAAATTTTCAAGCCCTCTCTCCTGCATAAATAGGCTCTAGAATTCACTAAGCCTCAAAATAATATTAGGGTACATAAAATAAAAAAGCAGATGAAGAGTGGTGCTGATCGCATCATCTCCAAAATAGCAAAAACAAAAATATACAGAGCCCTATCTGATATATTTAGAAAACTTTTACCTAGTACAACAGTAACAAAATACTCAGCAAACTCTAAAATAAACAAACTTTCGTTGTTATTTGAGTAATAATAAGCCTAAACTTGTAAAATAAAAGGGTAGAACTTGCCAAAACATACTTTTGCATCCAAAATATAATTGAAAACTCTTTCTTGAATAGACTAAAAGGTCTTACTTTGGTAAAATAAGCATAAAATTGAAAAATAAAGGGTAAAACTTGACGAAACACACTTCGTGTGTACAAAATTTAATTGAAAACACATTTGAATTGTGTTATTTGAGTAAACGTGGAGAATAATCCTGTAAACTTGGAAAAAATCTCTCCTCTCTCTCTCTCTCTCTCTCTCTCTGTGTGTGTATGTGTATGTGTGTGTGTGTGTGTGTGTGTAAGTGTGTGTGTGTGTGTCCAAAATGTAATAAAAAACACGTTCAAATCGTGTTATTTGAGTAAATATTAGGCTAAACTTGTGAAAAAAACAAATAAAAGTTGAGAACACACACTTCGTGTGTCGAAAATATAACTAAAAGTCTTTCCTGAATAGTATAAATAGTGTTATTTGAATAATAATAAACCTAAACTTGTAAAATAAATAGATAGAAGTTGAGAACACACACCTTGTGTGTCGAAAATGTAACTAAAATTCTTTCCTGAATAGTATAAATAGTGTTATTTTGGTAAAAATAGGTATAAAGTTGTAAAATAATAAGTTAAAAGTTGAAAAAAATGTCTTTCTGAATCCAGAATTTAATGAAAAAATGTTGCCTGAATAGTATAAAAAGTGTTATTTTGGTAAAAATTAACATAAAGTTGTAAAATAATAAGTTAAAATTTGAAAAAAAAATGTCTTTGTGAATCCAGAATTTAATGAAAAAATGTTGCCTGAATAGTATAAATAGTGTTATTTTGGTAAAAATTAACATAAAGTTGTAAAATAATAAGTTAAAAAGTTGTAAAAAATGTCTTTGTGAATCCAGAATTTAATGAAAAAATGTTGCCTGAATAGTATAAAAAGTGTTATTTTGGTAAAAAATAACATAAAGTTGTAAAATAATAAGTTAAAAGTTGAAAAAAATGTCTTTGTGAATCCAAAATTAATGAAAAAATGTTGCCTGAATAGTATAAATAGTGTTATTTTGTTAAAAATTAACATAAAATTGTAAAATAATAAGTTAAAAGTTTAGAAAATGTCTTTTTGTGAATCCAAAATTTAATAAAAAATGTTGCCTGAACAGCTGAAATTGTGTTATTTGAGTAATAATAAGCCTAATAAACAGATAGAAGTTGAGAACACACACTTAGTGTGTCGAAAATGTAACTAAAAGTCTTTCCTGAATAGTACAAATAGTGTTATTTTGGTAAAAAATTAATATCAAGTTGTAAAATAATAAGTTAAAAGTTGAAAAAAATGTCTTTGTGAGTCCAAAATTAATGAAAAAATGTTGCCTGAATAGTATAAATAGGGTTATTTTTGTAAAAATAAGGATAAGCTGTGAAAATGTTTGACATAAAGTCAAAGTTTGGTAAAAAAATAAACTCAAAATTAAGTTAAATAGCACACAGTAACATACATTTACTACCTAAATCAATAATTAAAGAGTCCTAGGTTCGTTACCCTGTGATAAAAGCAAATAGTGAAAACTGTAGGCCCAGTCCCTGATAGGTCTCCCTTTTTCCTAGTACATATAATAAACCCCTACGCTTCGTTCTCCTTGTTCAAAGTAAAGTTTTCGCTCCAATCTAATTGGGTATCCAAAAACCTCGCTAAAGCGTCCTGTGCCTTAGGGCAACCCTGAGCGGAATATTAATTGGCGGCGGAAACCGGTTCTACAAGCGACGCATAGCTTCAGAGATTTGACCATTGCTGCGCATTCTCAGACATCCTTTGTTGTCTGGTTGAATCCCTCCCCTGCCCTACGGCATTGCATACCTTTCTCCTGTTCTTGCGTACTGGTTAACCTTGAAAAAACCGGTTCTGAAAATCTACCGACGCGTTCTCTGATTGGTCAATCGGGTTCCTTCTTTGTCCTGGCGTTCTGACGTCATTTGACCTTGAACGCACACTCCCCAAATTCCTTTCTCGTCTACCTGCGCGGAATATTAATTCATTCTCTCTGTCTGGCATCAGAGCGGAGTCGAGATTCGAAGACAGTATTCTGTCTGGCGTGTGAAACCACCGTCTTTCATACCATAATAACATACATTATTACATAGTACTAATTAATAACATTGCATATCGCGGGTTCGAGTACCGGGACCGTCTTCTTTCGTAATTGGACCTGTACCTACAGCCATTACCACCATTCATAGCGGTTCATAAACCATAGAAAACTTATTTTCAATATTATAAACATTAATATTATCAATTCATACAGTACATACTTTGCAGTAATGAATATAAAACCATATGCATACCGTTTACTACCTCTAATTACCTTCTATATACATATTTTTCATAAAATAAATAATTATATATTCATAAAAAGTTATAAACATGCAAATACATAAATGTAAAGTACTCTAAGTACTTGCAAATGAATTCTTAGTACGTGCAAATTAGTTATAAGTACGTGCAAATTAATTAACACCCGTGCAAATAAACTGCGAATATTAAATAGCGACCGAGCTTGGCTGGGATCAATACTACTTACGGTCCCTTCCGATATTTTAAGAAAATACGCATTTTCAATTAAAAGTAGCGAAGAATTCGGAAAAAAAACAGAGTGTTAAAATGAGCATGAAATTGCCATTTTTGAGAGTGAAATATACGAAATACTTTATTGTTTACACCTTCCCCCTAGAAATTAGTAAAATATCCACCCTCACAATTTCAGTCCTTCCCAAAAAAAAAAACAACAACAAAAAAACAATCTTGCGTAGCTACGCCAATGCCTGATATCAGCCACACCAGAAATCGAACCCGGACCTCCCACGTGACAATCACACCCTACCGACTGCATCACAGCGGCTTTCTTTTAAAATTTACATGTGTTTATATATGTTTATATGTAAAGACATATAAATATGTTCTTGTATGTGTATTTCCAGTGTATCAGCATTTCCTCTCCATTCATTTTTGTTTTGAGATTAAATTAGTTTCACATTATCATAACGACAAACACAGTTCTATGCCGTGGCGTGGCGTAACCAGTTCAACAATAACGGGTTTCACAAACCCCTACATTAGACACACAGTGAAATAGTATATGGTTTTACCTATCGACTAGTCTTCGATAACACATTATCAGTCATTTTCAGTTCATAATGACGTTCGCACTTATCGGTATATATCGGCGAAATATGTGGGGGCTAAACCACTGAGATTACCTGTGGATGTCTGTACTGGAATGTTCATTCTGACTGCTTAGCCTTTTATCGTTTTCTTGACAGAAAAATAATGTCAGTGGCAACCAGGAATCATACTGCACGGCTGCATACATACAGGATATAAAATGAAATCATTCGAAAGCTCGTAAGTTCGAAATGGGACCTTGGTAGAGACAGAGAGAGAGAGAGAGAAAAGAGAGAGTAGAGAGAGGGAAGAGAGAAAGTAGAGAGAGGGAAGAGAGAGAGAGTAGAGAGAGGGAAGAGAGAGATTGAAGAGAGAGAGGGGGAAGAGAGAGAGAGAGAGAGAGAGAGTAGAGAGAGAGAAAGAGGAAGGGAGAGAGTGAGAGAGAAATAGAAATATGAGGAGAAGGAGAAAAGATAGAGAATAGAAAGAGAGAGAAATGGTGAGAGAGGGAGAGAAAAAGGTGAGAGGGAGAAAAAGAGAGAGAGAGGAATGGAGAGAGAAGAGAAAGGATGCGAGGGAGAGAAAAAGAGAGAAACAAAAAAGAGAAAGGGGGAGTGAGAGGGAGCAATACAGAGAAAGGGAAATGGAAAGTGAGAGAGAAATAGAAAGATGATAATAGGTTAGAGAGTGAGAGTAAAAGAGAGACGCATATAAGAGAAAGGGAGAGAAAAAGAGAGGCATATAGAAAAGAGAAAGTAAGAGAGAAATGGAGAGAGAAGAGAAAGGCTGATAGGGAGAGAGAGAATCACAAAGAAAGGGAGTGAAAGGGAGGGAGACAGAGAAAGAAATGGAAAGTGAGAGAGAAATAGACAGATGATGAGAAGGAGTGAGAGAGGGATAGTAGAGAAAGGGAGAGAGAGAGAGAGAGAAAGGGAGAGAAAGAGAAAGAGATAGGGAAATGGTGAAAGAGGGAGAGAAAGAGAAAATGAGAGAAATGGAGAAAGAGAAAATATGTGAGAGAGCCTATGTTAATATTGCCATCGTCAAATTTATTTGAAGTTGCAGTCACTGTTACCTGACAATAAGAGAGGTTTCCAGATGCCTTCTTTAATGTCTTAATGGATCTTCTGAGGACATAAAGTTAAAAGGAAATGTTGCTTTTTGCAAATGCATTCGTAGCGCTTGAAGCAAGGGAAAGAGAAGAAGAAGACAGAGAAAAGACATTCCTTTGACATCCACACACACGTGCGCCTCGTGGCCGATTCCACCTTTTGTGGAAAATGAAGCGCAAATTGCAGCCAACCAGAAGTTAGGTGGTGAGACGATAAGGAAGCCGATGAAAAAACACGAAAGGGGAAAAGTTACCTTCGAACGTCATTAGAGTCAAATTACAGAACTTCTCGCGTCCGTTGATGCCTCAGCAGGTAAGGAAGAAGCCAGACGGGGACAGGAAGAAAGTAGGTGGAAAAATAGACTTTCTCTTGATCTAGGGAAAAGCTCCATTCTTCAAGGCAGAGAGTGAAAAAGCGCCGCTGACCTCTCTAGAAAACTTGGAAACCAATGTTGCCAACTTGAGGAATATATCTCTACCTTGCATGTTGTAACTAACAAAACAGAATGTAAGATGTGGAAACTGCCTTGTAATCATGGGGTGCTGGGTTAGATATGGAGGCACATAGAGGTTCTGACCGCACTCTAACTGTAGGTTCAGTCCCGATTAGTCTTCTGTGCATAAAGCGGACTTAAGAACAGGTTCAATAGCAACAAGTAAATGTGGAAGTGACAAAGCTTATGCAAACGTAATTAGCATGCCAAGTTAGTTGTACACTATCCATTGTCGAGTGCTTTAAACTACACTTATTCTAAAACTACGTTTGGCACTTCTTCTCTCGTCTTCAACTGAACAAACCTGAACCCGAACTCTTCTGAAATGAAGTATAGTTTAAAGAACTCGACAATGGATAATACCCAATTAACATTGCATGCTAATCTGGAACCACTGTCACCGATATTTAGAGAATTATTAAAAGTAATTGGGCCTATCATGCAATCTTTCAATTAGATATATATACAGTAAAACATGTAATAATGGAAAGACAGATTTACATTTCGCATTACTTATAATGTAGAATACTAATGCATGTACATACATGAATAAAAATGCGATATTACAGATATTACAATTATGTGACTACACAACATGTTGGTACACTTTTTACAGTATTGTAAGAACGTACAGTACGTACTTATGTATCTTTTCGAACCCGGGACCCCTGGCATCGTAGCGCGATGTGCCTTGGTTGGAAAGAGAAAGATTGAAAGATGGAATACAAGAGGTGAAGAAAGAAACAAAGAGAAAACAAGAAAGATGACGAAAGAACAGAGGAGAAATAGACAAAGAAAGGTGGAGAAATAGGGTAAGAAATGAAAGAAAGAAACTGAATCGTAACAGCTATGAGTATTGTAGCGCATTCTTTGATATCGACAATGTTACCGATAAGCGAGTGGCAACAGAGGCGTGTTCCACTTACAGTATTGCATTGTTTTCTTGCGAGCGAAAGAAATAAGGGAAGAAATTTCCGTCTTACTGAGAATAAAAACATCTCGTTGGTCTTTAAATGGTGTTCCGTTTCCGCGTTAAGGAGGTTTCTACCTTAAGCAGGTCATTTTCAGGTATAAAATCGGTCCGTTCTGAGGACTTTTTTTTTCCGCATTTACAGGTTTCCTTCCTATAGGGCTTCCGGGATATGTAGTTTTTACTGTAGCAAGAAAGGCCAAAAAGAAGAAATATTTACTAACCGAAAAGAAATAGATTTGGCTGTAAGGAAGAGATTCTTAACGACATTTGTGTGGAGGACAGCACTATATGGATAAGAAGCATGAATGGTTGAAGATGAAAGGACAAAACTGAAAACCTTCGAAATTTGGTACCACAGAAGAATGGTGAAGATCATATGGATCTCAGATGATCTGAGACATAGCAAGAGAAGCCTGTGGAAATCGTTCGTGCAAGGAAGATACCGGATAGTATGGTACGCCACCTCTTGAGACACGAATGAACTGTAATTGAATGAAGAAGAGATGGAAACAACACATTGCTAATCCCAGGTGATGAGTAGCGACAAATACAGAGAAATGAAGGCAGTGGAAGACAAGAACGAATGAAGAGAGACAAGACAGTAAGAACAGAGAAATGAAAACAGAGGAAGACAAGAACGAATGAAGAAGGACAAGACAGTAAGAACACAGAGAAATGAAAACAGTGAAAGTGAACAAATGGAGAAATGCAACGGAGTAAGAACAATACCGGTATATAACAAGTTCCTTCTGTGATTTGGAAGGCGCGAGAAATAAAGGAACTAGGAAGATGAAAGAAGAGGACATGAAGTGGACAGGGAAATAATAGGGGCAGGGTGGTGTGCTATGAATACCACTGATTAATGGCGCTATTTTACTGGCGAATATTCCAGGAATGAGCCAATCCGAAGCTAACTTCTATGAGGTTATTAATACTACCACCTGGCAATTACAAAGGCACCAAATAATGTTTTGATAAATATATTTTTATCACTATATTCCAAACTGTTATTTTTCTTACAGAGTTAAGAACACACACAACGCCTTGCAGGGAAGCGAGTATTTCAGGATCTAGGTGTCCGGTTTTTATTGCCGGTGACCGTACAATGTTATTTTTTTTCTTTATATCTGCACCAAGTTGTATAACGTGTACGTGTTGGGCAACAACTGACGTTGCCATGGTAAGAAAAATAACAGTTTGGAATATGGTGCTAAAAATGCATTTCAAGTTTAGAACAGATATGAATGAGATATATTAAATTTACAATCACAACAAGAGAAGCATCGATTTGTACTATATCAGAGAAAAGTCATAGTTGGGGAGGGGGAGGGGTGTTAAGAATTGCGAATGGAAGAAGAGAGCTTGAAGAAACCAACTTCAGGTTTGATCTCTTACGAACAAAAGCGTATTGTGCAATATGATAATTGTTATAAATGTGCAATTATTATTAAATATTGCTTTCTGTTTTTTCCCAATTTTGATTACGGTATTTTTTGTCGCTTGCCCAACTTCTTTCATTATCCGCGACGATGAGGATTAAGTTAATCCAGGTTTTATTCAGAATTCTAACCGAACTCCTGGCTTGGTAGAGAGTTACGCTAACCATTGCTGATCCATAGGAGAGGTACAGTCAACGGAAATAAAAATGGGACACCTAGATCCTGAAATATTCGCTTATCTCGGTTGTCATAAGTGGGTTTTAAGACGTAGCGTACCTCTCAATTTCATTTTGAGTTACGCTTAGCTAGGTGACAGGCAGGAAACTTTAAGAAATGTGTTAACTTCAGCACAAGTTCAGCACAAAGCATTTGCCAGTATTGCAGAAAAAAGGTGTGGTGAGAGATGAAAGTAGGAGGAGCTTAGTTTGAGAACATTGAAGTGGAAGCTGAAACGGGACAGTTGGTGGAGAATAGAAAAGAGAGTCGGTTTTGAGGAGAGAAGAGACGGGAGTTAAGTTTGGATTCGGGGAAACGACAATGAGTTTGGTTTTGAATGGCAGTCGAGCTTGATTACGAAAGATGAACGTTAGTTCTAAAATTGTTTGGGAGTGAAGTACAGAGTTTTAAGAGACAGTTGTTTGAGACAAAACCAGTGTGCGCGTGTAAGAGTTACCCTGGAAACTCTTATTGATCAACCAATCAAGGAACGAGGCAGGTAATATGCTTTTCTCTTAAGCCAACAGTGCCAATGCACTCTTTAAGTCATTTTAATCCAAATATATGTTAGTTGCCATTCATTTAAAAGGTTCTGTAGGTTAAGTTAATTTAGGTATAGCCTGACAAGTTAAGTCCCGATATGCGCAGATCGCTGCGGAGCACTTCCTATTACGTCATCCTCCCCACCACTCTTCTACTCACTGGTCTGGCGTTGAGAGTACCAGTGGTGCCAACTCAGCAAAATTAAGCTAAAACAAATATGATAAACGATTTTCACTGTTTAGCGTAATGCAGGCTCCTATTATATCAGTGGTTCATTTTATTTAATCCGGCCTTTGAAAATGCGTGCGGTGCGCCGATCGTAAACTGTAGTATTACGCACGTGCGTTAAGGTTTATAACGAAGAGAAACTACTGGGCGAATGACTTCATTTTCTGAATGCGACATCGAGCAGTGGCCAGTTTTTTTTTTTTTTTTTTTTTTTTTACCGAGTGGGGTGGTGCTTCGTTTGTTTATCGTACAACAATCACTACGAGAAAGCAATCTGATAACACGCTTGCCTGTGTTCTTTTCTAAAGCATTGAAATGTTCATGCTCTTTACTCTTGGCTGCAAGATTCTTACTTTGAAAGAGATGGACTTATGGACGAGCGTGTAGATGAACTGATAATTAGACTTGGTGAAGCCGATTCAGACACGGACACAGATTCATCGTTAGACACAGACTCGGATGAGTGGGAGAGTGAAACTGAAGAAGGAGAACCGGAAAACATTTAGAAGGTGAGCTCAATTCTATCGTTTATACATTTTTCATTTTTCTATCGTTTTATTTCATACATTTCTTATGCTGGTAAGAAATATCCCTAATATAACTTAATTCATTTAAGGTTTAAAGGGAAAATATCAAAATGTATTTAGAATTTAGCGCAATCAATAGGTAGCGTAGGTGACGGGATACTAATTCATGCCTTTCACATTCAAATTTCGTTGAAAATTCTCAGAGGATTCAGCTCCCTCCAGTTTGCAACACTGCGAATGAACGTCGCCGCAGACAATGGAGTGGGAAAATGTGATGTGAGGTGCGCAAACAATGGATTGCAGCGTCTTGTTTTTAAACTTGTCAAGTTATACCTCCGCAGATGGAAGATGCAGGAAAGCGAGTGCTTACGAGTTACCGCTTCCCCCCTATGGTAAGCCGTACATTCATCTAAAGGCTCCTGGTTCGATCCTAGAACTTGTAAGGTCCTCTGCAAACTGTAGAGGCAGTAAGGTGTAGTTTAAACGCCTTGTAAGGTTCTTTACGCAACATACCTTGCAGGGAAGCGAGTAATTCAGGATATAGGTGCTTCATCTTTATTGCCCGTGACTGTACGTCTGCAACACAACCGTTACTGCAATTCACGACAACTTAACCTTTCACAAACATCCACAGTCGCATTCGAAATCACCGTTCCAGTCTTGGAACCTATTTAAATGCTTTTAGTGACCATGAATCCGCAACCTGTAATCATAACGATGCAGCGCTCGGAAACATGCAGTCTGTGTCTTCGAGAGAGAGAAAAATATGAAAATTTGATTTGCTTGTGGCCGGTCCTCGGCTCCAAAAAGAAGAAAAGTTAAGACCAAAACATCGCCGCAGTGGATTAATAATTTCCGTTTCTTCTCCGAGGGAGCAGAAGGCACGCTCGGCACGTCTCGGTTCTCCTCTCCCGCCACTCAGTCGTTTCGGACAAGAAAGCTCTTTGCTTTTTAGAACTCCTCCTTCAAAAAGGAGGGAGGGGAAGGGACAGAAGGACAAATCCACTATGTAATGGAGAATCGTAACGGTCTCGGAAACAGTGTTTGCAGACTCTTCGTGGTTTGTTTTCGAATTTCCCCCACCTTGCCACATTTCCTCTTGTTATTTCTTCCTCCCCCCCTCAAACCTTTCTCGTTTCTGTCAAGTTTCCTGATCCTTTCTTTTTTCTTCTTCTTGCGGTTCTCTCTCTCTCTCTCTCTTCAGATCAATGAAGCGGTTATTAGTTGCGTCTGGTGGATTCTCTCGCTTCGCCGATTTGTCAGCTCCAGACCTCGGAACTCGCCGAATAAAAGAAAATCGAGACAGAAGGTTCAGTGCGCGGCGGCCTTTTGTATCCTCAAGAAACGACCGAACTTTAGCATGGTCAGTGGCGGTTGTGTCAAGTTATGCAATGTTTGCTCTGCTTTTTTTTTATCTATTTTTTCCTTTTAATGATTTTATTTTACTTCGCTCTTCCGCCACTTTTGGCTAAGGGTCAATTACAAACATATCGTAACATAGAGGTTCCTACTGGGGTAACAATAATAGACTGACTTTTGGGATTGGAGTTGAGAGAAGAGGTGGTTAGCAGAGCAGTAGGTCAGAAGTGGAACGACGCTCTGGTCGACAAATTGGAGAAGCTAATAGAGGACTTCGCATATTCTATTCAGCCTAATACTTCAGATAGACAGGTAATTATCCTAACACCCAGCCATGATTCAGGTTCAACGGTTCACAAAACCCAACGAGTGACCATTGTCTTTTCTGCAGTTTAATTCCTTAGTGTGATTTTGTACCTTTCGCATTGCCAAGCGTTAACTCGTCATGCCAATGACGAGTGCTCTCATCAGAGGATGAATGATGAGTAATATACATCACCCATTGATTAATTGGTTAACATTCTAGGTACTCGTAAGATCCCACGAACTTTACGGTTCGTTACGATATATCGACGACACACACGAGCCACACGTTGGATTATACTGGCCGTGAGTTGAGACGCCAGAGTCCCGCTAGTCTGCAAAATACGGAGTTCCGACATTTCCGACAACGTCATTTGCGACACTATGGCAAAAACGGTTTTTTCCCCGTCATAAGCGACACTGCTTGGATTTTCCCCTACGATTTCTAATTTGTTTTCTAGAATTAGCAACATTTGAGTACATGCAGCAGCAATACCGTCTCTGAAGGAAGTATTTCCCCAGGCTCAGATCAGTGGTTGTAATTATCACTTTAACCAATGTTTGTGGCGAAAGGTGCAAGAGTTGGTACTGACAAACGATTACAAATCAGATCCAGACGTCCGGCTGTGTATAAGAATGTGTTCAGCTCTGGCTTACCTCCCTGTGGCTGACGTCGATGATGGATGGCTGTGTGTGATGGAAGATGCGCCAAACCACGACATATTGAGAAAATGTTTGGATTATTTCGTTGAACAGTGGATGAACAACTCTGTTTTCGACATTTCCATGTGGAACTGCTCCCAACAACGGCACAGGACTAACAATGCAGTCGAGGGATGGAACCATACAGTTAATGTATTGACGGAAAAGTCAAGTCCTAACGTGTACCAATTAGTGAAGACTTTAAGATTAGAAGCTGTGTACAACGACTACTTACGTGAGAGGAAGGTCTTGAATCTTAAAGGGAAACGTAGACGACGGCAGTACATTACATTAGATGAGAGAATACAAAGAGCGTTTGCCGACTATGAAATGCATAGAGATCTTAAGCGCTTTTTGAGGAGAAGTGCGTACGTTCAGAAATTAGAATGAAAATAGTAAGATGTTGGTTCAACTACAAGAGAAACGACGCATTTTACATTTCTACATTGACAAGGTATTGCAGTCTGCTCCTATGCTGACAAGGGATCTAAACAATCCGTCATTGACAAAGGATATATACATCCAGCTTTTAAACACCCAGCTTCCATGATGCCAGTGTGAAGGAAAACTAATAAAGGTTTTCAAAAACACACAAGCTTCCATGATGCTGCCAGTCCTAAGCCTGGATAAAGTGTGACGGGAAGCTATTTACACTTAAGTGTCGCAACTGTCATGGAATATTTTCCATTCAGTGTCGCATACGACGGTGTCGCAAAAGTCGTGGATTCGCAAAATACAGTCCAGGGTGTACTACGTGGGAGGGAGGTTGATATTAGGTGTCTTATGAAAGGGCCACCCTTTACACCCCTGCTACACTTTGTCTCTGGAATTTGCGTAGCCTCGCATAACGGGAGAGAAGGGGAGAAAGCGAAAAATAATAGAAAGACTTGAGTGTTACTTCTAAAGAACACGAGACATATGCTATTTAATACATAATTTTACTGATAACAGAGTAAACGCTTAGCTTAAATTGCTAGATTATTTTGCAATATACTTATTATGTTATACAGAAGTAATTTCAATTAATCCGTGTCTGCACAAATCCAACTCTTCTTAGAACAAATAGTCACGCTTATGTAATCAGGAATAAGATTTCGGCGCTAATCAGAGGGTGAGGGGCTTAGCCTCTGCAACTCAGGGCTAATAGAGTGGCGTAGCAAGAAGTATGGGAAAATAATTGATATTTGGAACAAAAGGAATAAGTGTACACAACTAAGGGATGAAAAAGAGGCCGCGGTAGCTCAGTCGTCTGTCGGCCCCGTGGCGAAGTGGCTAGCACAGCACGCTACAAAGACAGGGGTTCCGGGTTCGAATCCCGGCTAGGACTTGGATGTATGTGTTTGTCCGAAAAATGAGTAAAAACGAGAATACAGTGAAAACTGATATGTGTGAAAGTTTCAGAAATGTGTGAATGACGGCGAATACTACCGAATAGGGGTAGGCATCTGACTACCACGCGAGAGACCCGGGTTCGATCCCCGGCGGGGGAGAACCGGGACTTTTTCAACCTGTTCAAGCGGCTCCGGCGCCCACCGAGCGTCGTATAAAGTGGATACCTCGAGGAAATTCTGGGGGATAAAGGCACATCACCCCCAGCTCGGTCGAGATCAAGAACGTGTGGGGCCCTAACCCCACACCCGCTATACGCCTTCATGGCGTGGTGCAAAGCACAGGGGAGCACATTACTTTTTTTACTTTACTTTTAAGTGTACACAATTACAAATTTCATTCTTTCAACTTGTTTCTCTGTGCTATTTAAGTTCTTACCCCATGAAGGAGAATTTATTAATTAGATGTACGGTCACCGGTAAGAAAAATGGAACATCTATATCCTCAAATGTTGGCCTCCCTGCAATGCTTGTGTGTGTTACTTAAAGCCGGCTTTAGACGAAAGCATTTCCTTTAACATTTTTGCTTGCATAAATGTTATCTAAATGCTTCCCAAAATTTTACAGCAGATAGCTGTTGAGATTACATTGTATAATACATACAGCACGATAGGCGCATCGAGTGCACGGTGTTTACAATTGAAAAAAACTAAAATATTCTTCCATACGCGTAGAGTAAACTTTATATAGCATATATTTAATCAGCGCCATGCTTCTCTACCTAAAACCATTTAATACGAAGCGAAATTCCTCTCGGTTGAATAGTTATCGGCTTTTAAAAATGTGAAGTGATACATTGTTTACATCTCACGCGGCCGCCATTACAACTGCGCTCGTGACCTAGAGGTTGCTTCTGATTGGTTACGCTACGAAAAATGCTAGGGACCGAGCCTATCCTTGGGAAATGCCATGGCATCTGAAATGCCATAAGATTTTTCTGTTTACACAGTAGCATTTTGGTCATGGCATAAATGTTAAGAAAAATGCTAAGGAAAATGCTTTCTTACAAAGCGGGCTCATCGCCGTAGACTTAGGCAACGCACACAAAGCATTGCAGGAAAGCAGTAATTCAGGATATAGGTGTCGTATTTTTTATTGCCGATGACTGTACTTTGACGTTAAGGCATATTTTGTATGTCTTAAGGCATATTTGTGGATATTTTAGGTAATAAATTAATTGTATATTTTGGTGATTTTGAGGACGTAAAAATCCTGACCCTAGTACTAATTTTTTCATACTGATTGTTTCGTACGGGACAGAATAGAAAAACAAAAGACGGTTCCGTACGTGTGAGGAATGCGACTGCTGCTGCAATCTACAGTTAGCGCAATCTGGGAAGGCAGAACCCTCTCGTAATTCCAGTCTCTTGTTCCCCGTGGCAAGCTGGCCCCACCGTGCTGGCATTTACAACCCGCCACATTTAATGGGGTCATCCCGAGCCATTATCAGCGAGAATGCAAAAGTTCACGGCGAGAGGGATGGGGAGGGAGATGAAGGGGTGGATAACAATTTTTACTCCTCCTTCCGCACCGAAGCTGCCGGGCGGGGAATAGTTTCGTTTCCAAACCGCCAGAGGGGCTTCGCGGCGGCGCCTGCATTCGGCCAGAGCGGTTGCCTCGCGCCCCCTCCGGCGCTACGCACGTGCCAGCGTTATTCGAGCGATGTGCGCTTGTCTGTGACAACGGCGCATTAATACTGGATTCATATCAAGACATGGGAGAAAAAATTCGCGTATACGTTTTGCCTTTGGTGACCTGGAAACAGTGACGATGCCAGAGTAGGGTGAGCATATGTCCCGTTTTGACCGGGACAGTCCCGTTACAGAAAAGTGTCCCCATCGTTTCGTCAATATTATTAAAACGCCAGCATTTGTTCCGTTTTATAAAAGTCTAGGCGTTATCTTGAAAAGGTGATCAGACGTTCTCTTTTATCCGGACATGTCCTCCTTCTTAGGTGTCTGTCCGGAGTCCGGGCGGATTTTTTAGAAATCGGTAAATGTCCTCCTTTTTTTGAAAGAGTATTCGCGATTAAAATTATCCGATATGCCATCTGGTGAGATTTTCAGGAACCACTCCAAGTAGGACACTTCGCTGTGTTGAAGCCGTTAAAATCATGGGGAACGTGTGAAAAAGTAACGCCTACTATTTAGTTTTTTCCTCTAAATCATTTTGTGGGTCAGGACAAGTGAAAAGCTTACATGTGTTTTTCACCCCGTGGAATCAACAAAATGAAATTTGTAAATAAATCAGGGAAAACAGAACTGCTTGACAAGATTGGCATAACTGAAATGCGGCAAGGAAATTACGAAGAACGCACGAGTCTGTTCACTTTCACAAACCATGAAATTAAGTTTTAAATTTTCTTTAGTATGAATATAACACTTTTTCTTCGAAAACAATATAGTATGTATGTAATTTGGAACAGGTGCAAGTCGATTAAGTGCGAAGATGAAAATAGCATGTTTACATTTTTCTTCTGCCCAAGCTTTGTAATACAGGTGAATTGTTTTATTTTCAAATCATTTCTGAGAGCCCCAGTTACAACCGAGGTGCAGATGAATCCGCACTGCTTTGAAGAACCAGTGCGTATACATTAGTTTCGTCTGCATTTTCCGTGTTATTTTTGGCTATCATAATTAAATGCTTCGCGCTCAGCACAGCTTCACCTTCGTTATGTTCCTGAAATTCACATCCCATTCGCAATATTTAAAAATATCGCGTAATTTAAACGTTTCTTCCATACCAGCAATGACAACACGCTGCTATTACGTATGTACTACTGAATGTAAACAAAGATTTATCCTACATAGAGCGCCCATATTGGAAGCGACACTAGCGCTCAGGTGGTAATTTTAATCGCGAATAGCATCAACCATAGCACATGTGCTTCATCAAGAATGCTTCCACCCATAACGATCATTATATCACTTGGGGGCGCGTTAAGTATTGGTAATGTATGTGTACGAACATTTGAAAATGCTATGTGATTTCTATGGTGAAAAATAAGTGTTCAAATGGTGAGGAAAACAACGAGTAATCAGTTTTTTCTACTGATCGTATTTGGCGCTGCAGTCGAAGTGCAATTCGAAAGACTTTCACTTCAAGTCCACGACTTGAAGACCGCACTCCAAGACCATACTTGGAGGATGCTCGCTTCAAGTGCGATCTTGCACCTTTTAGACACGGCCTAAGTTGGCTGTCACTTTCCCCTGCTGTTGAAATAGTGCAAAAATGATCGTGGCATTAAAATCATATTTCTTGACACAATCTAAACTATCTATGATTTAAATTCCGTTTTTGGAAATAAGTTAAAGCGAAGCTTCTTTGTAACATTTGCATTCACTTATGAGGATATTGCATTCTAATATCCAAAAATTGGAAAAAAGAGTAAAATTCTGTGCTTGAAACTATCGATATTCTTAGTTGTGATTGTCATGTGTTAAACAATAGATTAGGAGATTGCTTTCGTTGCTTAAAAGTAGGAGGAAATTATTGAAAAAATGATCAGAATTATCTGTTAGTAAAGTGTTGGTACTTTTCTTTTAAGTTGATTAAATTCTGAGTAATGGCAAAATGAGTTGCCATTTTTTGTGGAGTCCTCTTTTTTATGACTTTGTCCTCCTTTTCTGTCCTGTCTTCTGTCTGTTTTCTGTCTGTTCTGTCCTCTTTTTTGAATGTATGTGTCTGGTCACCCTATGAAAACCAAGTCTAAATTTGAGATACATTATATGCTTTAAAAAAATGTATTGTTTTGTGTGCGTTCCGTTATTTGTAGAGCAGTGAGTAAATATGGTGAGAAGCATACATGCAGTTTCAATACGGAATTGCAACAAGAATTTAAAGTTTCTGCAACTTGACACAAACTCGCAAGACAAATCCCACGTTGTGTGTCTGGTGGGGCAAGGTTTTCGGGGAGATTTATAAACGGTTGATGAAGAATAAAGCTGTTCTCCAGAAGATTAGTTGTTCTCATAAGTACTTCTAACATTCCTCAACTTCAGCGTAAGACTAACATCAAACTTTGACCAGAAAGGGCGAGAAAATTAATATAATAATTTAATAATTAATATATTTTGACAACGGGAGATCATATTTCACTTATTGCTTATGACGTATCATTTATGTGATCCATCCTTTAATAAATAATAATACGTTAATTGTAACAATAATTTTATAATCAGGAATAACCGATTTTTCAGGAGGGGTAAACTGATCTCCTTTGGATTTTCCGTTTTTGGATCAAAATATTATGCTCCCTCTATGCCACACGTCCAGTTCGTCAGACTGTTCCCCCCAACACCCTTCCCAACAAACAAAATTAAAAAACAATCAACAGTCTTTTATGTAACCCAAAATGCACACTTTACACAGGATATACATTAGCGTGCAAAGAAATAGACCCACCTCACACTTTTGACGTAAAATGTTTACTTGTTCTTAATTTTTCTTCCAACTGTTTGGAGGCACATAAAATGTTTACTTTTTCTTCCAACCGTATGGAGGCGCTAGTGAACTCTGCATTCGTTTATCGAAATGGAAGCGTCTAATCCTACTTATATGTAGATAAAGTTCAGTAATAAATACGTATGATTTTTTGAGAACTTTCTGCATCAGTCTTTACATTATTCGCTATCAAAATGTTATCAGCGTGTTATTGTGTGCATAAGTTTATTAATGTTGTTTTGTAAAATGCACCTAGCCGCACAAGCTGTTGCTTTATTCCAAAGTGGGCTTAGTCAGAGAAATGTGACGCGACAGTTTGACATGACTCGCTCAGCAGTTCGAAGGGTATGCCAACGTTATAAAGAGACTGATTCCTTTCGTCGGCTGCCAGGAACAGGGAGAAGGCGTTTGTGAGAGATGGCCGCTTTATTGTGTCAACAATGCTACGAAACCGTCGATTTAATGCAGTTCAAGTGCAACAACAGCTCCGTGAGGTTAGAGGTGTAGTTATTAGTCAGTGGACAGTAAGACGTAGGCTACAGGAAGGAAACCTGACCCCTCAAAGAGCTGCAACTGGTCCAAAACTAACGCCGGCTCATCGTTGAGCTCGCCTTCGGTTCGCACAATATCATCAGAAGTGGACATTGACGCAATGGAGGTCTGTTCTGTTCTCCGAATGAGACCAGGATTTGTCTCTATGGCAACGACAGGAGGAAAGGAGTTTACCGGCGCCCCAACGAGAGATTTGCCGAGTGCTGCATTGAAGAGCGGACAAGTTATAATGCTGGTTCATGCATGTTCTGGGGTGCTTCTATGGAAGCTAGGAAGGGCCGTGGTCGCCAGAGAAGGGGTTTGACAGCCCATCGATACATCGAAGAGATTCTGGGAGAACATGTTGTGCCTTATGTTGGTTTTATCGGAGAAAATTTTACTTTTATGCATGACAATGCAAAGCCGCACACGGCAAATATCGTTCGTGAGTAAATTGCAGAGGTTGGTTTTCGAGTTATGGAGTGGCCAGCATGCAGTCCCGACCTAAACCCCATTGAACATTTGTGGGACGAGCTAAGAAAAAAGAGTTCCTGCCCCTACTTCGATCCCAGAACTTTGTGTTGCGGTAGAAGACGAGTGGCGTAATATCCCACACGATAGAATATTAAATTTGATTCAGTCTATGCCTAATTGTATGCGGGCTGTTATTAGAGCAAGGCGAGGCCATACATGTTATTAGAAATTAACAATTGTTACCATATGTTATTGTTTAAGTTCTTGAAAACTCAGTTTTCTATCATTCTGAAATGGTGTTTTTTTTTCAAAGCATTACATTTTGAAAATTTTCACTTATCAGAATAAAGCAATTTTTCAAACAACATACTTAATACTTTTTTTATTGTCTTATTTTCTTAGTATTCTTTTTCTAAAAAAACATTTTAAGTCAAAAGTGTAAGGTGGGTCTATTTCTTTGCATGGAAGTGTATTAAATGTAGCAAATGCGTCTATCCCTCTCACGATGGGAGTCAAAATAGTACAAGTCAATGATATTGGGACCAGGATTACTACAGAAAATTTGAGGTTTAATGTTGAAATTTGTACAGCTCCTACATATATTGAATGATTGACACCGATCCTTTTTTGATTGATTGATTGAGTTGGTGTTTTAAGTCCACTCTATGCACAGTAAGGCTAATCGGGTCTGGATCTACAGTTTAAAGTGGGATCCGAACCTCCTGCCTCAACCGGGAATCGAACCTGGGGCCATTCAAGCCCACCAAACAAAAATTGCAGGCGTTCCAAGTGTCTGACTAGACCACTTTTTCGGCGACAAAGAAACGAAAATCCTAGGTTTTGGAGTACGTCTTGTGATAGAAGTTTGTCATGAAAGCTTCGTTATAAAGTGCATAGTTTATCAGATCGGGAGTCAAAAATGGGGTTAAGTCATATATTGGTGACCACGATAACTTCAGATGATTTATCCTCAAAATAGTTTACACTTCTTAAAATTTCCAATATAATTATAATTGCTTGTCAAGCTACGATACTGAATTATTTTTAAAAACACTGTACTTGTTCCCCGAGTTGGCATGACCTATATATGCATCTGTACGGAGCGGCCATTTCGTGACTCGAACCTGCAACCTTTCGATGATGGATTACATACAAATGTATATTATAGCCATGGCGGAGTGGTTAGGAAACCTCGCAACGATGTCAGAGGTCCTGGGTTCGAATCCGGGCTGGGCATGGGTGTTCTTTCATCATTCGTCATATCATCACTCATCCTCATCTTTGAGATTAGCCAAAAGTGACAAAAACAAAGTAAAATAATGCAAATTCTTTAACAATCAATACATAAATTTTACATTCCGCGCGCTCTCCTTGCAGAAAGATATAAACAATTGTTAAGGAACTGTCTAAACCCTAGATTTCCTACAGGCGCCAAAGCCTCGATAGCTTACAACAGTGTATTTCGCAGAGGGAAGCGGCTGATGTTTGAGTACAATTTTTCAAGAACTGTCCACTAGTGTGCCACACGGTACTGTCAAGAATTCGCGGAAATACACAGCAAAATGCTGACTCGATTCTGTATAACCTGTGAAACTATCTAGAACTGTTTCTGTAGCATTGATACTGAAGCAATCGGATAGATCATCCATAACGAACGCCATAATTATTCCATTAATGTTAAGATAGTCAAAAGTTCCCTCATTAAGGGTCATCAGAAGAGTAAAACTTCCAGCTGCAGCTTCCGTCCTCTCCCCATGAATTTCCAGTCAGAGGCCTCCTCCCTCCCTCGTTTTAGCCCCCCTCCAGGACGCTTAGAAAAAGTTCAACCAGAAATTGCGAGAGAGAAAAAAAGTTTCGCTCAAGAAAATAATTTTATTGGGAAGAAGCGAAAGAGAGAGAGAGAAAGAAACATCCGTCCACTGCAGAACAGTCGTCTGAATGTTTCTTTTAAAATATCGAGACTTTTCAATTCAGCCCCCCCTCCCCGCTCATCCGCCCCTCTCTCCCTTCTCCTCCAATCTTTTCCGCAAGAAGGGAAATAAGCTTTGCTCCTCCGTCAGGAAAGAGGAAGAAATTCTAAGACAGACGTTAGTTACGATAAGTTACTTGAGAAGGAAGACGAGATGAGCTCTCGCATCGTCTTGCTGAAGGAGAGTTCGAAAGGCAATGCTATAATTAAGTACTGTAAGCAGGGAAGTTAAGATGGGATCACGGACTGTTTTATTATGGCTAATTGCTTCGTTTTCTTACCTCCGATCCCTTTTCCAGAACTCTTTAAGGTAATCTTCTTTTAAGAGAAAACAGATCTGTTAAATCATTCTTCCTGGAATATTATAACCACGCTCTTGTGACTAAAACAAAGGATGAAAAGGGCATAACTGCTCAGGAAGTCGGGTTCGTTTATTTCCAGTTTAGAACATTGAATACATCTCTTATGAAACAATACAACGCACACATAGGAATCTATTTTGAAATTCACTCGTTTTTTTTTAAATCTTGCAGCACAACATTCTAAGCGTAAAGCGAAGTTTGTCTCTCTTAAGTTCATTTTATACACACATTCACTCTGTCCAAGGAAGCTCTGCCGCAAGCGTACGAAAACAAGTCTCTGCGCAAGTAGGACTAGACGACTCGGTCAATCAACTAGTGCAAGAGGAAGTGAGTGTGCGGAGATAAAAAAAAAAGTGGCTGCAGCTGCCAGCAGTTTTCAATAGCGTGCACGGCTTTGCTCCCCTTCTCTGTTGTTATGCGCTGCCTTGCTCCACAGATTCCCGTTTCAGAGTAAGTTGTTAATTTTATTCGTTTTTTTTTAAAATCTTGCGCCTTAACATTCTAAGCATAAGGCAAAATTTGTCTCCATTCAGTACGCTTTATGCACACATACGCTGACCGAGAGTCGAGCAACACTTTAAATGTTGATCCTTTGCCCCTTTTTGGTAATCGCGACGATGTGATGATATGATGCAATTGATGAAGGGACACTCGCAAAGAACATCCATACCCAGGCCGGGATTCGATCACGGGACCCTTGGCGTCCTACCGCGTCGTACTAAACACTTCACCACAGCGGTCGGCGTGTATCCCTCAGGAATCGAACTCGGAACCTTGTGATTGCAGTGCGATAGAGTAAACTGCTACTCTATTATGGACCCACCGTCGAGTGTGAGACGAGATAAATCAGTGATAAGAGGTGGGATCGAGGAAGAAACTGCGAGATTCAGCTGAGGAGGCTCGTGAAGGGAGGGGCGGTGGAGGAAAGGGGCGGGGGCAAAAAAGAAGGGCGTACGAACTAAGCACCCTCAAGTGGCGAAGGGATTTACATTCTCCTTGCTAATCTTGGGTGTGCACACATTGTATGAATTAATCTCGTTAGCTCATTAATAAGGGGCCGCCGCTTCCAAGAAAACTAATAGCACATTAGGCGTTATCGCGTCTCCGACTCGGCCCATCGCAGTGCAGAGGGAAAGGGGGTGGGGGAGGTTGGAAGGAGATGGGTGTTCCTTTCGCCGGGCTCCCGGCTCTAAATCTCCTTTATGTCTTAATACATTTGTTGCACACGTTATTGCAGGACAGCCCAGTTTCGAGAGTGTAAGGAGATACGGAGCTTGGAGGGAAATATCCCTTTTTATCCCACTTCTCTTGAGGGAAATTCTTCAAGAAATGCGCCATTCGTTGTTCCTTCTATACCCTATCCCGGGAATCTGTGGAGCAAGGTCGCGCATAACGTTAGAGAAGGGGAGAAAGCGAGTGTGCGGAGTTAAGCAGTACACCCTGTTGTAACTGCAGTCGTTTTCTCCCATCACGAAATCCCATTCCCTCGCACTTGTTCATTGGTTGAGCCCTCTCGAGGGACTACTTGCGCAGATAGGCCTACATGCTATCGTCCGCTCGCTCCAGAGTTTCCCGGGACAGAGTGTAGTATTTTTGTTATTTGGCGTGGCTTTTCTGCCATTTTGGTTAATCGCGACCACGAAGGATGAATGATTGATTGGTTTTTATTGTATGGGTACATCAGTACACAGGCTATTTTTGCCCGCAATACGATAATAAGCCCCTTAAGTAAAAGAAAATTGGTGACAGACAGCTAACAAGAAAAGAAAATATCTGTATTGTTAAAAAAAACGTCCTTACACAATTTTTAAAACTAATTCATTCATTCATTACTTATTTATTTATTTATTTATTTAATAGAAGATTCCAAATACAGCGTTAGCCATTTTACATTGGAACGTTTTTATAGAACATAAGGACAAAAAAATAATAACATAATACATAAAAAATAATAACATAAAAAAAAATTACATGTGGTTAAAAGACTTACATATTTTTTGCTAACTTTCTTCTAAAACTGTTCAGATTTTCAAAAATGTCTATTTGGCTTCCTAGATTATTATATTCACTGGGCAGTCTATGGAACAGAGAGCGCTGGATGAGGCACAATCTGGGCTTCTGAGAGGCAAAAAGTTGAGTGCTTCTTGTTGAGCGGGCAGGCACACGAAAGTGAATTTCCTGAAGAAGGCGGTCACTTCTGAGGTTGCCATTCACTATTTTATGTAGAAATATTTGGTCAGCCTGTCTATGTCTCTCTTGTGGAGTTTGGATATTTAACATTTGCAGGAGGATGGACTTTTGCAAGTGTTTTGTGGACGGAATTCGGTGTCGAACAATGGCCAGGAAGAAATTTAGGATGGAATTAAGTCTATCTGAATTTGAGGGGCATGCCATAGACCAGATCGGAGAACAGTATTCAATTTTAGGTGACACAAAAGATTTGTAAAAGGTGCTGAGGGCAGTCAAGTTGTTTATTTCCGTGAAACGATAGAGAAGACCCAGCATACGCATTGAACCCCTTGTGACTGTAGAGATGTGCTCAGAAAAGGAAAGTTTCTCGTCAAATATGACGCCCAGGTCCTTTTGTGCGGCAACTCTTTGAACACAATTATTTCTTATGAAATATTTAGTATTAAATGTGTTTTTCTTTAAGGAGAAGGTCATCATGGTACATTTTTGAGGGTTGAGTTTTAAGTTCCATAATTCACACCACTACCATCTCTGAGAGTGCCGTGCCCAAGATTTTCGAAAGGGGGAAGGAGGACGTATACTTTTTAACCTTTAGATGAAATTTGGTTTAAATTTAAACAAAAAAAATAAGTGTCTTGTCGTAATTTGATTTATTTTTGACCCATGCAGCTTTAGATAAAGTTATCGAGGGTTTGCTACACTTATATTTTTATATTGGGGTGGAAACACTGACAGTCGTTTTCCGAACAAGTTTCACCATCATGTCATCCAAAGTTATCCGAAGTTGATTGGTCCCATAGTGTCAGAGTTATAACAATTTTATGAGTAATATGCAAGTTGGCTATTTTTTGTAAAAAAAACCCAGAGTTTTACATTTTGACTCATTATTCAAACTGTATTGCACCCACAAACATGACACAAATTTCATTCTGTTCATTCGTTGAAAAAAAGGCAAAAGTTCGTGTGATCTTCCAAAAATAGCGAAGAAAGAGGGGGCAAACTCCACATATTTATGTTTTTTCATTAACATTCGGGGGTTGCGCACCCGCCCGTACCCCCCCCCCCACCCCCCACGGTTGGGGTTCCGAATTGTACACGGTTGCATGCGCTGAAGTTTTAGCTCCAAAAACAAAAGTTATCCGAAGTAGATTGATCCTATAGTGTCAGAGTTATTACGAATTTTCTCCAATAAGTATACAAATTTAAATTTCGCGCTCAAAAAGCCTGGCGACACCGGGCTTACTTTCGTCAGACCGGCGCGGCGGACTAAAGATTAAGTAGTCTGGACTCAATTGGCGATATTTTCCTGTCTTTGACGCTCTTTCTTTTAAGGAATATTGGGGAAAATAGGGCTTGGGCACGCCACTGGTCTGAGGAATAAATTATGCTATCCTAATCTGTAAAGGGACACTCAGCACACAGGACAATTAAATCCCACAAAGGTTATCCTATCCCTGAGTCCATGCGCCAGTCTGTCGTTTCCTAGCATGGACTACGTGGAAGCGAGGTTGACGTGTGGGAGCCTAACAAGAAGGTGACCCCTTGAAGGATCATTGTAAGAAATTGGAGAAGAGAAACTCTCAAAGAACTCGGACGCCCATGTCAGGGCTCGAACCCGGGAATGGAGATCCATAGTCGACCCGCTAAACGAGGTAGGCCACCGAACCGACTTCTCTTCCAGTTATCATAACGCGACACGGAGCAAAATGATTTTGTGTCCAAGTCCCGGTTAAGTTGTTCTATATTGCTGTATTTGAACACAAAAGTTGTTGTTTTTTTTGGAATTTTCAAAATTGCGAAACTCTTTGAATTAAATTGGAAAATATAAAAACGTAACCAGGTTCCTGTATTTTAGGCTATTTTTTCGATCTAAGTAACTTTTTACGTCGGTAATTCTGTTCGAAAAGTAACTACACTTTGTCTCTAGAATCTGTGGAGCTAGGCCGCCCATAACGGTAAATAAGGAAAGAAAGCCAGTGGGAGGAGCAAAGCAATGTGCGCAGCAGCCGCGTTTTCTTCCCCATGTATTCGCTTCCCTCTCTCATGCGTTCATTGGTCGATCCCTCTGAAGTCCTACTTGAGCAGAGGACTTCTTTTCGTTCCGTTGCTCCACAGTAGTGTGTTGCAGGGAGATGATTTCGCTCGAGCGCCAAATAGTTCGCACGGACGACGCTAGATAGCGTATGGAATTGAGAGTTTCTTTCCTCGAGAGGTACACACTTGAAGCCAAGTAGTACAGCTATAACCGTCATTTGTTTGTCGTATTGGCCCCTAAAATAATGTATTGTGAAGTGAAAGACGCAGGGGAATTGAAACTAAAATTTACATAGTCATCATCTTCATGTTAAGATGTAATGAATCTACCGGGTGGCCAGAATTAAAGTTACCCAACTCAGAGCCTTCTGTAGCCTGCTTGAGGCATCGTAGAACTCTGAAATTTGGTGAATCCACTATGCAGACCATGAGGAAGAGGATGGCGATAAAAAAATAGTTAAATTTTTCGCCATCAGCTTGAAATGTGCCGCTGTACTCCCATGATGGCTTGTAATAATGACGGAAACTGCTCCAATTGGTTATGGATTTGCCTTTACCTTGAAATCTTGCAATAAACGAGAGATTATTTTCTCGCAACTTCCAGCCACTAACAAATGTCTTTCTAATTAATAACTCAGCTAAATCACTTAACGTGATTATTTGTACAACCCATCATAGTACAGCGCCACATTTCAACCTGGTGGCGGAAAATTGAACTATCTTCTTTTTTATAGCCATCCTCTTCCCCATGGTCTGCATAGTGGATTCACCAAATTTCAGAGTTCTACGATGCCTCAAACAGGCTTTAATTCTGGCCACCCGGTATCTTACCAATACAGTGATATGTGAAAATCAAATAGATGATTTTGGGCTGAAACTACCAGGGTAGATTATTGTCAAATTAAAATATTTTATTGTATACGCTCGAGGGTGGGAGACTCGATCGAGTACGAGCGAGCGATACTGATCCTAGGCAGTACTCTACTCCAAAGACTCCTGGGACAGTACAGTCACCAGGAGATCATGAAATGCTTGCTTCCCTGCAAGGCGTTATCGTGCCAATCTCTAGAATCTTTGAAAACATAAAGAACGAAGAACTCCAAACTCTAGACATTTGGCCATCACCTTTCCAGTCAGGAAATAGCTAGAAATATCTAAGGAATGTCTTGTCAGACATTGCCGAGATTCCTTGATCGCCATCGTTTGTAACGAACCTGAGAGTTTAAGGTTTTATACTTGTAAGACGTTAAGATTTTTAAAATGTTTGTTACTTCAAATAATATGCAAGTTGTCACAGAAAGCTATAGTTAGATTGATACAGTTGTGTTTGGAACTTGTATAGATGTTTATAAATACGTCATAATCTGTTCGTGTTGACGTCACTTTCTCATCTCAGCAGAGGAAGTGAACACACCTGAATGTTTCTCACGTAACGACAGACTGAGTTTAAAAAACAGGTGAAGGTAAGGAATCAACAAGAACGTGGTAACAGTTAATGCCGGAAAAATGTAATGGTAACTATTTTCGTTTCATTCTGGCTATACTCGAAATAATAATTAAGTACAGAAACTTTCGTGTATTTATGTTTGTCTTGTCCAACGTTAATTCTATAAGCAAGTGTCTTTAGTGATTGTGATGTGATTTAATATGATATAGAATTGTTCCTCTTCAGGCAGAAACGTAAGCAAATTTGTGCCTTGCTTGTAAGTACACACACGATAGGAAATATAAGTGCTTATAAAACTACGTTTAACTTTGAATACTGTGTAGTGTTTCTTTTCTGCCCAGCAAGCCCTGATGATTTGCAAAGATTCTCATGTTCCCGACTAAAGGAGTAGCGGAGTAACTATCGACTACTGGTGTCCAACTGCAGTACGTTGCACGTTGTAAACAGGTGTAAAGAACCGCAATCAAGGAAGAGACTACAGGTAAATAAGTCGGCAGTATTGGGTAAATTCGATTGGAATAAATGTCTAGGAGAACGGGGGTCAGTGGTCAGTCAATCGAGCAGTGAGTTACGAGCATTAGCAGAGGGAGAGACAGGAGCACGAGTTGGGCGAGACCGTGTTCAGGCGAGTCGCAAGTCAGACTCATTGTACCGTCACGAACATAACCTCTCGTTGGAGAACTTCAGCCGCTGTGCAGAGACCTTTCCAATAGCCATGTTGATCCAGTCTTTGGGGGCTTAATACTCAAACGTTGTGTTGTGCCATTCATATGTATGTAGTTATTACCTCTCGCATCTTGCCATCAAGCTCACCATGAATAGCGAGTTGCTCCATGTTTAAGGATGAATGATCAGTGAGCTATATCACCCAGTTCGAATCTACAGGTGCAGGTAGAGCAGCATCTTATGGACTCTTACAGCCTTAACTACATAAACCAACCAGCTTTTAACGAGGCGTTGTAGTAGCATCTACAAGAATCTCACCGAACACATCTGAAAGTGCACTTTTGTTACGTTGCAACAGACACAGCAAGCGCACATGGGAACAAACAGTCTCTCGCAATATGTTCAACCTAATTTTCAGCTTTCCCTAACATGACTCTAGGCCCAACAATACTCTCTCATACTCTTGCAAGCTACCTGCCCTCAGGACCCTGTTTCCTGTTGAAATTCTCTCTCTGTGCAAGCTCCTTCATGAATAGACCTGCATCTGCGACACTGTTTAAGTTTACGACGTCCAAGGGAGACACTGGTTTCTTCGCAACGTCCATGTTTGCATTCGAGTGTTCTCCCATCCAAGCAAGCGCCCTTCGCTTAGTTTGCCCCGTGTATTCGTGAAATAATTACCGGAACGAGCCGAGAGAGGGAGCTTTCGCGCCAAAAGACCGTCTCGTTGGCTGCTCCCTTTGTCCTCTCGTTCGGTTGTTTGTCATTTGTAAAGCTGCTCTCTATGGTGTCGAGTTATTCGCGTGAATGACAATGAATGGACTATTACTAAAGGCAGTGGAGGGTCCGTACACACAAAAAGAAAGGAACATTTTAAAATATGCACTAAAGGAGAAAAACAGGGAACAAAACAAGGAGAAATAAACACTACAAGAAGAGCAAAGATGAAAGAAAGATGTCTTATTTTCCTACTTTGGACTGTGCTACTTGCGGATCGGGTGCGAGTCTATCATCTGACGCAGTGCAACAGACTCCTCCCACTCAGCCCATCTCGACGTTCATGTATATGCGCAGAAGCTCACGCGCATGCGCAGCAGCTTACACCATGCCTTATCTTTCCTCTGCAGCATAGTAAGATCTAGAATCGTTGAATCACGCCAGGACTATAGCAGTGTTGTCAAATGAACTTAAATTTTCCTCAACGCAGTAAAATTAAGATAAAGTTTCGGATCAAAAGGTGAAAGGGCAATTTTTATGAAAAATATTATAATTGTAGGGAATATTTTTTATATATATGTACGATCCAATATCATTTGAAGCGTGAAAATCACTTTTACGTGTCGGATCGTGAATTGACCATCCAATGCTCTCAGCAGAGGCAACAGGATTCTCGTGAACAGTGTCTGAATCGACAGCTACTGTCGCCAAAGCATCTTTCTACTCACTGAATCTCCGTAACGTTCAAGTCCGAATCCACGGAGGAGAGTAGTGGTCGCTTCAACTCGCTGTATCGTTACTCTCGGCAACCATAATGCAACTTCCATTTTGTAGAAGCAACAATTATTGAATCGACGATCTAAAAATGGTTGCTACTTGAACATTTTAACGATAGGACTGTATTTAGAAAAAATTGAGAAAGAAGAAAACGCATGCTACACTTTCAAATTAAGTAGTGAATAGGTGGAAAACATTATGTCTGGTTGGCGTCTGCCTTCTGCTTCCGTGCAGTTAGTCTACGCCCCAGTGAGCGGTGACACCTAACTAACTAACTAACTCTCTAGCCTTCTTAAACCCGAAGGTTCATGGCTGCAGCAACACAAACCTTCCATCTGTCCCTATCTTGAGCAAGATCTATATACTCTTTTCCATCCCTACCGATTTCCTTTAGGTCCAACTCAACGTTGTCCCTCCATCTTCGTCTTGGTCTTCCTACAGGTCTCTTACCATCAGGTTTCCCAACAAGAAATCTGTAAACTCCTCTTTCCTCTCCCATTCGTGCCACATGGCCTGCCCACCTAAGTCTTCTTGATTTAATCACTCTAATAATATCTGGACATGAATACAAATTATATAGTTCTAAATTATGTAACCTTCTCCACTCACCTGACTCCTCATCCCTTTTAGGTCCACATATTTTCCTAAGGATCTTATTTTCAAATACTCTCAATTTATGTTCCTCTTTCAATGTAAGAGACCAAGTTTCACACCCATATAATACTACAGGCAAAATTACTGTTTTGTATATTTTAACTTTTAGTTTCTTAGATATTAAACGAGAAGATAAAAGTATATGAACAGAGAAGTAACATGCATTTCCTGAATTAAGCCTACTTTTTATTTCCTCTTTAATATAATTTTCACATGTTAATATTACTCCTAAGTATTTGAATTGTGGAAACTGGTTCGAACGAGTTGTTATCAATAATTAGATTTTGATTATTACCTAACACTTGGTTTCGGGCTGTAAGCATATATTTAGTTTTCTCTTTGTTAACTTCCAAACCTATCTCTTTAGCAGTTTTGAAAAATATTTTAGCATTATTCTTGATTGTATTTATATCATCCCCTAATAAGTCTACATCATCTGCATATGCTAACAACTGAGTCAAACCAGCGGTGACACCTGGCGGGGGAAATAGCAACTGAACTACTCGGGAACCTTTCGATCCCGACAGCGTCGGGAACGTAGCTGCGCTCGGACACCGGCCCTGCAATGACTATGAGAAAAACCTCGTAAGCAGTCAGGATGGCGGCTTGCGAACGAATTTTCAAAAGAAAAGAGAAAGATACACATCGGTGAAAAAAGCGCAATAAACAATGTACACCAAAGTTACTTCTCTGGTCTTTTGCGACGTAGTGCTTCTATTTAGAAGAAAAAAAGAGGAAAATTTCTAGATAGAGTCGTAGTTACTTCATCGCCCTAGATCTAGAAGTACGAAATCGAGAGATTGCGGGAACCACAAAATTAACAGTTCCGCCTTCCGACTCGTGGTTCCGCGATAAACCGTATGGAGCATCGTGGCAGAGCAGATTGCAGCAATAAAATTGCTCTCCTGTTTTATCGTTCCTTGGGAGACATCGCATGGAAGCAAGCGAACTTGTTAACGAAAAACTGGCCCGCGGGGTTATCAGTAACAACAGGCGGAAATGGTACGCGTACATGTGTGCGTGTGGGTGGGTGTTTTTTCTGTTGTTCTGCATCTATTATATACCGCTGCATCCCTTCAGGGAATTGTGGGGATGAGGATGATGCTACTTCTCTCCCTCATCAGCTTTGCTACCCACTCAACTTTTATGTACTAAGCACCGAGGAATATATTGAAACCAGCGTACTCGTATCCACACGCACATTTACAATTTTATTCCTGGTAATATGATATAATTTTTTCTTCAACTGTTTGTATATGTGTTGAAAATAAAAATTAATGTAATCATATTGTTAACTCTTCCAAGATAGGGTAATCGCCTTGTAACCAAGGGGTCTCGGATTCGATACCTGGCGGAGGCACATGGCATAGTGGTTCGGATTCCACTTTAAACTGTAGGTCCACTCCCGATTAGCCTTTCTGTGCATAAAGTGGACTTAAAACAACAATTCAACAACAATCACAATAGGGTAATAATCTGATGTGATACATACCTCATTTACGAATATATACCCACACTATGGCTCTTGTCTGTTCTTACGGCGGGCAACCTACATGCTGGCAAGGGAAGTGGGGAGCGGGGAATACGCCAGAAACCAACCAGCTAACAGTGCTGGCACTGAGAGTTAGGTTTCCGGAGGAGATGCTGGGCGCATCTCGTTCTACAGGCGGCTGTGTTTCTCATTGTGTTGGAGGTTGTTTACCCGCTCCCCACTTCCCTTGCCAGCATGTAGGTCGCCCGCCGTAAGACCAGAAAAGTGGTATAGTTGAAACACTGTCCCAATTTAATAATGTCCCTTTGTAGGTACGTTGGTTGGGCTCGCTAAATGGTCGACTCTCTCCACAGAAGGTCCTGGGGTTAAGTCCCGGCTTTGGTATGTATGAGCGTACGTGCGAATGTCCCTTCATAACTCTCGTCTAATTATTACTGATCTTCATCGTCACGACTAACCAAACCGTGGAAGAAATGCGACGTAAGATTAGAAAAAAGTACAAATGCGATTTCTCTTGTAGCTTCGACTAATTTTAACTCCGTTCGTATCGTGCATCGATTTTCATTAGTTTTCTTTATTAATCCCCTTTATCCATTCTGTTTCGACAACTCTTGCTCTCTTACTAATATCGTTCTCCTTCCTTTCGTTTTCAGGTCCGTTCCACAGAGGCCTCCAATTCCTGCTCTAACCGGAATTTTCTTCGCATTCCATTCCGCTTCATTCCACGAAGTCTGCGGTCGTATTGCGAATTGACCGTGTAATCCGCTAATTCGCGAAAGGAAAAAAAAAGATGGGGCAGTGGAAAAAGCACTGCAAGAGTCCAATAAAAGGAATAAAGAGAAAATATGGCTACCTTAATTCTATCTTCTCCATTTTTTCTATCCCTTCACCAGGGTTGATGCCAAATCTCACCAACCCACAGCCCAACCCTCGACTTGCTAGACCCCTCCGCCCACCCGGGAACAGGATTTAATCCGCAAACCAATTAGTGGTGTCGTGATTCGGTGTGACAAAACCTGCGGGCTAATTGAGAAGGACGGAAGCCTTGATGCTGCGGGGGGAGAGAGCAGATATTATGTGTGGCCGGGTGAAGGGGGTGGCGAGGGATGCTGAGGGATATTTGGAGCATGGCGAATCGGGAGCGAAGGGATTAGTTCGACCGCGGCAGGTGTACGATTTCAACCCACACCCACCTATTGTTTCTAGGGATGTAGGAATTTGAGTAGCTGGCAATTAATTGCGGCAGGGATGCCTATTTCATAGTCTCTTTTCATGTGGTGGCTGCGATTTTTCGTTTTTGTAGCCGCAGATATCTCAGGAACTGCTTCTTCTGGGGGGCCTCCCCGCTGGCGCAGTGGTAGCGTCGTCGCCTTGTAATCAAGGGATCCCGGGTTCGACACCCGGTGTAAAGGCATATGGTGCTTCGGATCGCACGTTAAACTGTAGGTTCAGTCCCGATTAGCTTTACTGTGCATAAAATGGACTTAAAAAATACCAACTCAACTGCGTGTTCTAGTGGAAAAAACAAATTAATGGACAGATTGATTAATGTATTTATGATTCAAATATCCACTCGGGCGCAAGTCTTGATGCTAATATGCCCGCTCAAAATTGGATGCAATGTTTTGATTACATTTACAAGTATGTAAAATCACTACGATAAATATGGTCTCTAAAAAGAACGAATACCACCCGATGAAATATATTTTCCCTTGAGATATCAAGCCGAGAGTGCTCACCAGGAGGTGGGAGTAAATATCACACCACCGGGTTCGATACTCGGCGGAGGCACAAAGGTTACCCGAGCATAAAGTGAAATCAAAATATTTAAAATTATATCTACTTAGCGAAAACCGTCATGTATTTCGAACCACATAAAGGAGATGATGATAGTAATAATAATACAATTACACCTTATATACGTACATCAATTATTCTCATAAAAAGATCGGCCGGGCCAAATAAACCAGCAAATATGCCTCTCCCGGACCCAATCTCACAGAAAGAGGGAACGAATATTTGCCCGCCCCCAGACAATATAGTCCCCTAAGAAAATCATTGACAAACTCAAGTGACCTCAAAACATTTAAAATTGTTCTGAATTAGATAACAAAACCCAACGTGTATGTGGAGCTACATGAAGATAATGTTGATAATAATAATAGTTTATTTCAAGTGCTGATACATTATACAACCTAATAGAGCAATAACTGAAGTAAAAAAAAATACAAAATTACAGGGATAAAATATGTAAGATGAAAAATAATATGTTGAAAACAATTTTACATTTTAAGTTATTGTTTTTGGACAAGATTGGAGAAATAATTAAATAATGCTGAGCATATTGATGGCCAGATACACAATCATGTGAAATTTTTTCTACAATTCATATCACCATTTAACTTATCAATTAGTGTTTTCATTGGTTCACCACCATTTTACCATTTACTGGAAATGGTAAAGTAAATAGTAAAATAGAAATAAAGGAATTTTTGTCTACTGCTATACTTAGGAACCTTGTTAGGGAATACGTAGTATTGATCAAATTCTCGCTACCGATTTTTGATGAGTGCGTAGTATGTATATGATGATGATGATAATAAAATTACACCTTATACACCGTACACCAATTATTTCCTTTAGTTGCCTTTTTAGCCTAGCGAGATTTCTAGCGGCATTGTAGACTGCAGTACTACACACACACATACATATACACAAACCGTTGCTTCTTGCACAATTTGGACACGGGGTATGAGCAGCCAAAAGGATGGGCCCTCAGCGGGCACCAGCACAGACTAGGGGCTTCAAATCACGACTTGAAAATTGAAGGAGCAAAAACGCTTGTTTCCTAAGATATGGGAGAGCAAGGGCTCCGAGGCGGAACGGCATATGCGGCGGAGTCGCCTGTTTCTCCCTCGGGGGTGCTTGCCAAGGATGGGGGGAGGGGGATGTTCCTCTGCCCCGAATTTCGCAGACAATAAGCTCCGCCACGTGCGGTTATTGGAAAACGTCGCCCGACCAAAAACAACGACGCCACGGAAACTGTAAAGTTCTCCCCCGTGAACGCAACCGTGACGTATGGAGGGGAGGGGGGGGGCGCTGCTGGCATCCTTGATCTCTGGTGTGGTGTGGTCTGCAACGCGTTCCAAACGCGAAGGACTTGCGGCTCGATAGGACCCGGAGCTTCTTTCACAAAATAGCCCCGAGAAACAATAACAGACGAATTAGAAAAACAACCTCTAAGTATCTTTTGGTGGATGCTCTACAGTTGAACCCATTGCTTACAAAGCTTGAGAAAATTCAATTATTCAATTCACAATTACGAAGCACATCAAAATGAAAACATTGGAAAGTAACAAACCGATTTACTCGTACTTTGTCCAATCTGTAAATTTTAGTCATCATAACGAAACACCATAAACAGAGAAATAACATGAATTCTTAATTGGACATTATCTATTGCGTAGTCCAGGGTTCGAAAAATCCCGGTCGCCAGGTCGCCATGGCGACTAAAAATTTCAGCCTATCGACTGATTTTTGGCAGTAATATGTACGAAATTTTGAAGATTCTAAGTTCAAATTGCAGTGCAGCGTAAGTTAGCATTTTTTTTATCAACGTTGTGAACATTCCATAGATTCAGTAACAATTTTTTACACTCTTTGTCCCCCATTTCCTGCTTTCTCAAATGATTTAGCGATGTTTTGAATACCGCGATGCTCAGCTTATACAGAATGTTTCAAAAGTCGCACAACCCAAATTTTGAAAATTTATATCATGAAAACCGTAAGAGATATTTACACTGGGTTTTCTGCATTATAAAGCCTCATCCATGGAGATATTTTTCATTGCATAAAGTTATCAGTTTACGCTATACAAGAAATTAGATAAATTAATAACTGGCGGAAGGCAGGGTTAAAAATTTTCCAGAAATGAACTTTTGAGTGAGAAAAATATCTAAGAAATTATCGAAGGGTCATAATTAGATATCTGATGACTGATACCATGTCAATCCATCATTTACGACCAATATTGGTCATGTGCAAGATTTGATGGATTTTTGACTGACGATTTTATGGTTTGAGTGAATAAGTGACATTTTTGGGACATATCTCCTTAGATGGCAATGCTAGCAGGTCGAAATATTGTCAACAGACGCATGCAACATGTGCCTAAGTATTGGCCGTACATTTACATGAAAAGTCATAAATCAAGATTTTGGAACAAAAAAGTAATATAGAATTAGGACTGAGCCGATAACACAATCTGCCGATACCGATACTTGTATAACTCCAGTTTAAAATAACAGAGGCTAGATACCGAGTCATAAAACCAATTACATCAAATTCAATTAATGGCATTAAATAACTCCCAAATTAATCTCATGTAGCATTATAACAACACATTAAAATGTCTTGCGACATTTCATGTGAAATTCCCTCTACCCACAGAGGATGCAAAAAGAAGACGGAGACGTTTTCGAAATATTGCAAGCCTTTTAAAATTGTTGCAGTTAAACCGAAAAATCGGTGGATTATTATAAGTGTGCCTGCTTCATTTCATAACAACAACATTCTTGTCGTTTGGATTAACTTGGAGGAGGAGGAAAACGACGTAAAAATACATACAAATATAATAATGCCATTACTAGGGAGCGGAAGTTGACCTAAAAATTATAGGTATATGACCTATAGAATGTCCTAAAAAATGGAAAAAATGACGTACAAAATGCAAAAAAATTACCATTAAATTTGTTAGTTTCGGGTTAAAAATTTAAATGAAAAGGAAATTAAACAAAATGCAATCTCCTTATCTGATCTTAAATCTGAGTTTGCCCCAGACGGACACCTGGTGGTTTCCCCCGACACAACAAAGTCTGTCACCAGTTCAGCATTTCTTTTGCTCGTAAATTGCAATCCTGCGAGATATATATATTTCACGTTGGTGAATAGACTCAAGAATATTACCAAAATGAAAGAAGTGACAAAGTACGACGAAACAATACACCAAGTATTGCGAAAAATGACGGAAAAATGCCGAAAATCGGGGAAAATGACCTAAAACCTGAAAATTGGCAAAAAAAAGAAAGAAAAATACATTTTAAAATTACCATTTTCGGGTTCTAGACGAAGTGTAATATTGTGTATATATAATGGGCATCGTGTCCGAGATGTCAGAAAAAAGATGACATTTCATCAACTTCCGCTCCCTAGCTATTAATCTCCGTGATCTGCAATAAGAGCAAGTCACTGCAGTGTCGGTATCGTGCAGCAATCACACAGAAGGGTAGAGCACAAGAAGAGAATCGACAACCCTCCCTCCCACAGTGACATTCATCCCTTTCCCAAGAACTCCGGAATGAACCTAGCATGATAATAATGCTGGTTTTGAAAACGTCCACGTTCCTACCCCACGAGTGTGTGAGCAAAAATTGGAAATTTCCTATTATTTCCACATAGCGTTGACCACCAGGCAGTTACATGCCTTTCATGTCACATTTGGGTGCAGCCTTTTTACTTTAGTCCTGCTTTTGATCTTGTCCTCTGCTTCCTAGGAAGGCGCATCATTTCTCGAAAACGTACATGGAATTCCTGTTCGAGACTCCAACTTGTCACAAGGATGGGTGAACAAGCCTTTGAAAAGGACAAATCTTGAGTAATGACTTGTTTCTTTTGATCGCCCTAGCCACTCAAAATCCTTGGTATCGGATGGTATCTGAAAGAAAGTAAAAAAACGATACTTACCGATCGGTATCGACTCATCCCTCTATAGACTCCTTAATACCCTTAGCTTTCTTTAAAGTTATGCGCAAATTTAAGTGCAGCAAAGAATATAGTTAATATCGTTTAATATCTAAGAAACTAAAAGTTCAAATATAAAAAACAGTAATTTTGCCTCTAGTATTATATGGATGTGAAACTTGGTCCCTTACATTGAAAGAGGAACATAAATTGAGAGTATTTGAAAATAAGATCCTTAGGAAAATCTTTGGACCTAAAAGGGATGAGGAGACAGGTGAGTGGAGAAGGTTACATAATTTAGAACTACATAATTTCTATTCATGTCCAGATATTATTAGAATAATTAAATCAAGAAGACTTAGATGGGCAGGCCATGTGGCACGAATGGGAGAGGAAAGAGGAGTTTACAGGATTCTTGTTGGGAAACCTGATGGTAAGAGACCTGTAGGAAAACCAAGACGAAGATGGAGGGACAACGTTGAGATGGACCTAAAGGAAATCGGTAGGGATGGAAAAGATTATATAGATCTTGCTCAAGATAGGGACAGATGGAAGGCCTGTGTTGCTGAAGCCATGAACCTTCGGGTTTAAGAAGGCTAGAGAGTTAGTTAGTTAGTGGAAAAGAATATAGTTCTTTATAAGAAAAATACACATGCTCAGTCACTTGCAATTGGAAGTTTAGTTTACTCAGTTTCTTTAGCATTGAATCTTGTAGTTTCCGGTAGCTCTTGAAGTGTCCATGCATAATAAAACGATGGATGTTGACACCAATGGTCAGACAGACTGAGCCATGAAACGTTGAGCTACGAAACTATTTGATGCATCTACAAGTCCACCCAATTGTATGTTTGCAACACCAATAGTATCCGCGTGACTTGACTTGCATCATGGCTATTGATACTCTGATGGTTGGACGCACATTTTGAACAAACCTCGCACATTAAAAAAAAGTTCCTATTTTAGCCTACATATGGATACTGTTACAGTCGAAAGAGCATGATTGTAGCAGGATTGGAAAAATTACGGAACAAACTCGAAATCAAACAGAAAAGTCATTAACAGCTTTTAATGAAGCGGACGGCGATTATGAAAGCTAAACAATTGCACATCATTATCTCTGGACCCCTACTTTTTTTCGAAACCCCCCTTGAGGGGAGGGGGCTTTTCTAGTTAATCTCACACATGCAGCCGGACAGGATGCTCACCGAAGACCGAATCAATAATCGCAGTGGAACCATGGCGCGATTGGATGGTCGCCAGGAAATGTATTTAAAGCGACGTCGCATTGTCACCTGCTGATGCATTTTTTACGCATCCTTAATGATAACCGCCAGAGACATTTAATCGTGTATCAATTTTTTTCTTAACTGAATGGCCAAATCAATCATTGTTAACGGTACCGGTCGGTATACATGGGTACATGGGTACATAACAATACATCAGTTTACGGTGGTTTCGTGCATTTCTTCTTGTATGGTATATATTTTTTATTTACCTTTGAAGGGCAAATTTCGGTAATGTACTTTTTCTGTAGTAGAGGGGATTGCCATTTTCATATATACAAGTCAGCATTTCTTCTTACGAACAAGTTCATGTTACATGAATATCGTCACATAGATCTAATCGTAGGAGTAGATTTTGTAAGTCGGTACAATAGGCTCTATAACACCCAGGATGGAAATTGTAACAGTCGAATTGGCCGAGGGACCTAATTTTACTGAAACCTCAGAGGGTGTTTCCAACACCCAGTTTCATCTTTGCAAATGTGGTAGTTGCTGAGCTAAAGGGTGCGACTATGGAACTCCGGACAGGCATTGGTGGTATTTGAAGAGGGATGAGGGAATTTCCCCTCTAGTTACTACATCTACCCTATGATTGTTAATTTTTGGTACTTGAGGAGAAATATATATGTACATATACAGGGTGTCTCATAAGTAATAGCACAAACTGACACAGGTGAAAGTACACGATAATAGAAGCAAAAAGTCTCAATAAACATGGGTATGCAAACGAACCGTTTTCGAGATAATGCCGAATGTGTGATTACATGCCGCCACTGAATTCATTGTTTGTAAACGTCGTCCTAGTTGGTTAAATGCGTGTGCGAATGTGTGGTTACAAGCCGTCATTGATTGCATTTTGTAAACACCGAGTGCTTTACTCTTCACGCGGTCCGAGGTTTCCTCTCTGTTTACAAAACATAACATTTCCGAGAAGTGGCGTTGTAATCGAACAGAACATTTCCGGGAGGTGGCACGGCTTGTACCCACACATTCGCACACATTATTAGCATTTTACCAACTAGGGCGACGTTTACAAACAATGAAGTCAGTGGCGGCTTGTAATCACACATTCGCGATTATCGCGAAAACGTCTCATTTGCAGACCCATGTTTACTGAGGCTTTTTTGGTTCTATTATCGTGTACTTTCACCTGTGTCAGTTTGCGGTATTACTTTTGAGACACCCTGTATAATTGAGTTGTCATTTATAGTTACTTTTCTACCAGTTTTGGCTAACCGTGACGATAAGGGATGATCAGATGAAATTGATGAAGGGACACTTCCAAAGAATATCCGTGGCCAGACAGGGCCAGGTTGGGACTCAAATATATATTTGTACACAGTGCTTTTCTTCTGGCGGTACATAAAAGTACATCGTCCCGGCACCATTTTACAGGTGATCATTTATGAACATACCACAATATTTTGAGTAGTTCTAATGATGAACACAAGAACACACCAACGTGAAGAGGACCGAACCTTTCTTCCAAGAAAAAAGCACTGTATATATGTATAGGGTGTTTCCGTGATGGTGTTACAGACTTTCAGGAACGACAGAGAGGGACAAAGCACTAACATGATAGTGGTTCAAGATTAGTTACTAGAAAAGTCAGGCTCAGAGAGACTAATCGGAACTGAACCTACGTTTAAAATGAGATCCGAACTACAATGTTCATCCACTGGGTATCGAACGCGGGAAGCCTTGATTACAAGGCGACGACGTTACTAATACACCACCTACATTTTTTAAATGTAACCTGGATCACCGTGTAATGTTTCCTCAACGGTGATCGAACTCGGGTCCTCTTGCTTGTAAGGCGACAATAACACAGTGCGGTGAAAAGAGAGGGAGGGACATATGAATGTATAATATGCAGGGCTCCAAAGTTGAAGACTTTAAAATAGCCAAAAAAGGACCTGTAAAAAGACCTAAAAATATCAAAAGAAGGTCCTAAAAACGGAAAAAAGTACGTATAAATATGATCCAAATTAATTAATAACTTCAGTTTTAATTACATATTTAATGAATAAAAAAACAAAATTCTGGTGGTATGGAACACACAGTGCGAAAAACTGAAAGCTTCAAAACAAGAGAAAGTTGCCACTTACAGTGCAACCTTCCAGACAAGTTACGGTTAAAGGACCTTGTACCGTACCTGCTTCAGTTGTCCAAAAATATATTTTTATTTTTTTTATTTCTTTACTACAGAAAGGATGTTTAAAAGGTGATGAAATGATGATGATTCGAATTGACAATGGGTAGTAAAGAAGGTGAAGTTGCAAAAAAAAGCCGTTAAGACCTAAAAAAAGTCTAAAAAAGGACCAATAAGCCAAAAAAACGCCGAAGAAAACAAAAAAGGACAAATACAACCCACCATTTTCTGGCCTACAATGACCCAAAATGAGCATATATTATGTTGGGCCTCGTCTTTGGACACTAAGAAGAAAAATTATTTTTCAAGCCCTAATAATATGTAAGGGGTATGACGGACCGGAGCACCTGTTTGCATGTCTGGGAGCGCGCGCCCTACAGGACAAATTGAGGGTTTGGAAATGGAAGGGCCGCTCAAATTAGTTGTGGAACAGAGTTCAGCAGGTGTGGAAAAGTTAGAGAAAGTTAGAGTGTTTTTGGTGAAAGTGAAGGAAAAGAGAAGTGAGGCGAGGAAGAAGGAAGAAAGACTGGAAGAAGAACGAGTGAAGTGAATGATCTGTTGGAGGAGTGGAAGAGTGTGTACATATGGGACGAACTAAGAGACAGCATAAAAGAAAAAATCAATGTAACAAAATATTGCAGAAAAATTCAAATATTATGTAGTGCGTAGGCGTACAGCCTATGGCTCGCACATAATAGGAAATAAATCTAAATCTTACCACCACGTCATAACTGAGTCCTGGGATAGAAATAGACGAACGTATCGCGCTATCTGTTGTTAGATTCCCGCACTTCCCAGGCCACAGAAGCGACAACTTACTACCCATTTGTTATAAGAGCAAACACAACGACGCTGGATACTTCTCGTCCTCTGTTCCAACAATCCAAACACAATCTATTTGCGATTGTGCTCCGCTCCGGCATTAATTGGAAACCTCTCCTTCCCTCTTTGGAGACTTCCACTTACGGGAAGTGGAGATAATTATGTTCCTACAGACTGCCAACATCCGTTCCGGTACGATCCGGATCGAAACGCAGAGCAGCGCGATTATAATCTTCCGAATGAACCTGAAGTGTAGGTCTCCTTGCAAGTTATGCACAGTTTCGACATCGTGGGCGGAATGTCAGTATTTGCATATTGTACTCCTTTAATGTATGCCACCTACGCATACACGAGAGTTCAGAGGGTTTCTGACATTTCGGGATATGCGTGATAGAATACCTTATGAAAAAAAATAGTGGATCTTCAGGTACACTACTCCGAGTCCTCTGGAGCCCTTTCGAAGCAACGGTTAGCGGTGAAACTTGGTTTAGAGGCTATGAACACCATGAGGAAGATTATTCTGACTAAAGAAGTTCAAATTTTCACTGCCAGGTGGAAATGTTGCGTTCATAATATTTTTTTCCGACTCAAGAGTCGCCTAGATCCCCATCGAAGCAACGGAGTGCGGTGAAACTTCGTATAAAGGCTATGACCACGAAGAAACGAAGGACTACTGGAAAAAAAAAATAGTTCAAATTTTCACCACCAGGTGGAAATGTGGCGCTAAAATAACACCTACCCGAAGTCGGACATGCAAAACTATTATTAGTTTATGTAAATACATAAAAGTAAGAAACGCATAAACATTGTGATCAATGGGCACATGAAGAGTTTCCCGTGATGTTCACTCTGCACCAGATTTCAGCTCCACATTTCCACCTGGTCGTGAACATTTTAACTATTTTTTTTTCGTCCGTTGTTACGCCTTGCTTAATTTGATAAATTTGTTAAATCAGGGTGGCTACTCTAGAAATATAAAAAAATGCAAGTATAATTCCCGGTTTTCAAGACGAACTTTCCAAAATTCAAGCAGATGTATTCTCTATTTCACCTTCACATATTACCGCCTCTCAACATCCACACACAAATATCTTAATAATATAAAGGGTCTATGCGATTCCAACATACAAAAAATATAATTAAATTAAACGGAATACGTAATATAATTAAAATATTTAATTTAAGGTGATGAGTTTCTATTTACAATCAGAGGCGCAACCACGATTTTTTGGCTGGGCGGGGGGGGGGGGGCAAATGCCAGGATACATATTGATATTATTATGGCAAAGATGGAGATGGGTGATATAATGACATTGATGAATGGACACTCATAAACATACATGCCCAAGCCGGGATTTGAACCCGGGACCAACATTGTTATTATTAGTAGTAGCAGTAGTAGTACTAACAAAGACGTTATTATCCTCGTAAATTATGCAAAAAGGGGGTAGAAGTTGGTGCTAAAGCATTTGTGTTCGAACAAACTATTTGAATATTTTTTCAACACGTTCAATTTCACATTAATAATGGAAAACAAGCACACGATACTATTTTTGAGACAGAAAATGCTCAATAAATGCATTCTAAATATAATTATTTTCTACATTAACATGTATAACTTTCATGCACGATATAAGTTTCACATATATGCAACATGGAGCGACGTGGACACTAAATTGTGTACGTATTCAAAGTTTCTTTAATACATACAACATCAATTTAAATACATTACACAAAAAATTCATTAATCTCACAATAAACCAACAGCAAAAATTACATAATTGTCTCTGAAATATGCACGGTCCCTTTCCTCAAAACAATTGTTCATGCATTTAAGACAAAATAAATTAAGACAAGTCTTATTCCTCTGTCTGGTGATTTACAACACGATGCATTACGGAGAACAATGAAACAATCCCAGCAAGAAAATTTTTGTATCTAATTTCTTGCAGGCTGAAATCAATATTTATTTAATAGGGCGCAAATAATTTAACGGGACGCCAATGTATTATCTCTTTTACAACTTTTGTGCCTCCCTGATGGTGAAGTGGTAACATCGTCGCCTTGTGATCAAGGGATCCCGGGTTCCATACCCAGTGGAGGCACATGGCACAGTGGTTCGGATCCAACTTTAAACTGTAGGTCCAGTCCCGATTAGCCTTTCTGTGCCTAAAGTGGACTTAAAACTACAAATCAATCAATATTACAACTTTTTTTTTCATTTAGATCGTTTGGCGCCCAGGGTTGACTCCCGCCGCCCTCCAGTTACTGTTATAAACGTGATAACATTAAGAAAAGCACGAATTGCGAGCGAAGCGAGCAAGATGATTTTACAAAAATAATTTTTATTTGCATAAAATGTTAAGTTGCGGGTAGTAATTGCCCCCTGCAGGTACACTTGGCCGCCAATGTTTGTCCCCCTTGCCTCTCTAGAACTCATTTCCGTCCAAGGATTGTAGGGGGGGCAATGCTCCCTTCCCCCGTGGTTGCGCTACTGTTTACAATTTCACATAATCAGACACTAAAACTCAACTTTGAAAAACTTGCCTCAGGACATTTATAATTATAAATACATGTATAGTTTTAATAGGAGTTGGATTAATAATGTAATTTTTCACGTCTACGGAGAAAAATTCAAGTAGAATTCACGCATAATCCCCGGAGCTAATAATTCACGCATAATTCCCGGAATTCAAGGAATTCCCGGTGAGTAGCCACTCTGTAAATCATTTAAAAAGAAAGATAGAAAAATTGTATAAGGTGCCAAGTTGAAAACAAAAAGATATGTTATAACCAAAAGAGCAGAGTTGATTGCTCCGATAAACGTTATGACGTAATCGAATGAACGCCAATTGAAATTTAAAAGATGCTGATGTACTAACCATTATGTAAGAAACTAATGGCGGAAGTTTTAATTTTATACTTATGAATGTACAAGTATTTGTTATCTGAAAAGATATATCAGAACCTTTAGGATAATTTATCAAATACAACTTATGTATAAACTGCACATTTTAATGTAATTTAAGAAATACTTTGTCTTCTTAAATTGCTAGTCAGGGGTTCGAGAGTACAGAAATCGGGTATAAATACGCCAAAATTTAATTGCAAAAGGAGTTCTTTGTTGGTATCCGCGCCTGCGTGGGTCTGTTTACAAGCCTAGTGTTGAGTCGCTCACACCCCACAGGTTTTCTATACTGAGTAAAGTTCTTAGGAACGATCTCAGGCCGATATTTAGGAAGTTATCACATACAAAACACCACAATTACCAGGTTTCTAAGTCTCGCGCTCCTAACTATCACGAAGTACACAAATTGACTTACCTTAATAAACGAGATAAAACCTATATTCGGTGGTTCGAGTCTATCTGTTGCCCACCTGAGATGGTTCCAGTGCGGACCTTTGGAGTTTCCGTGATGCTGACTACAGGAGCTGAGGGAAATTTACTTAGTTCCTGCGACTGCGTGTGTCTGTTTACAGATACAGTGTCGAGCCACTCACACCCCGCAGTTTTGGGAACGTAACACAGTACCCCCTTCCCCATGATCTGCATAACCGATGCTTCGAACGGACTCAAGAGGGATCCGAGTTGGAGAACCTTAAATGATATCACCTGGTAGGTGATGTGCACTCAGAAATACATTTATCTCTTCTCCATTTCCAGGTCGTGAATATTCAAGGGATACAAATGCAAATATTGATGTTGTACACACCATTTGAAAAACAATACTTTTGTACACACAAAAGGAAAAAGCTCGAAGAAACATTCAACTTTTACTAAACTGTAATGGGATTGGATGAAAGTGCCTGTCGCTTTGGGTTTGCTGCGGATAGTGGAAATTACAAGGACGGATCTTGAGTAGGTAGTGTTTATTTTAAGCGGGTGCTGTGTATGAGTGACTCAATTTTGTGAATGGATTCTTACTATTGCCGAGCTGCTGCAAACGGCTGTAGTAGCCGCGTTTCTTTTCCATGCACTCACAGATCGAACACTTTCGAGTCACTACTTGAGCAGATCACGTGTTTTCATTCGCTTCCTCCAGATATTCCTGGGACACAGTGTACAGTAGAAAAAATTGTTAAATGCGAAGAAATTGTTGAGAAAAAATTCTAAAAAACGCGGTAATCGTACGGTCGCGAATACTGTCCGAAAGTTGGAAATGAATTTATATTTCCAATTTGGCAATACACCCTTGGAATATGATACTTCATTGCCCAATTGTGGCCAAAGTTTGTAACCATCTTATTAGATAAGATAGCGAGGAGTGGTGAGCAGGACCAGCCATTCTGCAACTGACCAACCTCACCGATCCAAGACACAGCAGGCTGTTTTTCACTTTAGTTTTCAAGGCGTAGTGCTGATATTTTACATCTAAGTTTTCACAAGAAACTTGAAGGTAGATTAGATGGACATTAAATTTGAACTTGGCAAGAGAAATTTGACCAAGTGTTCTTTCTGTGTATGAGTTTTGGTTGTCTTAGAATGCAGATACGGTGTTTCTGAATTATCTGTAAATGTTATTATAAGATTTAATGATCTAGGATAGAACCTAGGTATTTAGAACTAAGAGGCAATAGTTTAGTTTACTAACTGGTAACATATACAAATTTGCATGCCCCCCAAAAACTACCTCCCGAAATGAAATCACAAATACGCCACCCCAAAGCAAAAAGCTTATTTCACACAATGCTCCTAACTAACAACGTAGGCATCATTAGAATTCTAATTGTGAAAAGAATGCAAGCATGTTGGTTAGGAGGGTTAAATTTGGTACTATCATCTTGTTTTAGAAATCAATTTTCGCGAGGTAATAGCAGTGCCCCGAACCAATCCCAAAAATAAATCAAGAACTCCAATGGAAGTTAGGCAACTAAACTTCATTACATCACCAGTCAGTCCGTAACGGGATGTAATCCTTCTGAATTGGAACGTTACCTCAAATAGGAGTATGCATTTCGAAGTGACAGTAAACTGCCGTGACGTGTGTAAATAAAAATAAAGACCAAAGATCGGAAATATAAAACTTTGGGAAGAAATAATGAAATTTACCGGAATGGTGGAAAACTGTCGAGTGTTAAGAACTTACAGCGAGTTCCATAGTGTTCGAGAGTTCCAGTATATTTAATCCAAGTGGCACTAAGTTAGAACTATCCAGAATCCGGCGTCCAGTGTGTTTTAGAATTCCAGCGTCCAAAGAGTTCCAGTGCCAGAAAGGTCCAGGCCACTTAATTGGTGTAGGTTAGCTAGTGGTGACAAGAAATTACTTATGGTACTTACCAGTATGGAGGAGGATACTGACGAATTTGTAGATAGTTGTACTCGACTCACTCCTGCAAGAAACATATAGGTATCAACACAAATCAAATGATCAGTAGTGATACAATTTTACAAACATTAAACAATTTAGGTTAAACGTGTAAGAATGCGTGAAACTATATCATTTGCATTATACCACCTTGTTTGTTACGATTCCAAATTGATTGTGTGCATGACAACTTTGATTAGTCACTCCTCAAGTGAAGACTAAAAATGTAGAAAAATTAATGTTCTTTTGGCACAAATATGCATATTTTTGAATGGTATTTAAGGGTATTTCAAATGTGGCAAGCCCGCAATATTTTTTCCACGCCCATTTCTGCATCCCCACTTACATTTTCTGGGGGTAGACAGTGATTGTGCGTGAGTGTGTGACTGTATGATGGCGTCTTCGTGGCATACACTGAAAAAAAATACTTGTTACTATTTCTTTGAATTTGGTTTTAAGTTCACTTTATGCACAGAGAGGCTAATAGGGACTGGACCTACATTTTGAAGTAGAATCCGAACCATTATGTACTTCCACCGGGTATATACAGCGTGTCCAAATATTATTCATCCCATAAATGTTGTTCATAAATAAGATTTCTATGCAAGTGGGGTAGAGGCAGTTAGAAGAACATAAAAAAAAATCTTGCATCAGCTTGGCAACACTCTGTACCATCATGCATTGCGGCAAAACAGTAAAACAGTGAAAATGGCGACGATGCAGGAAAAGGCACACCGTGCGTGTGTTGTGGTTGTGGGAAACAAAACCTCCTGTAACTGTTCAGCATTGTTACAGAAAAGAATACAAGACAATTGGTTAAAACAATTCCAGGAAACTGGCAACGTGCTACATCAAAAGGAGTTACAGGAGAAGTATGGTTACTATGATTCTTTTAGTCAATGAATGTAATTCCATGTCGGTTATTCCAAATAATTGTATTAACAGTAAAGATACTCTGATCTGTTATGGGGTGAATTGACACCCTGTATTATTAGTTTCCATCATTTGACTCACATATAAATTTTAGTGCAATTGCAACCTCTGCATACTATTTGAGCACACGTCATACATATCAATTTACACCTAAACAGTACATAATCAGTGGATTTATCGTCGGGATCATAACCCCTCTTTGGGTCCTGATTTCCTAGAAAAAAAATACATCGAATACATGAAAAGATGGTAAAAATGAATTTATATATATATCAAAATATATACCAAAAGCTCCCTCATGAAGTTTCTGGAGCACGTCAATCCATGTAATCTTACCTGTCCCTATTAACCCTCCCTGCAACCTGGCAATCTGATAATCATAGCGTATTAAGGCTCAGATAACCAGACTGATAATGTCAATCCAATGTCAATTAGGAATTTCATGCTCGTCTGAGCCGCGTATTTGACCTCCATGCATGCTCCGGGACCCGTGCGGCCATTTGATAAAGCGAAGGACTATCATCATGCAAATAAGATTGCCAACTGACCCCACGCGCGTGATCACAACGGTGGGATCATAAGCCTTTTAAGGGTCGCTGCGCCCATTGTTGGCATTGCATCGACTCTGTTTGGATTTGCTGATCAAATATGCGGCACGCACGTCACGGCGGCTTTACGCATGTTATCGTGCCTTTACGCATGGGTGCCAATGTGCGAATTTAAATATAAATGCCTTACCAAATCGTCGCTTGGAGAACCTGTTTTATTCAGAATCAAATTTATGTAAATATGCAAGTTTCGAAAGCTATTTTGTGGTGAAAGTTCTCTGTTTAGATACTTAGTCCTTGGGAGCTACAAGCCCTGAAATGTCTTGATCTTTTTCACCCCCTATTAGCTCACTCTGTCATATCTTCTGTTCTCTTTCTCCGCTTTCTTATAATCATCTTTCTGAGGTCCTCCTCAGCATCCTCGGCCATCCTGCAGCACTTTCTTCGCGCTATCGCGTTCTTTCCCTTCCGCTGAGAAGCCATATTAACGCGGCTCCGAATCGGACACAGCCGTTTCATACATCGCTATTTGGTGGAAGACTGTGCCGTACCTGTAACGTTGTTTTACATATTCGGCACAATCTTCTCGAATATGCCGATAGTAGTAGGATCAAGCCGGTTGACCAACCGAAAATGAGGCTCGGTGAGGCTCGCCTTAATGGATTTCTCTCGTAAGGCGAGCCTCATTTTCTTGCAGTGTTGCCAGCTTCTTACTTGAAAAAATCACCAAGGTTTTTTTTTTGGGTCTAACCTAACCTAAAGCAAGGAGCTGGCAACACTGCTTGAGGCTTGCCTTGCAGCGTTGCCAACATCTTACTCGATAAAATCACCAAGGTTTTTATTTTGGTCTAACCTAACCTAAAGCAAGGAGCTGGCAATACTGCTTGAGGTTTGTTTTGCAGTATTGCCAACATCTTACTCGAAAAGTCACCAAGGTTTTTATTTTGGTCTAACCTAACCTAAAGCAAGGAGCTGGCAACTTTGCTTGAGGTCTGCCTTACAGTGCATAAAGCAATTTGCCAACCTACTGGTACTTTTGCCATAGCTTTTTACAAAAAAAAGAGAGAGAGGAGAAAAAGAGAGAGAGGGAAGAGTTAAACAACCGACAATGCTGCCAACACCTACCTACAGCTTTTTTTACTTGGCAAGGGTTTAGCCAATTTAGCAAGGAGTGCCGGCAACAAATATATACTGCCGTAAAAGAGAGAGAGATGGATGGATGGATGGCAACACAGTATGTGTGTGCGTGTGTGTATAATATGTAGCATTATTAACTAGAGTGTGTTGGCAACCCATCTGCAACTAAAAAAAAAGATAGAGATACCAACATTGCTGTAAGATAAAGAAAGAGAGACCTATTGCGACTTTTGTAAACCTCTCTCGGGGGAAACACGATGTGCTATACACACGTGCGCGCTGGTGCTTCTTATTATTTTTCGTATTGTGAGGCAAACAAACAAATAAATAATTGTTGTTTTTTAGGATGCCTGGCCCCTAACCTCGCCAGGGTGAGTGGTGCCCAACCCAAAAAGGTTCTAACGGCTGCGGCTCTAGATAACCGCACCTCTGTAGAGTTTCACGTGTTTTTTTTTGTATGGTAGTGGTGGTGCTGGCAATAGTGGGTGGGTTAATTGTTGTTGTAGTATTTTGGTTATTTGGCAGAGTGCTGCTGGTAACTGGAGGAGTTAGCGTGGGAACGTGAGGCGGTGGCGTCTGATTGTCTCCCGTGTTATTGTTCCCACCCGAAGGTCTGCTCCGCCCAGTTCCGGTCGGTCTTTGTACGGGTGACCTCGGCGGTATTGTGTTGGTTCCGCTGCCGGGCACGCCAGGAATGCTCGGGTATTGATTGACATCCGGTGAATCGGGGGCGTGATACACGCCAGGGCTTTTGTCTGCTTTTTCGTCATTCTTCTTGCTGGATTTTCTATAGTATGCCAAGGTGACCCATATTATGACGACTACAATGCAGAAAATTCCAAAAGCTGCGATCCAAATCATGACGGACGGGTGTGTTGTTTTTTTTGTTATTATTTATCGTCAAAGGCCATGCACACGTAACTCGAACCGACCTTGGAATTTTAGCTACCGACAGGTATAAGTTTCTATTAGAAACCCCGCGCACATCAGTTGCAGTCGAGTATTGCTACTGGGTAGTCGCATAAAAGTGTACGCTATACCAAGTGTAATATCAAGTGTAATAGAAACCGAATTAGTTTGGTCTGTCAGGTGAGTACCATATCAGCATAAGTTATACGCACACAAGTTGCTTGACCAGCTATAAAACTAAAATTTATGCAATTATACTACTGTTTTGTGCGTGTTAAATTGCTAGTAGTTTTTTGTAGGAAAGTTTTGTTTTTTGTTATTTTTTTTTGCATGTGTGTGTGTTAATAATAATTGCGAGCGGCGTTAGTGAACAGAAAGTGTTGTTTTGATTAAACAACGAAATTACGCTAAACAAAAAAATATGAGCATATATAACATGTGCTTGAAAAAAAACTATTCTTCATCGCAAATAACATAAAAGCGAGGTAACAATCGGAGGAAGAGGGGGCAATGATTATGATCATGTTAGTTTACTTCTAGTGGATAGTATTGACGCGTGTACACTGGGTTGGATTTGTTGTTTTAAGTCTATTTTATGCATAGTAAGGCTAATCGAAACTGGGTCTACAGTGGGATCCGAACCACTTCCACTGGGTATCGAACTTGGAGTTTACAATTATACAAGTGTACAGGGGAAACTTTATTTTTTTGGAATTTGTTGATACTCTCGATTGGATTTTGTTGTTTTAAGTCTATTTTATGCATAGTAAGGCTAATCGAAACTGGGCCTACAGCGGGATCCGAACCACCTCTGCCGGGTATCGAACTTGGAGTTTAAAATTATACAAGTGTACAGGGGAAACTCTATTTTTTGAATTTGTTGATACTCTGGATTGGATTTTGTTGTTTTTAAGTCTATTTTATGCACAGTAAGGCTAATCGAAACTGGACCTACAGTGGGATCCGAACCACCTCCGTCGGGTATCGAACTTGGAGTTTACAATTATACAAGTGTACAGGGGGGAAACTCTATTTTTTGAATTTGTTGATACTCTGGGTTGGATTTGTTGTTTTAAGTCTATTTTATGCACAGTAAGGCTAATCGGGACTAGGCCTACAGTTTTTTTAAAGTAGGATCCGAACCACTATATATTTTTATCGGGTTTGAACCTAGGACCTCTTGATTACAAGGCAACAACACAACCACAGCACTATCGAACCCTAGTAAATATGTAGGAAAAAACAACGGTATATACATAATCCAAAGTTGCGTGGTTCTAGGTCCCATAGGAACCAAGAAAATCAATGTCTTGGAAAAACATCTTAAGATATTTGTCTTAATCTTTAAGAAAGTCGACTTCCGGTCTGTCAAGATGTTACTTCCGGTCTGTCAAGAAAATTTTCTTAAGACATTTGTCTTAAGATGTTTTCCAAGACATTGATTTTCTTGTCTCCTAATTGACCTAGGATGATGATTTTAGGTTTGTTGGATAGGATTTGACGAAAACTATTCGAGTAGCAAATAAAATCGATTCCACCCCCTCAAGTTTCGAAAATATAGACAATTTTTTTATTTTTTGAGAAACTTGATTTTCTGGCTTAGTTTTTACCCTATTTCGAAAATTTTAATGACATTTGATAAAAAATTGAATGTACTCTACAACCTATTGGAAACATAATGATTAGTGGTTACTGTTTTCGAGTTATTTTAAATTTAAATTTCAAGATGTAATTTCTAAGTTGTTTTGTAACTCGTTAACTATGGGTCGTAGAAAACCTATTCTTGTTTTATCTGCTATTGCCCGACAAATACTATAAACACAAATAATGTTTATTGCTTGATTTAAAAAAATAAAGATCGAAAATAATTTTGTTTTCTGAAAATAAAAAATGTGTGTATGGAAAAAAAATACGATTGTGTAATTTTTTTATGATGTATGTTTGCATGTAAAAATAAGTATACCTGAAAGTTTTAGAATTTCAAAATAGCTATATATATATATTTGCTATTATATCAGCCAAAATAATAGAATATATATAAACAAGTACATTTTCATAGTTTCATACCTCTACTAGATTGGTGGAAAAATATACTAATGGGCAATAAAATCTGAAGAAAATTTGTGTCTAACAAAAATAAACTAAATAGAATTACACATGCATACAATATTTATTGGTTTGGTTTGAGTTGGTTTTTTAAGTCCACTTTATGCACAGTAAGGCTAATCGGGACTAGACCTACAGTTTAAAGTGGGATCCGAACCACTTGTGCCTCCACCGGGTATCGAACCCGGGACCCCTTGATTACAAGGCAATGACGCTACCACTGCGCCATGGGGGAGCCCCTACAATATTTATTGTTTTTTTTTTTTTTTTTTTTTTTTCTATCTACAATTATATTTTTCTTATATATTTTTTCTTTATTTTTTTTTTTTTATAGAGTTGATTAAAGCACATATTTGAGGAAGGCAACACCACCCATATATAAATAAACATACCCCCCAAAAAATGCGCTCCATGAAAAGTTGCCCTGTGTGCAAAAAAACTATATCAAGCAAAAATTTTGCAAGACATTGTCGCACCTGCGTGCCAGGCAAGCATTTGGCTGCCACCGAACTGTGTTCCGGATGCAATAAACACATTACAATTGCGTATGTCAAGAAGCATAAGCTTATTTGTCTAAGCAAAAATACATCTGGGTCCCAGCCTTCGACCTCCACCAAGAGGAAGGCAGAAACAGCCTCCATCAATGCACCACCCGCCAAACGCGTCAAGCCTGCGATAAAAGCGAACCAGTCTGCTTTCCAGCGTTTATTAGAGAACTTTCCCCTTACTTCGGAGGACTCATGCGACGTGCGTAGCTTTTTGGAGAACGTGCAAGCCCAAATTATTTCCATCCTCGGCGATACGCTTGCAACGCACTCCACCAAATTCTACGCATCGCTTCGTTGCTGGTACAAGAAGCCGTCTGATGAAATTTACAGCTTCTGCCACAACACCAAGGCGAAGACGCTGCATCTGGCGGATGTCGACAACCTCGAGGACATCTACAACAAGTTTGTCGAGGAGCTGGTGGCAAAGCAAGAAGAACATCAAGCCAAGGGCTCGGGGGGTTCGCTGTGTGGGAAGCCTCACGAACTGCGCGTCAAACTTTCCAAGTTTGTGCCTCTCTCCGCCTCCAGCTACGTTCCCTTACCACCTGCCATTGCGGCAAAGAAGGCTGTCCTGAACATTCAGAACAGTGACGCCAAGTGCTTTCTCTGGTCTGTGCTTGCAGCATTGCACCCTGTCCACTGGAAAAACCAACCACACCGAGTTAACCACTACCTACCCTACGAGCCAGAGCTGGAAGATGCCATTGCTGGGATCGACTACCCGGTGGAGGTCTCGGACATTCGCAAGTTTGAGGCCCGCACACACAACCCGCGGTTGGTCATCAACGTTTATGGCCTCACTGACGAAAATGTGGTGTACCCTATCCGGGTGAGCGACGTAGACGACGACGGTGCGCAGGAAATTCACCTTCTGCTCATCAAGGATGAAACTCGCCATCACTACACCCTTATTCGCTCGCTTTCTCGGCTTGTTTCGAGCCAAACAAGCAAACACGAACACCACAAAGAAGTTTGTCGAAGGTGTTTGTCAATGTTCGACGGACAAGATCAACGCAGTTACCAACACATCAGAGGTCCCAACATCGCTGCCGACAAGCTCGCTAACCACAAGCTCTACTGCAATGCCAACGAACCGGGGGTGGCAGACTTGCCCGAACCTGGCACCGTGGAGCGTTTCCACATGCACGGTGCCACGGTGAAACACCCTGCTATCATCATCGCGGATTTCGAGGCCTTCCTCAAACCCCTGTCCACTTGCGATCCCGATCCCGAAGTTTCCTCCACCACCCCTTACCAACTCCACGAGGCATCCAGTTTCGCATACGTTATGGTGCGACGAGATCAACACATCGCCCCCGAGCCCTACGTGTATCGCGGTCCCGACGCAGCCAAACACTTCCTCGAGAGGATGGTTGACGAGGCCATCGAGATAGGGAAGTTTCTGTTGACCCCCAAGTCTATGCTCCCACTGTCCCCCGACGATCAACATAGACACGAGGAGGCTACTACCTGTCCTGTGTGCACCTGTGAGTTTAGCATCAACAACCGTAAAGTCCATCACCACGATCACTTTAACGGTAGGTACGTTGGTCCTTGGTGCAACGACTGCAATCGCTTGGCCCGGGACCCGCGCTTCATCCCTGTGTTTTTTCACAATGGCTCGGGGTACGACTTTCACCACCTGATCAAGCATCTTGGGTACGACAACGAGGGAATCAACGTTCTCGCCAAGAACGAGGAGCGTTATATTAGCGTCAGCAAGTGGGTGCCGATCCCCAACTCAAAAAGCAGGAGCATCGAGCTTCGCTTCCTCGACTCCCTGAGGTTCCTCCCGGCCAGCCTCGATGCTCTTGCAGGGAAGCTGAGCAACGAGCAAATGCTTATTACCTCTGCAAATTTTCCAAACTTGGACGCCGGTCTCTTCAGGCGTAAGGGGGTCTACCCCTACGAATACGTCACCGACTCTACCAAGTTTGCGGAGACGTCGCTACCTCCCCAGGCGAAGTTCTACAGTCAGCTACGAGGCTCGAACATCACCGACGAAGAATATCATCACGCCCAGTCCATGTGGCGCGAGCTAGGTTGTCGAACTCTCGGAGACTACCACGACGCCTACCTCAGACTTGATGTGACGCTCCTCGCCGACGTGTTCCAGACGTTCCGGGCGACCGCAATGAACATCTACCATCTGGATCCCGCCTACTTCTATAGTCTCCCCGGACTGGCGTGGTCAGCCATGTTTCTAGTGACGAAAATCAAGCTGGAGCTTCTTTCGGACGTAGACATGGTGCTGTTTGTGGAACGCGCTATCCGGGGTGGCATGGTCCAGGTGTCGCAACGGCACGCGCGCGCCAACAACCATCACATGGCTACTGGCTATGACTCCACCCAACCGTCGAGCTACATCATGCACACGGACGTGAATAACTTGTATGGGCACTCCATGATGCAGCCACTCCCTTTTAGAGGGTTCGAGTGGGCTGATCCTTCCAAATTCGACATCGAAAGCTTCGACGATTCGGAATGTGGATTTTTCGCCGAGGTGGACCTTGAGTTCTCCGAGAAGCTGCAGGATTTGTTCTGCGATCTTCCCCCTGCACCCGAGTTCAAGTGTCCACCCGATTCCAACCAGACGAAGCTCGTCATGGATTTCGAACCCAAGAAGAATTACGTCCTTCACTACCAGAATCTCCGGTGGTTGATGCAGCAAGGGGTCACAGTCCACGCAGTTCACCACATCCTCAAGTTCGAGCATTCTCCATGGTTGCGTCCATATATTGAAGTCAACACTGAATACCGCACCGCAGCCACGTCCGAGCTTGATAAGGATTTCTTCAAACTTATGAATAATGCAGTGTTTGGCAAGACCATGGAGAATGTACGGAATCGCGTGGACATAAAATTGGTGACGAGGAAAGAGCGATGTCGTCAGCTTGTCGCGAGTCCATTGTTCAAGTCTCGAACAATCTACAACGAGCAGCTGGCTCTGATTCACATGAAGCAAGGTGTGGTGAAACTCACCAAGCCCATCTACGTTGGAGCCACGGTTCTGGATCTGAGCAAGCTCCACATGTTCGAGACGTACTACGACATATTACGTTCACACTACGGCCACAACATCTCGCTTCTCTACACGGACACGGACAGCTTGGTGTACCACGTTCGCACAGCCGACGCATACGGGGATATAGCCACAGTTCCATCTTTGGTTAACCTCTTCGACACCTCGGGCTATCCCCAGCCGAACCAGTACGATATCCTGGCCCGCAACAAGAAGGTGCCTGGCAAACTCAAAGATGAGAAGGACGGAGACGTGATTCTTGAGTTTGCAGGTCTTCGCGCCAAGGCCTATACCATCAAAGCCGAGGGCAGCGTTACCAAGAAGGCCAAGGGTGTCGGCAGACAGGTGGTTCGGGAGCATCTCACATTCGAGGACTTTGTGGATTGCCTCAAGACCAGGTCGTCGGTTCTAAGAGCAGAACAGCGCATCCAGAGCGTCGACCATGTGTTGACCACCAACAAGGTGAGGAAGATTGCCCTGGATCCCAACGACGACAAGAGGTGCGTTCTTCAATGTGGAATCCACACACTGCCGTGGGGGCACTATCCTGCAACATATGCCCATCTTCAACAGAAGATTCATAAAACAAAACAAAAAAAAAAAAATATTTTGTTAGTCATTACAAAAAAAAAAAAAACACTGACTGTCATTACAAAAAACTTTGACCGTATTCTTAAATAACCAGCATACCTATGAATCTCTTTGGTTTCCGAAAACAAACCAACATGGAGACTGTACACCGCGCGACGACAGATCATGAATTTCTACCTTCCATGTTAACTAAACTCAACGGTCTACTGATTGTTCACCTTAACAGCATTTGGACGAAATTGGATGACGATGTAGGCAAGATGTTTTACGTCTTCAACAACAATTTACATTTTTACGAAATTCCGATCGATGGAAAACTTCAAATCACCGTGAATCCGGAAAACGTAGGCGAAATCAAAATATCTACCGGCAAGAACATTTTTCGAATCAAGCACGACAAGATGCTTTCTAACATTACGTACGATGTTTCCGCAGGAGATTGTTTATACGTGGAACTCCTAGGAGATTACGACAAACTCATTCCTCTCTTCGTAGAATTACGAATCGTCTATCCTATTATAAATAACCGTTAACCAAAATGTCTAACGACATTTTCGGCCACACCAAACGTGTAGACCACGCAGAAGAGATTCTCATGTTGGACGTCCGAATTAAAAAGTTGAGGAGCGATTTGATCGCTTTGCAGGAGACCTTAAACAAAAGTTTAGAGTCGGAGATCGCTACGCTCCAAACGCAATGTCTCGACCCCATTCTGAAAATCGATTCCGAACTGAAAACGCTCATAAAAAATTATGTCGACGTACCTTCTTACGACAACGTTCAAAATATACAGTTGAGCGTGGATAAGCTTCAAAATGATTTGCTCAAATTGCAGCAATTTCAATCGAAAAATGAAGATTTGGAAAAATTGAAACTCGAAATCGAAGAACGAACTTCGGCAATCGAAAAGAATTTCTTTGAACTTCAAACCGTCGTGAAAGATATTGATGTAGAACGCTTGCATGTTGTTGTTTCCAAATTACAAGAAGAATTCCCCGGCACGTTGGAAGAAATTAAATCCAAGTTACAGACTTTGGAAGATACCATGACGAACCTACCATCGTCAGACGAACTGCAGGTCATCGGCAAAAGCGTCGCGAACATAAAAATTCAATTGGAGGCTTATCAAGATTTCGAACACATTCAAACCACCATCGCTACGCTTCAGGCGTCTCTGGAGTTGATCAACGAAGAAATTAAAAATATTCACGCTGAAGCAAGTGCGTTGACGAGCATACAAGACACGTTGAGCACGGTTCAGCAGAAGATCGAATATTTAGAAAATTTGAACGTCGAAACGAATCTTGCTCATTTTCATCACGTACTGGACAACATACAGGGTGACTTGGAATCGTTACGGACGAGCGTACCTTCGAGCGAAGATTTGGAAAAATTGAAAACGGCCGTGACGGCACTATCCGATTCGAGCGACGTCAAAAGTTCATTGAGCGATCTCGAGAGTAGGGTGGCCAATCTCCCCACCTCAAAAGAATTACACGCTTTGAAAAGGAGCATATCACGTATGCTGAAACGACTAGAAACGGAAACGGCGAACGTGGAACAGATTCGAGACGAACTTGCTTCGCTGGTGTCGACGCTGCCCACTTCGCAGAGCGTCGCCGACCTTCACACGCAGTTTACCGAGATGCGAAGCATCGTGAACGATCTTACCGAGAAAAGTTCGAAATTGAATCAAGTCGAGAACCTTCAGAGTATCGTCGTCAACATCAGAGATCAAGTTGGAGTGCTGGAATCCACGCAGGAATCGACGCTGGCCTCTTTCGGTGCCAAATTACAAGAACTCAACGAAAACTTCAAGCAGTTGAACGTGGAAGTGAAAATCAAACCGTCATTTTCTACAGTAACGGATACCATCGTCGAACATTTGTTGCCCGTACAAAATACACTGGGACAGCTTCACAGCAACCTCGTTAGCGTCGATACTAAATTCGCTAAACTGCATTCTCTGCAAGCCATCGAAATCAACAGCGTACCCAATCAACAGAGAATCTCCACGTTCGTCGAAGGTAACAAACTGTACATGTTACATCCTTATCATCCGTACTACAAGTTTCTCCTCGATGGCACGATTCAGATAAATTAATTTTCGTACTGGTCTCACGGCAGAAAAGCTAGCGTTCCCACCATGACCTTGATATCGAATCGTGGTGTCCAGAAAGCAGGAAACATTCCTCTGGCACGTTGGAACGAAACGCGCAACATATATGAAATACACGAAGACGAAGATCTTACCGTTTTTGACGTGAGTGCCGGCGATAAGCTGATCATTCAAAACACGAGCGAAGTGCCACCCTCTTTGAATCCCATCACGCTGGTGCTTCTCTTCAAACGTAATATTTAAAAAATGTCTAGGCAAGCCATCGTCGAAGAATTGCATAAACCTGCACGCCGCAACTACAAACGTTTAGCTGTGGTAACCAAGGGAATCGATGACCTTTGGCAAAGTGACCTCGTGGAGATGAGTAGCGGCAATCTAAAAAATGTGCATAAATTGAACAAGGGCAACAAGTACCTCCTCACCGTCATAGACACGTTTTCGAAATTCGCATGGGCTCTACCTTTGAAAGCCAAAACGGGGACATGCGTCACGGAAGCATTCAAGACAATTTTTCGCGAAAGTAGCAGACGACCTCGGTTTTTGCAAACAGACAAGGGGAAGGAATTTTACAATGCCGTATTCCAAAAGTTTATTCAAAAACATGACATTCGGCATTATTCAACCTTCAGTCACATCAAAGCCAGCATCGTGGAAAGATTTAATCGAACCTTGAAAACACACATGTGGAAACGATTCACGCTTCGAGGAAATTACAAATGGGTCGACATACTGCCGGAACTCGTCGACACCTATAATGATACAGTACACAGAACGATAGGCATGAAGCCAGCTGACGTTACGAAATCTGACGAGCAGCGTTTAATTTCTACAGTTTACTGTCCAAAGTACACTCCCACGACTACCAAGAAATCAAAATTCAAAATTGGAGACCAGGTGAGGATCAGTAAATTCAAACGTACCTTCGAGAAGGGATTCACAAAAAATTGGAGCACGGAACTTTTTACGGTGGTTCGAGTTTTACCCGGAAACCGACACACGTATATAATAAAAGATAGTAGCGGCGAGATTTTGAAAGGAAGATTTTACGAAGAGGAACTCTCTAAAACAAAACATCCCGACACGTACCTCATCGAGAAAGTATTGCGTAGGAAAGGTGACAAACTGTTTGTCAAATGGCTGGGACTTCCAGAAAAGAGTTGGATCGACGCGAACGAAGTGATCTTGTGAGTACGTGGAACGTGGTGAAACGTCTACCGGATTCGGAAAGTCAAACAAAAAAAAGAACGGCAAGTTGCTTCCCGACAGCATGCGCTGTCTGATCGTAGGTCCTTCGGGGTGTGGGAAAACAACACTGCTCGTGGACAATTTTCTCCTCGCACCGAATTGGTTAGATTGGAAGAACAGGCACCTCTACGTATTTTCGAAAAGTTTGGAGCAAGCGAAATACCAGCAACTGATAAAACTGTACGAAGGTCTGGACATTGCAACGTTCGCTTCGGAAATAAAACCACTCGACGATTGTCGTAAAAATTCAGTCGTTGTGTTCGACGATGTTATCCTGGAAAATCAAAATGAAATTCGCAATTTTTTCACGCAAGGTCGTCACAAAGGAATAGATTGCTTCTTCCTAGCTCAAACGTTTTCCAAAATTCCAAAACAGTTAGTACGCGACAACGCTAATTTCATATGTTTGTTTCGTCAAGATCACACCAACCTCAAGCACACGTACGATGACTACGTAGGCGGAGACATGAACTACAATCAATTTTCGGAACGTTGCTGCTCCCACTGTTGGAACAGTGACGATTTCGGATTCGCGACGATCGACATGACGAGGAAACCCAACGACGGAAAATACAGAAACAAAATCAACGACTTTCTAAACGTTGCAACGTTGTGAGAAACGACGTGTATAAATAACGCTATGACGAAACGAAAAATTGAAGACGAAAATCTCAAGCTTCGCGATTACCTCGCGAAACGTTTCAAAGGTTGGAAATCCGAGAATCGCGGATTCTACGAAGATGAAGAAACGTCAAGATCAACCTGTGATCGACGCCATCAGCGATCTAGGTAAAGAAATTAAAGGCGTCACGGAACAAAATAAAAATTTGATCAACGAACTCGTACCACTTGCAGCTAAAAGTTACACCGTACCCACGCCCATTTCGAGCATTCCTTCGACGCCGTTCGAACTGAAGAACGTACCGGCACGACGTCGAGCCATAGGTAGTACGCCGTCGTCTTTGGATAAGATCGAGTTGGGACCTTTGGCACGAGACTACCTGAGCACGGGGAAATTCGACAAGGATGAAGTGTTCGGATTGTATCCGAGCATGGAGAGCAACGAAGGCGGCGGTGTGGTTTGGAAGATTGGAAAATCGAAGGTGAGCTTCGAAGGCAACGACATTAAAGTTAATTTAGGCGAGAAGGATAGTTGGAACAGGTATCCGGGTACGGTGGGACTGTGGGAACTCGTTGCCAAAAAGCAGCCGAAAGATTACACCGACGAAGATTACCAGAGTTACAAGGAAATTTTGATCATGACGGATGCCTTATACCAGAACAACGACGCCTCGCAGAATAGGGTGAAATCGAGCAGCGGCGAGAAGTACAGAAATCTCATCAAACCGATTTGGAACCAGGTGAAAACAGGCAGCGGCGTCAAACTCTACAACACCCTGCCCAAAGAGTTTGTGTGGGTGGACGACGTGCCCAAGCTCATAGACCGATTGTTGGTTATTGCAGGAGAGGAGAATGCAGGCAATCGTAATTTCTACAACGAGAAGGTAGGAATTGTGGACATGATCAGCACAAAACTTTCCAACTTCATCGTAAACGACGACAAGGGCATAGGTTACCTCATTAAAATTATCAACACGCTGCCTCCGAGATTCTGGAACGTGGCCGAAGGAAAGGGACTCGTGAACGACATCATCAACAAGTTACCTTTCGAGATGCATTTACCCGGCTACCAGTACTGCGGACCGGGTACCAAACTCGAGAAAAGATTGGAGAGAGGAGACAAGGGTGTGAATCCGTTGGACGCCGCATGCAAAGATCACGACATCGCCTACAACACCACTCGCACCGATCTGGATGCACGTCACGAAGCAGACAGAAAGTTAGAGCACGCAGCTTTCGAAAGATTCGTTAGCAGAGACGCTTCGCTGGGAGAAAGAGTTGCAGCACTGGGCACCACCATCGCCATGAACACGAAATAAAAATTTGGATGGGGTGTGTAGAAATAAAAAAAATTTCTCGAACCGTGAAAAAAATTTCTTCGGTATATAAATAACACTACGTAAAAAAAAAAAACCTCCAGTTGTGTTTGTCATCTTATAAAAATTAGTAAACAATCACTAGACGCCCAAGCATTAAAACAAATGCTAAATTCATCAGTCGAATATGTAAAAATTCAGGAATTGGAAGTGGACAAACCTTACACGATAACTTCCGGTTCAATTGTTTCTACCCAGTATGGTCCCAAGGCGCGTCTGTTGCTCAACGCACAATACAGTCTATTTTTACCAGATCGATACGCTAACATGTTATCCGACGAGAAGCTAGCTATTTTAATCGAGAACAAAACTCGAATCGTGTACAAGGGTACAAAGGAACTTCTTGGTAAGAAAACAAAGCACGTAATAGAATTTGTGTAACGGCTCTGCGCGGAGTATATCCTTGAAAAAAAATTACACGGAACAAAAAAAATCTCAGAACATTTATATATAAATAACATACCGAAAAAAAATTACACAAAACAAAAAAAATCTCAGAACATATATATAAATAACATACCGTGAAGATAACATATAGAGCATCAACATGAAGCCCAAGGGTGTCGTGTACCAGATACCATACTCCAATCTGAAAAATCTAGGTGCCCTCGATGGGTTACTCACCAAGAAACAACGCGAGAAGAAACGTTCTTGCTTGACGAAAGGACACGGAATGAAATTACTTCTCAGCACACCTCAATTGAGACGCTTGCAGCGTTCGCGGAAACAGCAAAAGATCGGAGGTTTCATATTCAGCATCCCAGCCATCCTGGCAGCATTGGGGGCCGTTGGAAGTTTGGCCGGCGGTAGCGCCGCCATCGCGAAAACCGTCATCGACTCGAAGAAGAACAAGGCAGAATTGGAAGAACAGAAACGTCACAACCTGGCTATGGAGAAGAAGGGGAAAGGTATAACCAAAAAACAAAAAAGCAACCTCGATGCTTTGAAGAAATATAAAAAAAAGAAGAAGCCCTGTCCAACTTCGATATTGAATCTCTGATCGAACTGTTGGGAATAAAGAACTTCAGGGGTGTTTTCATGTCCGATTCTCTACCCTCTGCTGTGAAGAAAAAAGAGTATGGCGTGGTCAACCTGGACAGTTACAAAAATCCTGGTACACATTGGATATGCTACCTCAAAATTGACGATAACAATGCATTTGTTTTCGATTCGTTCGGTGGCACACCACCTGCCAGGTTGGTGAAGTATCTCAGTGTTGCCAACCTCTACTACAATGACAAACGCATCCAGGGTTTCACCGATGTTAACTGCGGCCACCTATGCCTTTCCGTTCTCGCATACATGTCTAAAATAAATAACCCGTCGGTGGAACATTTTCAGAAAACATTGTGGAATCTTAAACACGATGGGCGTGTTCCATCTCACGAGCGAATCTTCAATCTTGAAACTCACGCTGCACGACGACATCGTCTATCCTAAATCCGTAGCTCTGCGTGCATTCTACAGCATGTACCTCATACCTAACGTCACGCAGCACAACAACAAAATTAGCGTCGGAAGCGAACACATCGTCGTCACGCCAGGTCAATACAATCTTTCCACTTTGCAAGCTCAGTTACCCAAAGGCACGTACCTTTCTCAAAATTCGGTCACGCACAGAGTGGAAATCGTGTCGGCGACGGAGACCGTGGACCTGGGCACCATGGGAGAACTTTTAGGTTTCGAGAACGACACCAAACTCGAAGCTGGCATCAAGCATACGGCAACCAACATTCCTAAATTTCTAGCCATAGAGACTCTAAACGTTCACTGCAACGTGGCGGAAGGCATGATCACGAAATCCTCGGACGGGGAGTTGCTGGGAAGTCACAAGCAGACGGGAATCATAGCTACGTTCAAACCCAGTTCCGAATTCATGGAACCGATCATCTACACACCCTCTTCGCCGATCTATTTTCCAGTATGCCGCAACCGCATAGACGACATAGAGTTGGTGGTGACAAACGAGAAAGGAGACGTGGTGGATTTCGCAGGTGCAACAACCACTGCCATCGTGGAGATCAACGTATAATAAATAACACGCATAGTGAAAATGGAGCAAATCGAAAGTTACGAATTGCAATCTTTCCCTCCCAACCGTCGCACGTTCGCCAATCTCAACGAAGCGAACAGGGAGATCGAATACGACGTGGACGTAGGCGACGGGTTCGTTCATCCTCACAGAGCGGACCTCTACCTTCAATTCGACGTGGTGAAGAAGGAAAGCGGAGACGCGTTTCCGCCCAATGCAAATTTGATACTCGTGGACAACTTCGTGCCTCACCTATTCTCGCAGGTGGAGGTGAGGAAACACAACACCGTCATAGACAGAATAGACTATCCAGGCATCACGTCGACGGCAGTGGGAACTTTGAAATTATCCAAAACGGACGCAGCATACTATCAAGCGGGAGGATTCGAAGCGGGGACCAAAATATCGACTAGAAGTCACACGGTGCTTTTTCCCATGCGTCTGCTGCCGGGATTCTTCTCGGACTACAAGGAGATCATGTGGAAGGGAGGATTGCGCGTCACGTTTCGAAGAGCGGCCAACGACAACGACGTACTGATGCGATACACCAACTTGAACGCCGACGGCACGCCGATAGCCAACACATTACCTGAAGCGGCCAAGTGCGTCATCCGGAGCATGGAATTGAGAATGCCGATCGTGGAATACGAAACAAACTACGCCCTCAAGTACAAAGCGGAGATCTTGAAGAGTCCGCAGGTACCGATTCACTTTCACAGTTACCAGTGCGTGCAGAAGATGGCGTCGGGAAGTCACATGGAATTTGACGTGACAACACAGTTCAACAACATACAGTTCGACATGCCAGATTTCGTCGTAGTGCTCTTTCAGACCGGGCGCGATAACAACCAGGAAAAAAATTCCAGCAAGTTCGACGACTGCAAGATCAAAAACGTTTATCTCAAGAACGGTAGAAACGAAGTGTTCCCGCGCGAGAATTACAACCTCGACATGACCAAAGATGATTACCTCAAACTTTACGAAGCTTACACCTCTTTCAAACGCGTGACCGAGGGAAGCATGGACATGTACTACACGCCCAGCGAATTCAAAACCCGCAGACCCATGTTCGTCATCAACACATCTAAGAGAAAGCAGGTGGTGGTCAACGATCGAACCAACATCTTGGTCGTCTGCGAGTTCCACGAAGCCTTGCCCGAAGACACCGTGTGCAGCGTCATCCTGATCGCAGAGAAGTCCTTCGTCCACGACGTGAAGAACGAGAGGGTCACAGAGCAGTTTTAACATATTTAACATCTTTTCTTGCACAAATAAGAAATTTTTTGTACTAGCACAATCAGTTACAATAGCACAATACAAATTTCACTAGTTCAGATCAGTTACAAATGTCAATTTCATCAGTTATCAGTTACAATATCTTTTTTTGCACTATAGCACAAGAGACAAATCAGAAAATTTGCACAAAAAAAAATTTGTTGTTGTTTTTTTTTTTTACACGAGAAAATTAACAATAAAATTCTTTTTTTATCGTTTCAGATGCTGTCGAACATCAAAAACACATACACACACACTAGGAAAATAAGCATGCAACTTTATTTGTAACACACACACATACATTCTCCATCTTCATCAAAAAAATATTATAATAAACATAATTATTTTTATCTATATCTCACAATAAAACTCTATATCCAAAAATATTACAACATCAAAAATAACACTAAAGTCGTTAGTACACGTTGCATGCATTACGGAGGTCCTCTGTAGGGTTTCATGGAAGTTTGGGGAAAAAAAAAAACACGTGAAACTCTACAGAGGTGCGGTTATCTAGAGCCGCAGACGTTAGAACCTTTTTGGGTTGGGCACCACGCACCCTGGCGAGGTTAGGGGCCAGGCATCCTAAAAAACAACAATTATTTATTTGTTTGTTTGCCTCACAATACGAAAAATAATAAGAAGCACCAGCGCGCACGTGTGTATAGCACATCGTGTTTCCCCCGAGAGAGGTTTACAAAAGTCGCAATAGGTCTCTCTTTCTTTATCTTACAGCAATGTTGGTATCTCTATCTTTTTTTTTAGTTGCAGATGGGTTGCCAACACACTCTAGTTAATAATGCTACATATTATACACACACGCACACACATACTGTGTTGCCATCCATCCATCCATCTCTCTCTCTTTTACGGCAGTATATATTTGTTGCCGGCACTCCTTGCTAAATTGGCTAAACCCTTGCCAAGTAAAAAAAGCTGTAGGTAGGTGTTGGCAGCATTGTCGGCTCTCTCTTTTTCTCCTCTCTCTCTTTTTTTTGTAAAAAGCTATGGCAAAAGTACCAGTAGGTTGGCAAATTGCTTTATGCACTGTAAGGCAGACCTCAAGCAAAGTTGCCAGCTCCTTGCTTTAGGTTAGGTTAGACCAAAATAAAAACCTTGGTGACTTTTCGAGTAAGATGTTGGCAATACTGCAAAACAAACCTCAAGCAGTATTGCCAGCTCCTTGCTTTAGGTTAGGTTAGACCAAAATAAAAACCTTGGTGATTTTATCGAGTAAGATGTTGGCAACGCTGCAAGGCAAGCCTCAAGCAGTGTTGCCAGCTCCTTGCTTTAGGTTAGGTTAGACCCAAAAAAAAAACCTTGGTGATTTTTTCAAGTAAGAAGCTGGCAACACTGCAAGAAAATGAGGCTCGCCTTACGAGAGAAATCCATTAAGGCGAGCCTCACCGAGCCTCATTTTCGGTTGGTCAACCGGCTTGATCCTACTACTGCCGATTATAATTTCCTCAGACAAGGTTTTAACGTTCCCAACAATTTTCCATCCATATTGGGAGATGATGACAAAATTTGAGCATTTTTTCTTAGCTTTTTGAGAAAAGCGGGCCATTTTCACTGTCTCTGTTTTTAAACTATCCTTAATTTTTCTAATGTGTTGTGTTTGTCCTGTGCAGGTACCTTTACAACTTGCAATTTTATCCTTTTTAAAAGGCTCCTTACACTTTTTTTTAAGGTAAGGATTTTAGATAAGGGGATTTTTCCCCTATACTTAGAAGGATGCAAATTGACCACACGTGCCGAACCACCAAAAAATTTCAAATAAATAAGTAACTAAAATAAAATCCACCCTTCAATGTATACGGGGAATTCAAAACTTCTTACTTAAAAGTTTAAAAAGGGGTGTAAAAAGCCCCTTGAGAAATGTTAAAAGTGCAGGCTGTAAAGGGATATGCACAAAACAAACAGCACATTAAAAAGGTAAGGATACACTAAAATAACTTCATCAGAGACAATAGAAAAGCTAAACATTAGTTGAAACATGGGCGTAAGTTGGGACTTAACTTTGGGAGGGGCAGACTCGAAAAGTTTTTCATCCCATCAAAATAGTGTCCAGGATTATTTGCTAGATAACTGTTACATTTGCGAAATCATAAATATTATTATTTATTACTTAGCTCCTCAGGTCTTATGATGTTAACAAAAGTATCCGTAACTTGTAAATTTTAACAAACCTTAATTAATTTTTTGGGGGGAGTGCCCCCCTTGCCCCAACCAAGTTACGCCTATGAGTTGAAACACTCTCATCATCTCCAAACATGGATGACAAATCACTGGACAAGGAGCGCCTAATTGTGTGACAATGGTTAATGTCTAAGATGGCATGCTGTTAAATTAATGTCACTTACCTTCAGACAAATATTAAAAGATCTCCTACATAAAAATACACTTTCAATTCCTTGCAATTTCTTTTGACGAAAAAAAGATTCCCAAATGTAAAGAATTTCACTGAAAGCAAATCCAATAACGAATTTTTACTGAGCTTATATAAAAAACGGAAAACGTATTCAGACTAAACTTCTTAGCTAGCTGAGAAGCCGGTTTCAAGCTCTTTAACCTTCGGATGATGACGCTTTCGCACGGACTTCTGGGAATTTCAAAGCGCCGGGAACAATCTGAGAATCGTTTGAGAGCAATTTACCAGGCGATTAAACTTCATTGGGGTCGAGATTAATATTTCCGAACGGGAGGGAAGGGACTGTTGTAATTGAAAGAGATTCCCCCTCCTCTCCCAAAGCAAAGAGAAGTCAAAAAGAAAATTAAATTTTTTAATAAAGTTTTTTTTTTTTAAAAAAAAAACTTTAATAAGAAAGCAGGAGAAGACTGTCAAATACGGATTTTGACAATTGATATGTTCAATCTGTAGGTCATCTCGCAGCTTCAGGTTACGTGAGATTAAGTGCCTCAGTGAAATTTATTTCATTGTCAGATATTTTCCGTCTTGATCCTCTTGTTAATGTAAGTTGGCAATACATAATTAATCTCCTTAAGTATAGTGTAAGTACGTGGGAATGAATCAAAATGAATTATGATAAAAAATACTTAGAAGTAGGATATTGTGGGGTCTGCATTCAAATCTACATGCATTACTTTAAACTTTCCGATGAATCCTAGAGAAGATACAGTGCATTTGACAACCCCGGACTTCTTCCTATGGGGTTACTTAAAAGACAGAGTTTATGCTCAAGCCTGCAGACTTTGGACGATTTGAAGCAGAACATTGTACACGAGATCAATAGTATTGACAACAGTGTTCTCCAACGAGCGGCCAGTAACATGGAACGACGTGTTGCGTTGTGCTTGGAGCAGCAGGGAGGACATTTTCAGCATTTACTGCAGAGGGTAGTAATCTCCCAAAGTTACTCTACATTTGTGTTTAGCAACATTCTTGTTGAAATAAATTAGGAAAAAAATGTGTTAGTTTTCTGTGAATCACCCTGTATCTTGTTAACTAGAAGTGACTGGTTTAATCATAAAAAATGATCTCTAATGGAATGGGTTTGCAACACTACATTTTCTCGCATACTGATGGCTGCGTTCACAGCTTTCGTAAATGATGCAACCTCCCCTCACACGGCGCTCAAGCCGAAAGACCCAATCAGCGTCCTCTACGCGACTGCTTCAACAGCGTCATAGGGAGCGAAACTAACATTGCGTTCAAGCCCCAAGTGTGGTTCGGTAGACGCGGGTTGATATCATTGATCGCACGCTTCTCCACCATCTCTCTTGGTGAAGCGGCGTGGGAACACTTAATGTTCCGAATAAATACAGTTCAATAAATAAGTATAATAATAATGTTTTAAAGAAAAAAAGTAAAGTGCTCCCCTGTGCATAGCACCACGCCATGAAGGCGTATAGGGGGTGTGGGGGTAACGCATCACACTTTCTTGATCCGGTCGTGAGTGGGGGTGATGGCCAAGGTGATCAGCATCACGCCCCTGACCGCCTTTACCCACCAGGGATTCCCCCAGGTACCCTTGTCATTCGACTCTGGGTGGGCGCCGGAGCCGCTTCCAACGTTAGAAAAGTTCCCGGATTTGAATCGACAGGGGATTGAACCCGGGACCTTGAGCATGGTAGTCAGACGCGTTACCGACTGAGCCACCGCGGCCACCTAATAATGTTTTGCATTACAGATTTATTTGGTTGTGCACGTGCGAATGTGCTAGTAGGCAGAAGCCGCTACTGGCCCAGGGGCCGCAAGTCCGAGGGGGCTGCACAAAAATTAGATCCTAAAGGAGCAGAAGTGTCAAAGACCACCGACTATTAAATTTCTTTAATATTGTGATAAAAGCAAAATAAAACAACATGTCAAGTCCATTTACTTCCTTATTTCATGAACGTTTAATGAAACATTTTTAATCAGATGTTGGCTGGAGAAATGACCGGGAAACACATCGCCAAATCTGGAGTCAAGGTTTCCTGTACTCCAGCCTTGCCTTCCCGAGTTCGTGCAGCCCTAGTTCGTCCACTACTGCACAAAAGGCGCTTTGACATTTGTATGCGAGTCTGTTTATATTATATGATGTACAGTGGGATCTATGAGTATTACCGTGCAAATTGTCCATCACCATGTTCGTGCACTTTATTTGACCCAATAAAGAGCTTCAAGAATTAAAAGAAAACTGAAAACAAGCTGTTGACAACTTCTGCACCAGCATACATAAAAATCCATCGCTTAAAAACATATAGGGTGCAAGAGAAAAGTTAATGAAAATAGTCATGGACAATTTGCACGGTAATACTCATGGATCCCACTGTACAGCCGACACAAGCTGTTGGACAACTCCACTGGTGCACCTCCACAGGTTACTCTTTCATTGACTGTGTGGTAGGACCAGGGCCGGATTAAGACGAAAATGGGCCTGATGTTTGAAATCTTCGGTGAACAATAAACACAATGACGTAATAGTTACGTCACAACGCAAATAATAATAGTAACTGTATAATAAGTAATACTGTGTCTAGGCGTCCAAAATTGGGGCTCCAAATTTCATTCTAAGATTCATTTTCAGGTTAAAATAGCAAATGAAAAATTTTCAGCTTTCGGAAAATTCTCGTCTGTTTTCATCTGGGCCTATTTCAGGAATGGGCCTAATGCTGCAGTATTAATAGCAGCCACCTTAATGCGGCCCTTGGTAGGGCGTAACGTGGACCTACCTTTGGGGGAAGGGGGGGGGACAGAATCGAACTTTGAGCTTAACTTTGAGGTAGGGGGCAAATCTAACTTTAAGGGGGATAGATTGGGAATGTTTTCCATCCCATTCAAATAGCATCCAAGCTTATATGCTAAGCAACCATTAGATTTGCGAAATCAAGAAACATTACACGCCGACATCCACAGCGTGATTCGACGCCAGGGGTCTCGGATTCGAATTCCTGCCTGGGCATGAGTGTTGTTTATGAGTGTCGCTTCATCAATTTCACCATATCATCCCTCATCCTCATCTTTGCGATTAGCCAAAAGTGGCAGAAGAGCGAAGTAAAATAAACCAAATCAATAAATCAATCAAAACAACATTACTCTTTTTTACCTTGCTGCTCAGGTACCACAAGGTTAACAAAAGTACCCTTATCTTGTAAATATTAACACACCTGATAAAAGTGGGGTAGGGCAAGTGTCCCCCTTGACCCCGCCAAGTTACGCCTATGTGTGGTATTACCCTCCTCCGCATCAAGCAAATGCACAAGAACTAACTAAACAAATCTCCAACGATCCCGTGGTTCACCCAAATACCATTAGGCTGAACACCCTATAGAGTAGACCCATTGAAAAAGTGCCTTTCCGAGAACCTACCACAAGCACGTTTGATTAAAAAGGCGAAATCGTTAACGGCACCAGCTTCGTACAAGAGAGGCTGATTAAGGAATAAATCACAGACTATTTACTTTCCGCTGTCGACGAGGCTCCATAAATTATGGCGCCAATTGATTGATATACGCACAATGGATCGAAATTGTTGGCTGGGCGTTAAAAAGAAAAAAAAATATTGGCGGGAGCCTTGAATATGCGTGATTGACAGAGGGTGATGACCCTCTGCGTGGAGCTGCGTTCGACCCTAATCTCCTTTATCACCAAATGCCATCTCCCGCTTAACGTCTGTCATGTGGAAGGTGCGCGCGATATTTGATTAGTGCCTATACTGGGCTGATGGGAAAACAATGTCCGAAACCAGTGCAATATAAATGGAGAGAGGGTGATACGAGTTTCGGTCTCCACAAGCAAGGGCATTACGACCAGAAAGAGGGAGAGAGAGGGGGGAAGTGAAGGAGAGAGAGAAAGAAAGAAACAGAAGGAAGGAAAAAATGGAGTAGAGATAAAAAATAGAAGGGAATTAACTCTTTCTCTCCTATAAAGTGTACTAATATATATATATATATATATATATATATATATATATATATATATATATATAGTTCTCTCCACAACTAAGAGCACTATGGGCGGAGAAGGGGAGACAAAGGGAGGGGGAGGAACAGAGAGAGCCTTCGAGAAAGAGGGAGAGAAAGAGAGAGAGAGAAAGAGAGAGAGATAGATATAACGTGTGCTGTGGTTCCAAAATTTGCAGAGAATATACTGTACTCTAAGTTTCGGGAAACGTTAAGTGTTCTCCTTAACTTTGGATTACGTCTCCATTAAATATAAGGGTGAAATCATTTACTGGTGATGATGATGATACACTTACTCATGTTTGGCATAAATGAGACTTCGTTTAATGCAAAAACAAAAAATTGAACGCGTATTTTAATGACTGCATTTAAACGTAAAGGCTACAGCACTCAAAAACACTGCGAAGCGTATTTGTCACTAGAAGGTTTTGCACAAATTCTTGAATTAATGTCATTTTGAGCATGTGGTAGTTTTCCAGCCATATCTTCACATATTTCTAAGTCTGAAACTGATCAAGTGGTTGGACTTTCTCAATATTATGTTTCCTATCACGAGAAATCATAAGTATTTGACCCTAATAAGTTCACTGGAGTAATGGCCAAATTACATCTATATATGAGGCGCATGTAAAAAAACAACAACTAAGGGCCGATTATTTTTACGCGGGGTTTGCAACACTGATGAAGTTGAGCATGCGCAGGAGCATGCCCTAGTATTCTGTGCTTGCAACAGAGATAGAATCGTCAGAGTGGGGTTGCGTACGTGTGAGTAGCAGTAAGGTGAAATGACTGCCGTAATACAAAATCAAGCCAAATGTGAAGTAAGATCTGTCATACGATTTCTGAACACCGAAGGACAGAATGCAGCTGACATCCATAGGGAATTGTGTGCCATTTATGGACCGACAATGATGAGTGAAGGGAAGGTCAGGCAATGGTGCAGAGAGTTTCGGGGAGGGCGTTCAAATGTCCATGACTATGAGCGTAGCGGAAGGCCTAATGTTCAGACGGACGATCTGGTGGAACGCGTTAACGAGAAAGTGCGTTCCAATCGCCGGTTCACAATATCTGAACTCGCCAAAGAGTTTCCAGAAGTGTCTGCGAAAACAGTGCATCGAATTGTGGCTCACAACCTTGGGTATCACAAACTGTGTGCGAGGTGGGTACCCAAAATGCTGACATACGCTCACAAAGAGCAAAGAAGGACAGCTGCACGTGGTTTTTTGGTCCGCCGGGGGTAAGAGGATGGGGATGGCCTCTTTTCGCACATAGTGACGGGGGATGAAACGTGGATATTGTACGCCACTGGGGAGTCGAAGCAGTAGTCAATACAATGGCGGCACTCTGGTTCTCCTAAAGCGAAGAAATTCAAACAAACACCATCAGTTCACACAATCATGGCAACCGTGTTAGGGACCAAAAGGGTGTGATTTTTGTGCAATTCTTGGAACCAGGACGAACAACTACAGCAGAGGTGTATTGCGAAACACTGAATAATCTGCGACGTGCCATCCAAAATCGGCGGAGAGGAATGCCACGCTCTGAATTTTTTCTGATCCATGACAACGCCCGCCCACACACAGCTGCTCGTACTGTTGCGACAATTAAAAGATTTCGATGGGAACTATTCAATCATACCCCTTGCAGCCCCGACCTTGCCCCCCAGCAATTTCTTTCCTTTTCTTCACCTGAAAAAGTGGCTTGCATCGAAGCATTTCAACGACAGTGACGTGCTCAAGACATCAGTTCTGAACTGGCTGCACTCTCAGGTGGCAGATTTTTACGCAGAGGGTATACGGAAGCTTGTGCCACGCTATCAGAAACGTCTGGAGGTTAATGGTGACTACGTCGAAAAATAGCCAAGGTATGTACTTGTTTATCCATGTCAATAAATTTCTTCTCCTATGATTTTCTTGTTTTTTTAAAAAAATATCGGCCTTTTTTTTTACATGCGTCTCGTATATAAAAATGTATGTATGTAAATATGTTTGTTCCGGCATAACTCTCGAATGCCTGGAGCAATTTCAACTAAACTTTGTACACATATGACTTACAATTTGGAAAGAAATACTGTGGGGGTAAGACACCCATGGCACCCATAGGGATGGGGGTGGGAAGAGGGTGACATGTAAAAATAATCGAAAATGACCGATATTAGTGTGGACTCCATAGTTTTCGGGGTCGCTAAAATGAATAGTGACATTCCAAATGCCGTTCAACTCCAAGATCATCACCTATCGGCATGGGGGTGAGAGGGGGTGAAAGTCAAAAATGACCTAGATTAGTGTCGAATCGCTAAGCTAATTGGTGTCATTCACAATGCCATTTTAAATTGGTTACGTTTTACACTATAGTTAGAATTCATTATTTCCTGTCTAGTAGAAGATTGTGATAAATAAATACCTGGGCAACGCCAGCTAGTAAATCAATAAAGGAAACAGAAAGTAGAATGTACACCCATACGCAGATGATATACGGTAAGGAGTAATGTTAACCAGGCATATAACACCGTATACCCTGGACTACAGCCCTGGATAAACTCTCTACAAAAAGGTACCTGAATCGGAGATGAGTGAGAGAAAGAGGCACCAAGTAGCCACAATTAGAGTTGCCCAACTCAGAGCCCTTTGTAGCCCATTCAAAGCAATGGATTGCACTGAAACATGGTATAGGGGCTTTAGAGACCATGGGAAAGCGAATGCTGATGAAAAACATAGTTCAAATTTTCACCACCAGGTTCAAGTCTGGCGCTGAAGTAACATCCAGTAATTTGAGTTTATGTCGTACAGCAGTGCGCCCTGCCAACGTGACCCTTTGGAAGCGTATGACAGTGTGATCAAACTTCTCCCGGGATGATATTCACTGTGCACCAGATTTCAGCGCCACATTTGCACCTGGTGGTGAAAATTTGAACCTTTTTTTTCCGGTTGGGATCCGCTTCTCCATGGTCTCGATAGCCTCTATACCAAGTTTCGCGCCAATCCGTTGCTTTGGACGGGCTCCAGAGGTCTAGGAGTAGGGCAACTATAATTGTGATCACCCTGTATAATCGGAGAGAGGGACAGAGAGAAAGAAAGAGGGAGTGAAGAGAGATTGAGGACGAGAGAGAGAAAAAGATAGAGAAACGTATAACTTTCTATATACAAGAAAGGTTTTTAATGCCGTAGAGAGTGAAAGAGAGAGGGAGAGAGAGAAATATATGATGCCATCTCCACAATCAAAGATACTAGGACCGAAAATATACCGTATAAAAAAGAAAAGTGAAACCTTCGTCACTCAGGAGAATTTCACATCTCATCTCTGGAAAATGAAGGAAAGAAAATATATATCACCTTCAACCAACAAGGAAAACCAGAGTTTAGACACTGGGCAGGATAATTTATTCCAGATCACCTCCGCTGGACGAGATGGCTGTCTCGTCATCATTAATTCAACACAGTCTCCACTACGGGAGATGAGGAAATCAGCATCTCGACTTCGACAGCATCCGAACAGGAAATCTGAGATTGTGGCCGTTGTTCCTCGACAGTGCATGATAAATTCAGCATCCACACAGAGTATGACGGAGACAAAATCGTCAAGCTTTCTGAGAGAAAAGATGACGTAGTCAACATCATTATTCCAGGAAAACATCCACGTGACATATGGTCTAGTTTATTGGTGACAGGACAATCGAACATCAGTAAAGATTCGGCTAGCTACTTCATTCTAGACATGATGCAGTAACTCAAGTCTCCGCTAGATGGCTACAAAACAACTCAACACAACACGCATTTCAAGAACATTGCGTGAATGTCTTGAAACATTCTTACAACGCTATCAAGCTAAACAATTCATATAACTGGTGATGAATGCTATCCCCACCACTTCTAAAAGTATTTTCTACTGTTACGGCGGCCGATCCTAATGCTTGCAAGGGATAAGAATATAGCACGATAAGAAACGCAACAGCCAGTAGAACGAGGTTCACGTAGTAGTTCCTCCCCTCGACGTCGTGACTCTCGGCGCCACCGCTGTTGTCTGGTTGGTCTGCAGCGTAATCGCCGCTCCCTTTGCCAGAACTAGGATCGGCCGCCGTAAGAGTAGAAAATACCTATAGTAAGAGCGAGGCAGTATAGAATGGGGACATTCTGATTCGCCGAAATCAAAGAATTTCCGTATGACTGGAAATAAATACTAATGCAGTTTAACGAGTACATATGCCTAATTCTGAAACATTACATGTCCAAGAGTTCATTAACAACAACGAATCACACTGCATGTACTTCTGAACACGCTGCAATCAAATCAATAGGTGAAAGTTTGTTCACTTGGTGTACGTGGTTGCAACATGATAATGTCCGGTCGCACATGCGACGATATGGAAACAGTAGATCTGCATTTGGAGTATTTTCCTCAACCTACATATTCACCCGATCTGGTACCGAATGATTATGTTGTATTTGGATTCAGAATTCAGGAAGTACTAAAACATAAAAACTAACGCTTTACGGTTCGCCAAAACTAACGCGTTACAGTTTCCAAAAATGTACGGAGTGGTTAGCACAGCACGCTACGACATCAGGGGTCCGGGGTTCGAATCCCGGCCTGGGTATTGTGATCCTTGTGAGTTTCTCTTCATCGGTTTTCATCATATCATCACTCATCCTCATCTTTGCGATTCTCCAAAAGTGGCAGACAATAGACGTGAAAGGAGCAAACCAATCAATCAATATTACAGACGTTATAGGTTTTTGTTTTACTCCGATTCGTAAATGTAATAGATGTTCACTGGAATTCAAATATAATGTTACTTTTTGACCCAGCCTCGTATATACAGGGTATTTCCGGGCTGATGATACAAACTTTCAGGGATGATGGAGGAGGGCACATGTATCAATTTGAGATAAGGAACCCTGCTCCGGAAACGACTTAGTCGAAATTTATAAGCGAAAATCGGTGGATGAATAATACTTTTATTACCGGCACAAGTTTCACAAGCTGCTACATTCACAACAGTTGTTCGAAGTGGCGTCTCCCAGCTTTGCTGCAGGTATGACATCGTCGAACAAAGTTCTGGCGTACCTGTTGGAACAACCCCGGGGTCGTTCGAACAAGGTCACAGGCAGCGAGAATTCTTGCCAGGAGATCCTCTTCAGTCTCGACAGGTGTCTCGTACACAAGACTTTTCACATGACCCCACAAAATAAATCAAGTGCGGTGAGATCAGGTGACCGAGCTGGCCACGGAACAGAACCCACTCAGCTTGTGAAACTTGTGCAGGTAATAAAAGAATTACATCTTCATACGCAGATTTTCGCTTATAACTTTCGACTAAGTCATTTCCAGACCAGGGTTCCTTATCTTAAATTGATACATGTGCCCTTTTCCATCATCCCTGAAAGTTTGTTTAATAACCACGGAAACACCCTGTATAATATGCTGACTGTTATTTAAAATAAAGGTTTTGACTCATACTCGAACATATAATAGATGATCGTGGGAATGTTGTAGCGAATACAGCAAGTTAAAATGTTCCAGAAAAAAACTCTGTAAATGCAACCCGGGTTCCAGTAAATATGAAAGTTCATGTGCGCTGGCTCCGTTGACCTATCCATCACCAGCATCAAGATGAACTTTGAGAAGCAGAAAAGTGACGCAAAAGACCAAAGTTTCCAGACTCACGTCTCCTGGACCGTAACGAATTGGCAACTCCACCTACGACACAAGAGTTCTGCTTGCTCCTTCGCTTGCCTGCAACGTGACGCTCTCCTGGAAATCCTTTCAATACCAGCCCCCACCCATTTTAAGCGTGGGAGATCTACCAACCAAGGCAGAAAACCTCGAGCCCAACATCCATAGGAGGCAATAATGAACAGCGAGAACATTGGAGTCTATGAATACTCGGCCTTTGTGGCTGCAGCCAGGGATGCTGAATTCAACTTTTGTAGTTGGGTGTTGTGCGAGTAGTAATTAAGCAAAAGCTGAATAAGTCAACGTTATGTTGTGCAGGGTGCGTCAAAAGTCACGTACAGCAATATTATCATCGTGTCCCGGGAATCTTTGGAGCGAGGGAACGAACGCAAGTCTCTGCTCAAGTAGCGAGTCGAGAGTGCTCGACCAATGAACACGTGAGAGGGAACAGGATTGCGTGGAGGGGGAAAGCGACAGCAGTTACCAGCCTTTGCGGCAGGTGTACTGCATCGCCCCTGCGCGCCTTGCTCCAGAAATTCCCAGGACAGAGTAAAGATGGAACGGGGCCTGGGGTATACATATTTTCAGAGCAGAAAATCAGAGAGTTTTGTTTCTTAGTCCGAAGTGCATTTGTCATATATGATTACAATTTAAACATTATTACATTTAATTATAGTTAATTTTATATTTCGAATTATTACCTAAGAGCAATAAGATCATGTTGAAGGTTAAATCTAAGAATTATTGCAGGGTATTTCTAAATTAGTGTTCTCTTCAATTTCTTATGTGCCTCTGGTGTCACCTTCATTACATCATTTAATTAGCTGATTAACCGGCGTTGCCCGGGTATTTATCTATCCCAATCTTGTATTAGACAGGAAAATAATGAATTCTAACTGTAGTGTAAAATTTAACTAATTATAAATGTGATGTCACTCATTAGCTTAGCGACTTCGAAAACTATGGATTCGACACTAATCTAGGTCACTTGTGGCATTTTATTTTTCACCCCCTCTCACCCCCCATGCCGATAGGTGATGAACTTGAAGTTCAACCGCATTGGGAGTGTCACGAAAGCTATGAATTCCATTCGCAACACAGCCTGAATGTTAGACAACCAGGGAAACAGTATCGTTGTGCAGATTGCATAGAGTCACGGATGTCTGTCCGTGCGGAATTTAAGATGGGTGGTTCTCGATTATTTTTACATGTCACTCCTTCCCACCCCACCTATAGGGGTGTCTTACCCCCACAGTATTTCTTTCGAGATTACAAGTGATACGTGTACCAAGTTTGGTTGAAATTGCTCCAGGCGTTCAAGAGTTATTGCTGAACAAACACACATATATACATTCATTTTATATAGAGAGAGATTACAAAACTGTGTGCCCTACCCCGACATCCCTTTAATGTGTGTTCATGGTACGGTATTATATGCACCTTACCTTTGTGTTCAATATCTATTAAAGTGGCATTTTTTAATCATAGCCAAGAGCGTCATCTACCATAATTATCAATCTTTACTTTTATTTAAATTTTGTCACTGAAGAGTGTAACATGCAGCGTAGACTTATTAAAAGTGTACATATCAATTTGTCGTTGGCAAATGCCAGTAAAAAGATCGGATTATCACGTTCAATCTCGTTTTTGAATGCAGTAGTCAAAATCTTAGAAAGCTGTAGGAACTTCTTGGATTCATTTTTAGAACACGCAAAAACAAATGAAATGATCCATACTGCAGTGTAAATGCTTCACTTTGCGTGCTTTAAAACCTGATAGCATGGATGGTATTCTCAAAAGCACGTTGCAGGGTGCTTAGCTTCGTTGAAGAGCCTTGTCCCAAATCCAGCTATTTATGAGCTCGATGTGTGGCAATAACGTCATCGCCACGGTCCAGAGAGAAGTAATAGTGCTGATCACATCACCTCCAAACGTGACGACAATGCTGCCAATCTTTCTCTTCGATGCTCTCTCTTTTGTTTGCAGCTAGTCTCCAAATGCACATCCGCGCGTTCAGCCTGATTGAATGGGATACGGTCTTTTCCTTTGACAAGACCGCGTCAACCAGCTCCCAGTCTGAGAGAAGATGCGGGGCTCAGCGTTGCCAACTTATCCCATCAAATTTTCTGGATTACTTTTGCTTGGGACTACACGTTCCCTTAGGTTACCGATATTCTGTGTGGAGGTTCATTAGGCTTGTTAGGTTTAAGTCTCTTAGCATAAGTACACTACGTGTAGCCTAACAATTACATCTAAAAGACCTTGCAACAGTTTGAAATATATATAATAGTACTTGAACTCAGCTCCGTTGGCAAGAAATCGCAAAAATACACGGTGTGAGCCAAGAAAATGAAGAAGAACAAGCCTAACAACTAATGCATTTAACCTGACGTCAGAAGACGAAATACCGCGCTTGATAGAGGAGGTGTTTAAACTTGTGAGATAAGTGAGAACGAAGATGCACTTTTAAGGGTTCGTGGATGGTGGTTCGGAGCTCCGGCTCATCAGTGTTGCCACAATATGAAGGCACAATTTCCCTTTCCAAGGGGCAAAATTTCCCTTTTTGGACCAATTTTTCCCTTCACCTAAGCAAATTATATAATAATAATAATAATAATTAGTAGCAGTAGTAGTAGTAGCGGCATTATTAGTGGTGGAGGTGGAACCAGTAGTAGTACGTAGTAAAGTATTCCGTTGAATAAAATTTTTTTAAAAAAATTTCACATTTCAGTTTCATCACTTCCTGACCAGATGTCCCAGGTTTGAATCCTGGTCAGGAGTCCATTTAATCGTTAATCCTCATCGTTACTATTTATCCAAAGATGCATAAAAGCAACGTACAATAAACTTAAAAGGAGCAGAAACAAGTAAGAATAGCAAAATAAATAAATAACATAAAAATGTGGATATGAAATTCAAAATTAACAAACTGTAATAATGTAGTCAGATGACCTTAAAATTTCCCTGCAATTGTGGTATTTTTCATCGAAATTCCCTTTTTTCCCCTTTTGGCTCAAAATTCGGTCCGAATTTCCCTGCAAGAGGGAAATTTCCCTTCATGTGGCAACACTGCGGCTCATCTGACTGACAGGAAATGGTCTTCTGGAAAGTGGCTTGGGCCTGCCTTCCTTCCTCTCGTTGTGTTGGTGGTCTCGGCAGAGAAGTATTTGTTTTATGAAAGTCTTTTACGCACAGGTAGTCTAATCGGGACTTGATCAACAGTTAAAAAGTGCGATCTCAAATACTACATATGTCTTCACCATCTCGGTACCCCTTGATTACAAAGGGGGGAAGGAATTGTTAGGCTTTTTTCCCGGCTGCTCTTAGGGCGTGGGGCGTGTAAGGGGTGACCTGAGGAGGCGCCCAAAATCAACCCCACTGTCACACACCCCGGTAACTGTCTTGCAGGCCAGCGAGGCCCTGGTGCCTGTACCCAGGGCCGTGAAATCTTGTCCTTATGAGTGGTCCGTTACAGCCTCAGCTTTTAACTATACTAGAGTATTGAGATTTTATCCTAGGAGACAATATAGTTTCAGTTCTGCTTAAGGAACCTATGACTACATTGGTTTAAAAATTGACTTAGGTTTTAACAGACATATTTTCTTTTCTTCTTAGGGCTTTGTCCTTAATCTCGTTTTAGTTAAGACGCTTTTCCCCATATTGTGTGACGGGCATAAATAGCCTATGTGTTGATGTGCCCATAATTAGAAATGAAATTTAATTTCATGGCCTAGGATGTTTCAGTGAGTGAATGTATATTTGTGTATTATATATCCACATTTCGTCCTCTTATGAACATTAATCCATTTGCTGAAATTAGTAACACATGCCATTTGTTTGAATAGTTATCCCTAGTATAGTTGGTAGACGAGCAAACGCTATTGTAAGTCTATTTCGCTGCGTATGGCGCGATACATGTATTTTAAACGGAGTGAACAAACAGAAAGAAGTAGCTATCCTTTATTTGCGTTTAACAAATCAAAAATCACAATCTAAGCGAGAGGTTAGAAAAAGGTCATTAGTTGCCAAATGAAAATTCCGCTGGCCAGCGTCACATCTGACGTCACGATTCAAATCATAATAGGAGTAATGAAAAACACGAAGTCAATAGAAACGTTTGACATGCCGCAGATGTCCGTTCGCCTCATCTTCCCACTTGCAGTGCATTTACGTGGTTATCACCCTTGTCTGACCACCCCCAAAAAAGAAGGGGGAGGGGGATCCTCGGAAAGACAATGACGTACGCAGCTAATGAGAGAGATAACAGGGCCGACACAAAAATAAATTCCCGGCATTCGCATTTTCGCAGAAGCTCATGAATCAATTGAACGGCAGACCAATAATGTATCTGTTTGTCCAGCGAACATCCAATTGGACTTTGCGGATGTCGAGATGGAGCTTCGATTCACCCGTGGTTCCCTCGACGTCCCCTCCCCGCCCTGGCTGTGCAAACTCTCTCCCTTGCTCCCAGCGCCGTCCGTGCATAATCAAAGCAATCTAACAGCGCACTGATTGAACGATATTCGAGACAAAAGCTGGCGTTTTCAGCGATTTACTGCTAGTGCTTCTCCGACTGTATTCAGGCACAAAAGGAAGATTTATATATATAAAAAAGGATATATAAATCGCGGAGACTGACACGAATTGATGCAGACCTATATTCGAATACAACAAAAGCGTGATGTGAGATTGCATGTTGTCGTTGAATATTCTTTGGGCATTATGGTTCGCAAGAACCAAGTAAATCGGGTCGTATACCAGAAAAAATGATGGTATTTCCCCATAGACTATGTTTTACGTTATCTACTGTACAATCAGGCTATGCAGACAATATCAAGTACAGAAACGATATTTCCACACAACACTAGAACATGACCCCAAATACAAATTAAAGCACTCGTAAAAGACAAAAAGATTGGTACACGACAAACAAAATACTTTCCGACCGTGGAAGGCGAGACTAGCTTGAGAGGACGAGTCTACGCGCGCGATAGGGGAAATCGATAGAAACATGCACGAAACAACGCAATAAGTTTCATATCAGTGTTTCGTGTATGTATGTATATATGTGTGTGTATAATATATATATATATATATATATATATATATATATATATATATATATATATATAATAAAGTTCCCGAATTCTTTCTGTAAATGCATATTTTGCTAATACATAAAATGAACTAAATACGTGGTAAATTACTATCCTTTTCTTGACTCCAAACACACAGGTTTCTACATCGCCTACAATGGCGCTGTACTACTGATCTACAGTTTAATGTGAGATCCGAACCACTGTGTGCCTCAAAGGGTATCGAACCCAGGACCTCTTATTTACAAGGCCTCTAACAAATATATGAAATTTATGGTGTAAGTGTCACTACCTGTGATGTGGAAAAGTCGTTTTTACAATTCAAGTCCTTGTTCAGAGATAATCAGCATGCATTTTCAATTAACAATTTGGAAATGCGCTTGTTGTTTGTTCATTGTAACAAAGAGAATGCAACATGCAACTAACGTCCTTCTGTCACTGGCGAGTATGACAGAATATGGAGTTTTGAATGAAAATACTTTTGACATCCAGCCACATATTTCCTCTTTTTTACAACACAAGAAATAAATATTTTTCAGTTCTCTAGCATATTAAAATCGGCTCTCTACTCATAACATTTCCTCTGGACGTATTCTGCCGGCCACGTTACTCTGTGTGAAACTTCAATGTTGTTTCAGGAGAAGACAATTTTCAGGGAACCATTTTCCCTTATCCCTCCATCCCTATGTTGCCGCTGGACTCTACCAGTAAGCGCATGCGCACTTGTGTTGATGGTCAGGACTAATTCAGGAGAACTATATGAAACAAATGGCAGAAAAGTAAGAGCAAAGCAGGCATTGAAGATTGAAATTGACCACTGTAGAGAAAAAAAAATCGAACCGCGGAAGCTGAAGATAGGCACATTAAAATATCCATGGCAAGGACAGTAATAGAAATTTGATTAGCATTTTTGCTTGTTTGAGTCACTGTTTTGCTCTCCATGTTACTCGTGATGATGAGAATGAAGAGTGCATTGATGAATTAAGTAAAGGAACAAAGAATGAAATACCCATGCTTCACTCAGGATTCGAGCCTAGAATCTCTGGTTTTTTGATAAACTAAGATAAACCCATATGAAATTTTACTAGGTATATAAAACGAATTAAGTATTTTAAAAAAGAATGGAAAAGCGGCAAGGTGCCTGTGAAAACAAGCAGCAATGTTAGAAAGTGGTGAACAAATATTGCAAAGAAGATGCAACGACAATATGTCTCGTACATTAGTAAGAATTCATTAAAATACAGTGCTCGGGCATAGTTAAATGGTTGGCGGACTCGCAGTAGAGCTTGGCCCTCATAGCTCTGTTGCGAAAAGAAATTTAATATTAAAAGACAGGTCCACGAAATAAATATTTTTCTTCGTTAATCTCCTCTACATTGTATCATGCCATGTAGACGCATAAGGGCTGTGGCGGTATTACTCCACACATTCTTAATATCGGCCATACATGTGCTGTAAGGGAGGGGGGCTTTCCAAAGCCACCCAAATATCAACCTCCCTTCCACGTAGTACACCCTGAACTGCATTCTTCAGACTAGCGAGGCTCTGGCGTCTGGACTCACAGCCAGTATAATTCTCTGTGGAGCTTGAGCTGTCATGTTTGTGATTGTCCATTCATCTATCTATTTCATAATCACTATTTATTCTCATAGTCGAAATTAGCCCAAAATGGCAGAAACGCAAAGTAAAATAAAGTAAATTAATCAGTCAGCCATACCTGCCACATTTCCCCCTCCCGCACGAAGATTGTAGCCAGGTAACCCATTGATTGCAGGCTGAGTGAGTCACAGAGCCTAGTTTCATGTCGGAAAAAATAAATCCTCCCACCCTTGGAATCGAACCCGGGTATCTTGCACGGCCCTATGTAGGGACAATCTGAACGAATGCATGTAGTACATAATTTTAAGATAGATCATCGGAAATTTGCACAACGAAACAACTCAAGGCCTTGTACAGCGTCAGTATCACACTTCCTAAGGCAGGGATTAAGGGATGCAAACGCCATTAAAGGAACATTAAGAAGCACAGCCCCTGCATTGAGTTCCTCTGCAATGCGCGCTCGCTGGAGTGTTGTAAAGGGAAAAACCGCCGGGGACCTATTTGTGGAAGGGCAGCAGGGCTTTTCAATTAACCCCGCCGTGCATCGAGATTCGCGACAATGTACAAGCGCCCGGATGATTGATTCACCCGCGCCGCACCTACAGCTGCCCGGAATTAAATGCGCCAAGATTGCCGCCACGTTGCAGCACGCTGATTACTTTATCAGACTCCCAACCGTAACCTTTTCAAGAGGCGTGGGAACGAACTAGCTAAGTTGCAGGTTTAAAATTGCTCAGCTCTCGTGTTAGTGCCATGTCGATAAATTTAGGCAAACTAACTCCTATACTCCATCACATCCTCTTCCTCTCTTGTTTTCACCAGGATCTACTGGAAATGTAGACATGAAAAGGATTCATAATTTATTTTATGAAGATTTTCTCAAAGTATGAAGAATCACTCGCTCTTTATGTTTACGACGATCTATTGTAAACATGAAGAGGCTCCTTATTTTTCTTGAAGATATTATCTTGAAAACCATTAAACGAACAATACTAAATATATGTAAACACGTGAAAGTGTTACATAATAACATGTAGGTAAAGTGCCTTGTTCAAAACATCATCTGCAATCTTAAAACTGCAGACAAACGAGGTTTTTTTACATATCTTTCCTAAGGTTTGAAATTAGACGAAAGACAAAAGTGCTTCTTGAACACCCACTATTACAAAAATGACGACTGTAGTGGTCCTATGGCCTTCAGGGCAAACTAATAAACAAGTGAAAAGCGTCATCACTAGAGTGCAGCAGATTCTTCTTCAGATATTGGGGGACTCCATATCATCAGCAGTGCTCTATATAAAGCACAAAATGTCTGAGGAAAATACAAGATAACAAATTCATTTTGACTTCCAGAATAAGAGCTAGATTTTGCACTTCTACGGTGAAACAAGTTTAATTCTTGTAGCGACGTCAGTTTTTATTGAGTGAGATTAACACCTGATCTAAAGTATTAATACCGACTGTTTTTTGTAAAGCATCATGCAAGTAATAGGATCGCTGACTGACTGATATCGGAATACAACTAGTGAAGAATTCTAAATTCAAGAGCGAGTATATTGATGTAGAAACATTGTCTTCTGTCACCTGTGGTTAAACTGTCGTGGGCATGTAACAACGGCCTTGTGCCCGAAATTCCCAGACCATCGGGCAAAATCTGCATGAAATAATTGGTTCCTGGCTTTTCTCTTTCTTGGATATCTTCCGCATCCAAACTCAGAGCATTCTTTGTAGCTTTCAAGTAAGATTATTAGTACACGTGTCACGAGACGTACAGACAAAAGTATTCTACAAGAACTCTCCATGTTCCAGATGCATACGCCGTACTATTCTTCAGAGATTCAAGTTGTAGTTCACAAAAAGCAATAAATCTTCAATGCTTTTGAATGCAGAAACGAAATGAAATTTCTGAAGAAAAAGTAGAAAATGGAATGGAGACGTGATAAAAATCCTATCTTCCCCATTTTATGGTATTGTTTCACGTTTGGTTGCATTTTCGTACCTGATGTACCTGATGGATGTAGGAAGAGGGCTTGTGTGGGCTGCAGCCCCGTACCTCCATTTATAACGGGATTTCCACTTGGAAGAAATTACTGGAATATGTCCGAAGATTGTTTTTAGTGCAATATGCATGTTTTGTAGGAAAGACACTTAATTTTTTCGAATACTGATTTAGCAACTTTCTTTCCCCACAAAGAAAATCGTATGGTATTATTTAAATTGCTGAAATAAAAAAGTCTTTTAACAAATTTCCTTTTTTTATCTACTGCAACAGGGTACTCGCACAGTAAAGAACACCTGTAGGACACCTTGTGAAAAGTTAACCTCAGACCAAATATAATCCGAGTCTGATGATGAAACACAACAATAAAGAAATTTAAAACGCAATGTAAAATTCTCCTTTGTGAAGAACTCGCACCATAAAAGATATGGGAACATTTCATATGATAAACAGTAAGTCCTGAGTTCGAACCCCAATATCATTTATTTGAATAGTTGAAACTGTGTTGAATTTCAACATTGAAAATAAATCGTTGTGGTTATTACACTTAACCATAATGCATTTTATTAGAGTAATAACGGTTGAATAATTACTAAATTAAATATTGGAAACATATTAGGAAATCATTGAAAAATAAGTACACAAAAAACACATTGTAATAAGCACGGACGGACACACACACACACACACACACAAGGCTTCTACTATAGTTTTTCACTAACTTTATCGCTTTATACTCAAGGAGTGGGTATCCCCAATCGTGTCTTCCCGTTTCGCCCAGTACCGAAAAACTTGTTTTATTGACCCAAGTGATAACACGCGCCAGAAACGGAAGTACGATCTCGCCCGTTACCGTTTCGTCCAGAGGGAATTTTTAAGAGATGGTTTCAATGTGAAGGGAAATGTAGAAGTAAAAAGCCAAATAATCAGGTGTGGCTTCCAGAGGGGAGCCTTGTCGCACTGTTTAATGCATTAATAACAGAAATACAGATACATGTACATAAGAATACACAGTACAAACACAATATCAGGTTAAGTTAGCTTAGGTCAGGCAAAAAATTGTTGCGCGACATCCTTCGTTGCATTTCCAGTACGATTTGTTAGAACCATCAAAACACAGTAACTTGCCACCATGTTTCCTTAAAATGAAAAACACAGACATGTTGCATTTGATGGTTATCTATTTGAAACCCACACTTATATAGGTGAGGTGTAAAGAGATAGGACACGTGGCTCTCCACGATTGGGAATTTTTACTTTCACATTTTCATCTGGGCGAAACGGGTTATCACAAGTTATTCGGTACTGGGCAAAACGGGCATGAATCAACCCCGATAACGTGGTGATAACGCTGCTACCTTGTACTCAAGGAGTCTCGAGTTCGAACAATGGAGATACACTGCACAGTGACTCATATCCAACATAGTTCCAATCTTGATTAGCCAAAAAGTACCTAAAATGAATTTTAACAGAATATAAACAAACACAAACCTCTACACGATCTACAAAAGAACATTTTTATGCCCACGTTGTGTGATATCCGTTATCAATCTATATATTTCACGCCCATTTTCCCGCAAAAACTCCCTCCCTTAAAAAAAGAAAAAGCAACGAAAGAGCCGCAGAGCTGGACGCGCGGAAATTGTTTATCTCGACCGGTTCGTTTGCCAGGGTTCGCCTTGCTGTTCCTGTAATCATGCAACCCGCGTAACGCACACCATTAATTCCATCCCGTAGTGCTGAAGCGGCTCTTCATTTGCAAGTCACGTGTGCTGCGTCTGCGCATGCGCGTACCTAACGCTTTTGAGCCCCTCCCCAATCTCCCCCGAATGGGAGCTCGCCCACAGCTGAAGACATCAACGAAGGCAAAGTAATCTCCACACCAGACGTCTTTCGAGTTTTGTTCAAAGCAATGACGACTATAATTTGCACAAAAATGGCGCTGGCGAAAGCGTGATTAACGAAATGACTGCGATAAACAGGGGATAAGGTCTGCCAGCAAAGTTTAAAAGGTGTTCTTTTCGCAGGATCCAGCGACATGGGAAATCATCTTCCGTCTCTGATGACAAGAATACATAAAATAATACGAGGGCCGTTCAAAAATTAATCGCACCTTGCTGTACTTCTCTATAGGTTAGTCGTACTGCTTTCTGCGCGCACGTGCCAACGTAGTGTGCATTTGCAGTTGATTTAACGAATATTTGACCTTCATCACTTTTTTCTTGTCTTGTTGTTCCAGGATAAACATGACAGTGCCTCTTTCCGTTTGCGCCAAAGATAACAGGGATACTGATTTTACAGTTTCTGATTACTAGATCGATTGATTGATTGTCCATTTTATGCACAGTAAGGCTAATCGATACTGGACGTACAGTTTATAGTGGGATCCGAACCACTGTGTGCCTCCACTGGGTATCAAACCCGGGAACGGAGGATATCGCAAGTGCCTAATGAACGTCGTTCCAACTTGCTTACTTTTGCATCAAATTTGCTATGAGAAATTAATGGACTAAAATTAAGTGTCATAATTCAGTAAATTCAATTGAACATAATAATTTGAAGCAGCAAGGATTTTAATAGCAGAGATAAAAGTAAACATTTATATGCTTACATTCCTTTCTGAGCATGAAATAATGATATATAGAAATAATCATTACTGATAAGTAGGGACGTGAAGTTTTATTTTTCCCTAAATTTCGATGTTATTTTTACATGCATTTTTACTGTTCCTTCTGTGCTTAAGATTTTCATATTGTGTTATTTCTGGAAAATTGAGACAAATTTTAGTTTTAATGACAAAGAAAAAATATGGCTTACCTTTGTGAAAATTGACCAAATTTCTTCCATTTAGAAACCTATTCATTCTCATCAGCCACTAAATATGAAATGTTTATTGAATAACCAAATATTTCAACTCGATTACACACATCACATTTCCCTTACAAAGCCAAAAAATCCCTCTGCAACCTTAAAATACCATTTTGTGTACACACACACACACACACACATGTCCCCCGAAACTCAACAGGTGCTTCTCCCTAAAAATCTTCCCGTTCCTACGAAACTTCCCATCTGGGAAGATCCCTGCAGGGAATTATATTTCAGAACGAGGTTCAACACTGTGTTGTCTGTTTGAGCCAAACTGCAATAAATAAAGCGTGACAATCTCTTTTGAATTGACCTATCATAGCGTTTCAGGTATTTCTTGTGAAACAGAAGTGTTATCCCCTGTTAGTATTGGATTTTCGCGCAAATTTTCATGTTAAAGTGCGCAATTCGGTGTTATTCTGAAAAAGGGCGTAATTCGCGTTATTTCGTGATTCCGAAGCACCAAAAACTTGCCTTCTTAACCTACCCAAATACATTTTAAACACTTTATTTTGCTTTCCTCAACTTTACGGTGTTATCGTTAAAACGAAAACTTCACGTCCCTACTTATAAGTTGTTTGAACCCATTTTGGTAAATTTCTCGTAAGGGACAGGCAGCTGAAATTTGCTAGTTAATTTAATTTGAATATTCGTAGTTACGTATTCTGCATTGAGAAACATTGCTGAAGGTGGCATTTCGCTTACTTCACGGCATATCGAGTAAGTTTTCTTCGTTTCTTTTTGCCTTCGGTAACACACAAAATGGCGGTCACAGTTTCACTACCGTACTCGGCATGCAGTGTTTCCACCACACTGCACCCAAAAATACCTACGTAGCCCCACAAACCATTGACGCATAGCCCCACGAACCATTCATACATAGCCCCACGAACCATTCATACATAGCCCCACGAACCATTTCCGGTAAGGTTAGGTTAGGTAGGGTCACGTATAGGTTACAATAGCTAAAAATTCGTTTCGAAAAAAATATGCGTAGCCCCACACACCATTCTCGCATAGCCCCACGAACCATTGACACACAGCCCCACGAACCATTTGTGGAAACGTACCTTCTTCAGTTACAAAAACACATGTTTGTAAACACTGACCGGGATTAATTCATCACACACAGGCTACATCCACCTGGAAGTAAATAGATGCAAGAGCTTTCGTGAATCGGTCACACATTTATATCGAAAAATAGATGATTTGCTGGCAAAATTCAATGAACGATGCGAGAAAACACTTCCCCGAACTTCCAGAAGTATAAAGAAACTGCATTCGGTAAGTAATTTCTCCTGTAAATTTGATGAAATCCGTCTGTCCCTTACGAGAAATTTACTCCAATTTTAAAATTAAAGTAACTCTACTCTGTCCTGGAAATGTCTGGAGCAAGCGATCGAAAACAAGTCTCTGCGCTAGTAGAGACGCGAGACATAAACACGTGAGAGGGAACGGGATTGCGTGGAGGGGTTGGGGAAGCGACTGCAGTTACCAGCCTTCGAAGCAGAGTGTACGTACTGCTTCGCTCTGCCCACTCAAATCCCCGCTGCGCGGCCTTGCTCCACAGATTCCTGGGATATAGTATAGTAGTAGTACTAGCAAATGAAAACGATATTCAAAATCACATTAAAAGCAAACGTGATTCTGATAATGCACATACGACCTTTCAATTCAACAACTTTTACCTTGTGCTTCCATCGCTAAGACAGAATGCAATTACATGTGGATAGACACTTGGGACTGTAATTTCAGATATGGAGGAACAGTCCTTCTTGCACGATGAGACGTTATTGTGTGGCATTAACTAGGATAAATAAAAAATAAATCTTGTTTTATCTTAATTTCTGAAACATCTAAATTACATATTTCTAGATTTGAAGGCCTCATATGAAAGTATAAATAGAAAATAAATGTAAAACGCAATGGAAGAGGTAATTATTCTAACTAAAAAATGATAATTTGTAACATCATTGGAATCATGAGAATACATTCTTATGTAATTGAACCAACACAAATCTCAAATGAAGAGCAAAGATGGTGATTGTTTAGTACGAGTTGTAAAAGTGGTGGCATTGAGGAAGTAATGTTTGTTATAGAGAGGGGTGGGGAAAGAGAGACAAGACAGACAGAAGTAACTATACTCTGTGTCGTGAATCTTTGGAGCAATGCCGCACATAACAGTAGAAAAGGGGAGAAAGCGACTGGGTAGAGGAAAGCAGTGCGAGCTGTTGCGAACGCCTGGTAGCTGCAGACGCACTTTCCCCTCCAATACTCAGTTCCCCCTCTCACGCGTTCATTCTTCAAGCCCTCTCGAGTCACCACTTGCGCAGAGATTTCCGGAATAGGGTGTAAAGGAGCACAACATCAAAGAATAACTATAGAACCAAACAACAATGAGAAAGTGGATTCGTGTGCATTAATTTGTAACTTTACTATTTCTTTCTTGAAAATAGTATTTAGTGCTCAGTTCTGATCCCTTTCGTATTTAGTTTATTATTTTTTTAGTTACAAGTACAAAACTAAATGTTACTCGAAAGTACTTCTTAAAAGCTGATTAACAATTAAACACTAACGTATGCATTACGATGTATAGAAACTAAGGCGTTTCCAACTCATCTTCACGAAGACGATCATAAAAAGAAGCCAAGAAACCAAGGATGCTACACACCAAACAGAAGAGGATCGTCATTGAAAGCCACCAAAACCAACGAAAGATATCGACCCCGCAGGAATTTCACGGCGTTTCCGTGACACGAAACCGCCGTGTTTGAACGCGGTCATGCTGGTCACTTTGCAATATCATCCGCAGAACGCTTCACTAGCCTCAAGTGATGGATGGCGTGCGGTCAACCGAGCACCCAGCCAAATCGACTCTCGGATGACGTCTACATGAGGTATGGACTTTCAGGTTCCGGCGGCGGCTGTTACGGCTCGGAGATGGAACGCCTCAGCATCCCTAAGGAGCAGCAGAGATGCAAATTTCAACAAGCCAGGAGAGGTGGAGAAAGGCAAGACACCGTCATGGGAGCACAAGATGTTCCTAAAATACATCTGAGTGAGAAGTGTCTAATGCAATTTTGTAATCAGATTATAAAGGCGGTGCCAAAAATTCAAATTGACACTCAAACAGCAGCGGTTGTCATGGTCACCAGCACTTTTCCCATTTAAAGCTTACAGATAACGACTGACCGTTTTCTTCAAAGGTTTTCAGGGCGCTTTACGATCCAACAATGTATCCTAAAAACAAAATCAGCACATCCAAATATTTTACATATACACAGAAATTAGTTATATTTCTATCTATCGAAACATTTGTCAACATTAGAATAAAAATAACGTATTCTCGTATTAATGAACACTCCAACTTCCAAAGATGCTGGATACAATTAAATTGGAACTCGAGACTTATCAGTGCTGAGAATAGCAATTTTCATTTCCATTTAAACCCAACCATAGATTTCTTTTTTTTAATTGTGCATTCACCTTATTCACCTTATATAAGAATATGTGATTTCTACGCTTACAACTAATAACCAGGCCTTATATTTATCATTGCCATTCAAACTATATAAAACAATGATTGAGTCATAATTATGACAACAAATACGTACATTGTAATAATTTTATTGTCACTATTGTTTCCCATTATTTTCCATTATATTCTACAATTATATATCTATAAGTATTTAATATATGTAATTATTGCAGAAGTCTTTGTTCTTGTATGGTGAAAGACAAGTAAAAGATCCAGATTGTTCAATTTGATTATTTGTAATTATGCAATTGATTACTTGTATTATCGGTTGATATACGAGGGCAATTCGGAAAAACCTCCGTTTGCGCATGTGCGAGAAACAGCCGGGGATAGCGACGTCAGTTCTGTGGCGCTGTGCGCAGTAGTTCAATAGCAGTGAAAGGAGAAGGTTGTGTTGCAGTTGACTCGTCCGCTATAACAATTGAAAACGAACTCCAATAGAATATCCCGCCAAATGTGAAGTGCGTATGTTTGTATATTTGCTAATTGTATTGTTTTCTTTGTTTTTTTTTCTGTGTAAACCAATCTGGCGTCTATAATTGGCGGTTTACCTCTGTAAAGGGCAGTAAATAAAGTACTATACATTCCTTGGTTGCAGTATCTAACTAAAATTGAGTTTTAAGGAACATAGAAATCACAATATAGGCTTGATTCATAGATTGAAGCAAAAATTTTGGGTGCGTCAGCACTTGGACGACTTGTACCCGTCACATTATACAGGGTATGCACCATAAAAATTAGACAACTATAACCGACAGAATTTCCAGAAAATGGGTTTAGTTTGTAGTTTAATACAACAGACTGTTTCACCATTAATGAGCCTGGACATTTTACCACTGTTCTATTTAATTACAAGTTTCAGATACTTTTGAGATTATCGTTAGACAGATCAATGAGAAACAAACAGATCAAACCTTGACAAGACCTGAAGATGTTATACACTATCTACCAAAAAGTAATTGGGCACCTTGATGGTGGTTAATTTAGTATCTAATTTAAATCATTTAGTATCATTTAGTGGGACCACTGGTAGTTGTTCGTGGCACAATGAACTCACAGGCATACTGTACAATACTAGACAATAAAATGCTACCAACCTTGTGGTGTTTTTACGGAATGGACCCCTGTTACTTCCAGGATGACAATGTTAGGTGGCATGTTTCGGAGGCTACTATGCAGTGGTATGCCGACAACAATGTTCACCGATTGGTCTGGCTTGCACAGAGTCCTCATCTCAATCCCATAGAACACCTTTGGGAGGCATTGGACTGGCGGGTGAGGTCTCGGGACATTCGGCCAAATTTTGTCCAACTGAGTGAGATCTTGCAAGAGGAATGGCGACACATTCCAATGGACGTCCTCCACAAACTAGTCGAGAGCATGCCTGACAGAGTGGCTGCTGTTATAGCAGCAAGCGGTGTCTCCACGAGGTTCTAACAGGGTTCGCACCACCAGACAATCATTTTGTACACGTGCCCAATTACTTTTTGGTAGATAGTGTACAAAAGCCTTGGATGATTATTTCAAGATGACCAACTCTGAGCAGTGTCCAGGAGTGTGAATGAGCTATGACTATGTGAGTAGACGGAAATAGAGATTTACCCCTGATTTCACTCTTCCTATGCAAGTATCTATCCCATTCGTGTGCTACAAAATTCATTGCTAGAACACTAACAGTTTGAATTAAGCAGTGATAAACAGGATAATAACGAGATAGACCCCCCAAAAATTGGCAAAGATAGTGAAGATTGCTAGTGTTGCTATGACAACAAACTTCAGACCGGAGGTTGCAAAGGGAAGTTCGTGGATGTAGTTTATGCGGGGAAGGACCAGAAACTTTGCAAAGAAGACAAAGATATTGGGTGCATGATATATTTGTGAAGAGGAGAAAATATGGATAATTTGGATTGAAGGCGATGCCAGATGAATGGTTATGTCTATAGAAAGTTCCTCTACACTTTCCCTGGTCGTCTGACAACCATGCGAGAGACCCCGGTTCGATCCCGGTGGGGGAGAAACGGGATTTTTTCCACCTGTTCAAGCGGCTCCGGCGCCTACACAGCGTCGTAGAAAGTTGTTACCTGGAGGAAACTCTGGGGGGTAAAGGCGACCAGGGGCGTGGTGCTGATCACATCACCCCACCTTCGGCCGATATATAAAAAAAATGTGCGGCCCTAACTCCACACTCCATATACGCCTTCATGGCGTGGTGCAAAGCACAGAGGCACACTTTACTTTTTATTTTTACAATTTCCCTGGTTATTTTTCCCCCTCAAGAGTAATATTGTTTGATTTCTTTAATAGATTGATTTGGTTCATTTTACTTCGCTTTTCTGCCACTTTTGGCTAATCGGAAAGATGATGATTGATGATATGATGAAATTGATGAAGGGAACGTCCATGTCCAGGTCGGGATTCGTACCCGAGAGCCCAGGCGTCGTAGTGCGCTGTGCTAACCACTCTGCCACAGATACCAGCCAAGAGCACAATATGGTGTTCATTAAACAACAAAAAAGAGAATGCAGCAGCGTGGTGCAGATGGTTTGGGACTAAGCTTCAAGCCAGGTTTTAATTTTCGGGTAGGCATTCCGTCCATACCACTCATACGGAGAGCCGAAATTAGACCAACAGATGTGAACCTGGCGCTGTTTCCGTTTGACTGCCTTTAAATCAATGTGCCATGTCGGGCCGACAGTTCACAGCGAGTTTTTTGCCGAAGTCTTCGCTTTTCTTGCATTGTTCCACGACAAAGATCCACTTGCATACACAGACACATCATTTATTATATTTTTCGCGAATGATAGCAATTTGTCCCGGAACGAGATTAAACCATAAGCGGCGCCAAAGGAACATTTCAGTTGTTCCAGAATGACGGATGAGAAGACGGAAGGAAAGAATCAAATAAGAATCCGGAGGTGAAAACCTTAACAGTATTGACTTCCTCGAAACCGCAGATGTCACAGGGGCAAAACAGCTGACTTTGTCGACGTCCTCCACCGGAGCTTCAAGAAATCCTTTTCGGATCTCCCTGCTCTCTCTCTCTTTCTGCCACAGCTGCGAGTTTTCCGTTTTATTGCAGAAGCCTCTGTAGTTTCAGTTTCGAGGGCATGAATTATAAATCGTGCTGACACCACATTTTCCGTCTCTTCTGAAACATAACGCTATTAACGTTTCTTTTTCCGTCAAGGCTCTTCTCAACTTCGCAGCCAAAAAGCTATGAAGCATGGTTTTTCAATGGCGAAGGTCTGCGTTAAGAAGTGACGATCGTTGTGAAGGTGCTTTTCATGCTGGCAAGCCATTTTCTTCTAGCATATGCATGCAAATACGCTCGTTGTCAATGTGGAATGTTCCACACGTGTTATGGGACATGGTTTAAGGACTGTGGGACAAGGTGTTGCCCCAGGGGTACAGTGGCAATTCCTCAGGATTACACCCTTGTCGCAGGAATCTGTGGAGCAAGGACGCGCATAATGGTAGAGAAGGAGAGAAAGCGAGCAAGCAGAGCAAAACAGTGCGCGCTGCTGCAAACGGTCGGTAGCTTCAACCACGTTTTCCCCTTCACGCACTAGCTTCTCCCTCTCTCGCGCGTTCATTGGCCGAACCTTCACGAGTCATAACTTGCGCAGGCTCTTGTTTTGCTGCAGAGTTTCCCGGAACAGTGTGTAAAATGCCCCAAAATAATTTGGAAGGAAACAATGCAAAACCTTCATTTATTTGTCACCCTAAAAATTACTCTTCCAATATGCAGTGAGGCAATAAGGAGCCCTTTGGTTTCAAAATTAATTGACATTTTGGCTTTATTTATTTCGCTTTTCTGCAACCTACGCCGAATGAGGAAGATGAGAATAAATGGTGATAATATGAAATTGATGAAGGGACAATCACAAACACACAGGACATGACACAACACAAGTCTCAGAGAGGATTATACTGGCTGTGTGTCAAGGCGCCAGAGCCTCATTAGTCTTCAAAATACAGTCCGGGATGTACTACATATAAGAGAGGTTGACATTTGCGTCTTCAGAAAGAGTGACCCCTTACAATCCGGTTTCAAATTTGACAGGAACAATTTTACAGGGCGGAAAGCGAATCTAAATCATCATCACTGCATACCCCAATGGACAAGATCTCAAAAACCACCAATAGAGGAAGCACAATAACTACACTCTCACATTTTCCAAGCTACATCTCGAAGGCAATCAGGTTTCATTACTGGATGTGAACGGGTAAGCATACAGATGTGTTAGAAAAAGATAACTGGATGCACAGTTAAACATTAACATTATCATCATGGACAGGATATCGTTGCGTATCCGTTCGGTTTAAGAAATATTGACCCTGGTAGAGCTTCTCAGATCCTGAATTAGAAATGTGTAAGACTTTTACAGGATATGGTAAGAACACTGGCATATGGCTAGAGGTGACGGGAGGCCAAGCAAGGGATTATAAAGGTGCATATGAGAGCGACACGGGATCATTTTGCTTGAAATCGTCGGGGAAGCAGGTTCTATTGGTCTATTTTCTAAACCGATCAGGGTAAGCTATCCTTTACCCTTATCTGCCATTAGCATTGCTCGGTTGAGTATAAAACCTAATCATGAGTTTAAATTAATGTTAATTTAGATATTTCTACCTTGACCTTTCATGCCTGTTTCTACCATCAGTAGTGTTAATCGGGAGGGGCAAGTTACATCCCTATTGAAGATCCCCGCGTTCATGTTGGAACGCTACGTGGTGGAGATGTCATCTCTCACTTGTACAGATTTCGATGCAGGACGAGTTGTTGACTTCTAAACTCTTGAAGCTACTTAACCCCCAACTTATGCATATTTACTTTAGGTGGAAGGCTCAAAAAGCCTTAAAGTTACTGGAACTAAGTAATCATGAGATCATTTACGTGAAACATGGTTTTCCACATCTTGAAAAGATGTCTTATTGACCAAATTGTGCAAAGTTGTCACACATGACACATGAAAACAGGAAGGTCGGCTAAAACAGATATGAGGCTAATATGGTTCATGACGTAAACATCGTTTTCCAATAACCGCACTGTGCATGTTTCCACAAAAGTATATTTTTTTGTTCTTTAATTTCAGCCTCATTCTCAACGTGAACGGGCAAGGAAGATGAATCGAAGAGTCGGAAGATGAATAATAAAAAGAAACGCGCCTTCGTGGCTTTTATACAAGTTTGCGCCTCGATGACATAACAGAGGGGTGACAATCTGATTTCCTCCCCTCGTCCTCTCCGGTGACACTTTGTCTCCACGCTGCGAGCGAAGGCAATAAGGCGCCACACCCTATTTAGGGAGTCGAGACATGCAGCAGACATGCTGTTGCCATGGTGACGGAGGCTTCGCATCAACACGGGATACCGCAAACCTCCACATTGCAGTGGAATGACCCCGGAGGCGATGGGGGAATGATGCGTTAAAAGATGCTGAGGAGATGTTTATTCTGGACGTAGAGATCTTCGAGAGAGAGAGGTCTGGAAGCAAAGTGAAGAGAGATGTGTTATCTCTCCGTCGCAGTTTAAAGCGTCCATGCGCTGGGTACGACCCTCAGACACCAAGTGAACGATATGATGAACCATTCTTCTGGCTCTTTCTAAAAGGGTTTCAGCAGTGTTTTTCTTTTCTTCGACTGACATCTAGCGACGGTATAAAGATTCATGGACACTAGAGAACTTCAACATTGGCCTCGGCAGAAAGAAAATATACACAGCACGAAAGGGGAATAGACATTGTGTCGGGGAGCGACCCCGTTCCGATTTGTATCCAAATACTTTCGGTGGTTGGGTAGGTGAAAAGGACACTCACCTTATGTAAAATACATATTTAATAACACACACACGTGTCTAGATACACAACAGATTCCCTGTCGAACAGATTACAAAGGATAATTCTGCATACACAAAACGACGTCATGCAACCATACTTGCTGCGCACTCGAAGACAAGTGTTGCCAACACCTACTTGGCAAATATTAGAAAAATGTCTTGGCCGGCATGTTGGACCCAAGTATATGGTGGGGGCCAACACATTGAAATGGAAGAAATATGCTGTACAAAAATAAAATATGCCTCAAAGAAGGCAACGAACATGTAGTGCGACGCATGTAGAAAAGCGTCAACAGAAGATAAATAAAACAATAACAAGGCGATACAATATTAAACAACCAAAAGAAACAAGAGCTTAGAGAGAAAAGTTTAGGAAATTTGGATTGATTCATTTGGTTTATTGTACTTATCTTTTCTGCCAGTTTTGGCTAATCGCGAATAGTCCTAAATAGTTATTACTTGATCAAATTGTTTTCAATAGACACAAAGAACACCCATGCGCTGGCCGGGATTTGAACCCAGGATCAACATTTGAGATAAAGATCTTTCTTCTCGCTATAATGAGCGCGATTATGTAGCACTTCGAATGAAAAATTGAACATATTCAGAGAGAACGATGAGTTGATTTGCTTATCAAATTGACACTGATATCATGTCACTAGGATGATTCGACTGTCAGGCATTTTAATTGACGTAAAGAGCATTTGTAACATTCCGGATCATTCTTTCCTGAAATTCACAACTGCCTGTTTTCTGTAACTCTTCTCGTCCTTAACCGATCACCAGATTTATCTCCGACCAGATTCCCACACCTAGAAAACCTGGAGAAACTGTACATCTCAGGGAATTTGAAAAATACAAAACTCATGGAAAATGTAATTCAACAAAAATCACTGTATCCTAATGGCGTACATCAGAGACACTAGAATGTGATCATACCGGCTGATAATAATAAATGCAACTAATAAGCACTGTTAATTACATTTACACAGGTTAATTTGTAGATAAGAGGATGGTACAGCTTAACCAAAATAAGAATGACCGCAAAACTCGCAAAGAGCTGCACAAGTTGGCAACGTATGAACACGGGAGCAATGCAAGCAGCTGATTGCATCCATCACGGCCTTCTCGTTCGCTTATGGTTGAAAGTTCGAGTTCAACACCACAGGGGCATCCTTATCTTGTTCAAGCTATTTTATTTGAATTCCTTGAATTTAAAATTTTTGGTGTGTCAGCACTTAGACTATTTTGCACCCGTCACTTTATACGGGGTCCAGCCCCTTACCAGAACTAAAATAACAACTGTAACGTCGTGTTTTAACTAAAATATTAAAATATTCTGACTTAGGTTAAAAGCTGAGGTTGTAAGGAGGAACTCAGCACACACAAGGACAAAACACAGGACAATACAAAAAAATTATCCTGACCATGGGGCCATCGCCAGAGCCTCGTTCGTCTGCAAAATGCAGTCCAGGGTGTACTGCGTGGAAGTGAGGTTGACAATTGGATGTACTACGTGGAAGGTCACCCCAAGCTATTTTATTAATGTAATATTAAATTTCAATGTTACGTGAAAAAAAATGAATAATTAATGTTCTTCAAGGACCATTTCTGGTTCCACATGCATTTTTCAGAGCTTTTCTAACGAACAGGATGAATGGCCTAATATTCCGAATTTCGGCGTCGTTGTATTATTATAGCCAGGCTGTTCTATATCATTCTCGTGTATGCAAGAAAAATTCAGTGTGATAAGTGGATGTTAATAGCAAATTTTCAATGGAAACTTCTACCACCGCCTTAGAGATAAGCAACACACATAACGCCTTGCAGGGAAGCGAGTATTTCAGGATCTAGATGTCCCATTTTTATTGCCGTTGACTGTACATATACATAGTCATTACACACATACACACACGCATGTTTGCTTGGATGAAGATGTTACAGCCTGCAGACTCGCTTCCCAGATTGCTCGAGCAACAGTTGAGTTGGCTTACTCCTAAAATAAGCTGATTTTGTGCCGCTGTTTCTTTGTCGAAACTAAGCTCATTTTCTTGAGCTTCTTAAGTTTGAGAGAAGCTTGATTTTCAAGTGCACACACATGCGTATGTTCCAAAATAATCTTTCTCTCGTTCCGGAAGTTTATGCTCAGAGTAAATCATTTTTACAATCTCTAAACTGCACGTAATATTGGTTGTATTTGGACAAGTCTCGGTCAGGATATCTATACTCTGTTCCATGAATCTGTGAAGCTAGCGAAAGAAAACAAGTCCTCTGCGCAAGTAGTGGCTCGCGGCTGCAGCTACCAGCTGTTTGCAGTAGCGTGAACTGCTTCGCTCCGCCACCTGGTTTTCTCCCTTTCTATACCGGTATGCGGGGTATAAGGGGTGACCGTTTCTCAAGCCACCCAAATGTCAACCTCACTTCCACGTAGTACAGCCTGGACTGCATTTTCCAGACTAACGAGGCTCTGGCGCCTGGACCAATGGCCAGTATAGTGCTGTGTGGAACTTGTCAATCGTCCTGTCCATATCTGTTTGTCCATTCATCTATTTCATTTCATCACCATTCAACCTCATCTTCACAATTAACCAAAAGTGGCGGGAACGCGAAGTAAAATAATAAAATCATTCATTAATTCTACAATTATTCACGGCCTTGCTCCAAAGATACCTGGAACAGAGTATACAATTGTGTGAATACCAAATCCCCTGACTATTTACAGACCAAGAACCGACAATTTCAAGACTAAAGCCATTTGGCAATGCATATATTTAAAGACGTATGTAAAACAGTTGCTATATCTTAACTAACAAAATAATTTAAATCCCACTTGAATGAATTTTAGAATATTAAATTAATTTGTAAAAAATTATAATGGCAGGGTTAGCTTATAATTAACAAAAAGTTATTTTTATATAAAAAATCATAACTATACCATAAATAATACATAAGTAAAGTAAAATATAGTAATAAAGTTTACATTTATTCTACTACCTACTAAACACAGCTAAAAAGTTACAAGAAAGTGTAAGAAATTCCAATAGCCACTTGCTGTAGTAGTACTGTAGTAAATTTCTACAAGGAAATAGTTCAAAACAAGACTTTTCCTAGAATACTTGAATTTAGAATTCCTAGAATTTAGTGAGCTACTACAAAAATACTGATTTTCCAGAAACAGTAAATTTTTTCACCAAAAGTTGGATTAATTTTACATAAAAAGTAAATTCCTTGACTTTTCTAGACTTGTGATGACGAGGTATGGCTATGTCATGCATTTTGCTTTCTCGCAAAATTGCAGACATTCGATCTTGTTAAAATTGAATTCAGCAGGAAAATCAACGAAATTACTCCGTAATCTCATTATACTCACCACACTTCACCCCCTACATTATACACCACGATGATGGTGATGACTGAACAGTTCACAGCGACCATGGGAGCCGATCAATGCTCGAACACCATATTTTTCATCCCGAAGTGGACTTGACAAGACGCTATTAAGAGCTATTTGTAACAGTCGCTAACAGGAGGTTTCAAGAGGATTGTGTCATGGCGCACATCAACATGTGAATCAGGCACAAGCTGGTGAGGTTCGTGACTTCAACTTGTCCTGCAGAATGGCCTAGCAACGTTTAGGAGAAGGTACAGTCCTGTTCAAAGAATCTGTCGGAAAAACAGTTCCGTTATAAAAAACTGTCGCATAAAATTTGTCTAAGTTCAGTGTCTCCAGAAATTATATTGGTAACTCTGCAACAAGGAAGTGCTGCAAAATACTCGATCTGGTAATCAGAGTTAGGTTGGCTTCGTAAAATAGGCGTGGCTCACAATCTTCTTTAAACATGTGCCATGCAACACATCGGGAATACGTTAAGATTGATGCGGAGATGGAGCCCAACGCATTCATAATCTCAGTCATCTGTGAAGGTCAGTACCACGCTCCAGCCGGCTTTACACCCAGGGTTTACTTCAGATACCGCGTTACAAGGGGTATATATCTTCTTTCTAATATATAAAAATAAATGTATTTGTGTGTTTGTTTCGCCATAACACTCGAACACCAGGAGCGATTTCAATCAAACTTGGTACGCGAATCACTTGCAATCTCGAAAGAAATACTGTGAGGCACCCCTAGCACCGCTAGGGAGGATGGGAGGGGGTGACATGTAAAAATAATCGAAAACAACCAATATTAGTGTGGAATAAATAGTTTTTGGTGTCGCCAATATGAATAGTGACACTCCAAATGCCGTTCAACTCCAAGTTCATCACCTATCGGTATGGGAGTGAGAGGGATGGAAAAATAAAATGTCAAAAATGACCTAGATTGGTGTCGAATCCATAGTTTTCGGAGTCTCTAAGCATTCACGATGACCAAACTAGGTACACATATGACTTACAATCTGGAAAGAAATACTGTGCGGGTAAGACACCCCTGGCACCCCTAGGGGTGGGGGCGGGAAGGGGTGAAAATAATCGAAAATAACCGATATTAGTGTGGAATCCATAGTTGTCGGGGTCGCTAAGATGAATAGTGACATTCCCAATGACGTTCAACTCCAAGACACCCCTGCACCCCTAAAGGTGAGGGAGGGAAGGGGTGGGGGTGGGAAGGGCTGACATGTAAAAAAAATCGAGAAACAACCGATATTAGTGTGGAATCCATAGTTTACGGTGTCGTTAAGATGAACAGTAACTCTCCCAATGCCGTTCAACTCCAAGACAGCCCTCGGACCACTAGGGGTGGGGGTGGGAAGGGGTGACATGTAAAAATAATCGAAAACAACCGATATTACTGTGGAATCCATAGTTGTCTGGGTCGCTAAGATGAATAGTGACACTACCAATGCCATTCAACTCCAAGACACCCCTGGCACACCTAGCGGTGGGGGTGGGAAGGGGTGGCATGTAAAAATAATCTAAAACGACCAATATTAGTGTGTAATCCATAGTTTTCGGAGTCGCTAAGATAAATAGTGACACTCCCAATACCGTTCAACTCCAAGTTAATTTTACACTATGGTTAGAATTCATTATATTCCTTTCTTGTAGAACATTACGATAAATAAATACCCGGTCAACGCCGGACAATCAGCATCATAAATATTTTTTTTTTTTAAAAAATAAAGAAACTACATCATTAAGATTACATCAAGTACGCCGTTCACAGTTTAAGAGTCGTGCTAATTTTTTACGATAGTTGGATGGCAGCGGAAATTGACAGTCCATATTTCTAAAGATTTGACTAAACTAAATCTGGAAACCTCGACCCTTCTAAAAATGTGGAGCTTTGGTGCGAGTCGCAGTTCTCAAACCATCCAATCAACAACTGAGCTGATGACGTCATCTCAACCCAACACCAATCTCTGACCCTGTTGTACACGCGCTAGGCTGTTGGTAGGCTCGCTAACTAGACTAGCAGAAAATAATCTGACTCTAAAATAGTATTGCAAGGACTGAGAACGTACAAAGACAAACACAAGAAAGAAAGAGTAACAAAAAAAGTCTATAGCGTCCATTAAACCTAACATCAATTGCTTGAAGTGACCTAACAAATAAATAAAGAAAAAAGCTAAATCAATATGGCCAAGTATTGGACCTCGTGGCACGTGCGGAGAGAGAAAAGGTCAAATGTGGAAGCCCTGTCTCTGGAACGAATCTCCGAAAAACCCAGGCAGCGACATGGGTCGCTAATGCTCTAACTCTCTTATTGATTGGACAAGCAACGTCGGCAGCGCTTCGCTGATTGGAAACTAATTAGTTCTGATTATCCGACAGTAGTTGCCATATGCAACGCGGAATGGGCGAGCGTTTATCGAACAAGTAGAAGGCAATCATAACAGGAGAGGCTACAAATGGGTCTAGCAGGGCGATGTAACCTGACACCGTGTTCCAGGCTGTAGCCTAGCCAGCCGTGGTACCTCCTGATCGAGTTTGCAGGTGATGTTTGCGGTGTGGAGTTGCGGGTTCGCATCCCAGAGAGGTCCAAGGTAGTATAAAGGATTAGAGATTGTGCCCATTGGGAAACTATGTCCCAACAGACCATGCGAAATACTATCCGTTGTAGTTTAGTAGTCTCAAAATACAAAATACATAAATGTACTGTCCAATTATACATAGAAAAAGCAGCTTACAATTTACTAGTGTTGTGCGATATATCGTGGAGACGGATGCATATTCAAAAAATATCGTCCAGGCGATATCAACTAGACGATATATTATTACGATATTTCGGCGATATATCGTCACGATATTTTAGCGATATATATCGTGTCAGCGATACATCGTCACGATATTTTGGCGATATATATCGTGGAGACGATATATCGCCGATATCACCACACGGAAAAAATATGGTATCGTATCGTCTGTGACGATATTTTCTTGATATATCGCGATATCAAATTTCCGATATCGTCCATCCCTCAAATTACCGTCTTACTTGCTTAATTAGTGGACATTTAAAAAATTGTACTTCACCTTTCAAAATTGCTATAGGTATGTAATCTGTTCCTGGCGCCTACTAGAGCCGTAATGGTTCAGTCGGTGTGGCGTCTGACACTCTGGAGACCCAGGTTTGATTCCCAGGTTGGATGATTTGATCAGCAATATCCCGGAATAGAGCTGCTCTGGGGTTCACCCAGCTTCCAATCAATGATTACCTAGTGGCAATCCAGGAGATTAAGGCAACCGGAGCGTGATACTGAACACATCACCTCCATACTATATGCCTTCATAGTACGTGCCGTTTTCGATGTAGACGCGGCTGAGATTATACAGAAAATTGCGTACTAACATGTCCCTACATTTTTGTTTTATGCAATGCAACTTACAAGAACCTCTTCACCAGCATAATTCAAATTCTTAAAAACACACAAGAAGTAAGAGGGGACATAAGTAATAGCGGACAATTTCCTTACTATTTTCTTTGGGGACGGCGGTATCTTTTGGTCCCTTGGGAACACGTATTGTGCTACTTTAGTGTCTATGCTATAGTGTAAGAGTTACCAGTATGTCGAGTCAAGGCCACCTGAAAGATGGTGGCTAAAAATAATCAAGTGTCTCAGCGTTCGCTACCGCTTGGAGGCATATTGCAGCAACTTAGAATCCAGTTTAAACTGCAGGTTCGACCATCCATCTGTTCCAAACCATTGTTGCCAAAGGAGATCACGTGTTTGTATTCCGTTGTATTGATTTGCTTTAATTTACTTCGCTATTCTGCCGCTTTTGGCTAATCGCTAAGACAAGGATGAGTGATGGAATTGATGAAGGGACAGTCGCAAAGAACACCATTGCCTAGGCCGGGATTCGAACCCGGGATATTTGTCTACACTACGTGGAAGTGTTGTTGATATTTGGGCGGAGCAGAACAACACGAAGTAACTATAGCTTCGATAAAACAGTATTGTTTAACGTGGTTATAAGCGTCTGCTTATTTATTCACTAACTTTTCTATATATTTTCCATATTTTATGGTCTTCAGTGTTTACCCACTTCATATCCTTTACGTTCCAGTCTACACTCTCTTTAGAGATTGAATATCAACTTTCTTTCTTTGTTAACATCTTCAATAACGAACTTTGAAATCTCTGCTACGTGTTCATCCATCACTTAGTCTCCACTGTCCATATTCAAAAGGTCGATTTTTAAAGTCACGCTTTTTGTTTGTTACTGAACTCGGTTCAGATTATTTCGACAGCCAGATGGACTTAGGAGTAATATTAACAAATGAAAATTATATTAAAGAGGACATAAAAAGTAGGCTTAATTCAGGAAATGCATGTTACTTCTCTCTTCATAAACTTTTGTCTTCTTGTTTAATATCTAAGAAACTAAAAGTTAAAATATACAAAACAGTAATTTGCCTGTAGTATTATATGGGTGTGAAACTTGGTCCCTTACATTGAAAGAGGAACATAAATTGAGAGTATTTGAAAATAAGATCCTTAGGAAAATATTTGGACCTAAAAGGGATGAGGAGACAGGTGAGTGGAGAAGGTTACTTAATTTAGAACTACATAATTTGTATTCATGTCCAGATATTATTATAATAATTAAATCAAGAAGACTTAGGTGGGCAGGCCATGTGGCACGAATGGGAGAGGAAAGAGGAGTTTACAGGATTCTTGTTGGGAAAATTGATGGTAAGAGACCTATAGGAAGCCCATGACGAATATGGAGGGACAACGTTGAGATGGACCTAAAGGAAATCGGTAGGGATGGAAAAGAGTATATAGATCTTGCTCAAGATAGGGACAGATGGAAGGCCTGTGTTGCTGCAGCCATGAACCTTCGGGTTTAAGAAGGCTAGAGAGTTAGTTAGTTAGTTAGTTAGTTAGATGGACGCGAACCAATGCAAAGAAAATGCATTAAAAAATCATTAGTTTTACAAAGAATGATTAAGAGGTGGCGCTTGCAGAACTTTGCTAACAACTGAAACAGTCGGTGCAAAATCAAAGCTTTAAGGGTGATTCCAGTACTAAGCCAGAATGGGTCATGGGTCACCCAAAATTACGGTGGCCCACTCCGTCAAAATGTAATTGGCAAATTTAGTGATAAAAATTAAATGAAAGTGTATAGATCATGGTGGTTCTGATTGTAACCTTTCTTGTATCACGCAATGGCCATGTGAATATAAAAAAAAATGATTTGAAGATGTACCGCCTAAATCGTTGACAGCCATCCAGTTGCTTGGAGACGCCTCTTCAGTTTTATCTTTCTTAATAGAAAGAAGAACAGTGCACAAGAGCATTTGACCATTTCATTGTTGACGTCACGGACTCAAGCTTAACCTCTCATTTCTCTAAGTTAAACTATTTTCATCCTAATATGTTTCCGCTATGTAAACTTATTTGTGTATATTTGTCTATTGGTATTTCAATAACACAAAATAACACGCTTTGTTAGTAAATATTGTACAAGGTTGACCAAGACTTTCGTGAGTAAAATAATAATGAATCAATGTAGCGCTGCATTACTTCGGCAGGACAGACCATCATTCCTTGCGAGTAACCATGATCCTTTGCGACGCATTTGGCGCATGCGCAGTGCTGTAAACAAAGATGGCAGCAAGTAGTGTATCTGTTTCTGTGGAACATGTATAATGAAATTTCTCGTGAAGGACAAGGTGAAACCTGCTGAAATTTAATCAAATTAAATCGTTGGGCCTTCTGCACATATACATATTTTTGATTGCTTAATTGATGGATCAACACGGGTCTATCCGAAGACTGATTGGTAACGTAATGATCATGCTATCAAGCCTTCTCGGTGGAAGCACATTGCACAGTGAGTCTCATTTGTAGTTTTGTTACTTAGCGTCGCTTTTCTGCATATTTTGGCTAATCGCGACGATGATGACGAGTGACAGATGAAATTGATGAAGGGACTCAAGCTGGGATTAAAACACTGAAACGTCGGTGGCAAGTCGACACTTAACGCGCTGGCATCTCACTTTAAACTGGAGATCCAACACCGATTAGTATATCTGAGTACTTTAAAAACAAATGGATGTAATAGGAACAAGCAGTAAAGATTGGATGTACACAGCAATTTTAGTTTATTATTGACACAATCCAATCATATTTATCCACAGAACACAATAATTGTCCACCGTGCTTCTGGGAAACGTTGAAATCTCAACTAAGTCTGCGAACGTTTTGATCGCTTCTCGCCGGTTCTGACAAGTTACGTAAACTCTACCTTCTTGCTGCTGATGACGCAAGGGACCTTGGGAAGACGTTCGGTGATGGAAACGAGGCAAGATGGCTACACTGAAGGGAGAGGAAAAATCGATTCCAGGCTGTGACAGCGACTGTCACTCACAGAAATGCTTCTGGCAGACAATGACACGGGAACGAGGGTGTAGGAGCAGGGATAAGTGAAAGGAACCAGTGATAAAACGAAGGAGAGGAATGGCAGAGGATCTCTCCTCGTTTCGGAACATCGCATTTCAACACGATTGCCTAGTTTCCAGAAAGAGGGGGGGGGGGGGGGTCCAGGTGCCGAATGAGACACGAGGAGGCGATAAAAAGTGTCTAGCAGAGAGTTTTATTTTGCACCTGAAACTTTTTTATTGTTGCTTCTGAATGCCAATGTACATTAGAGTGGCTTAATGTTTTAGGATATGAACAACGCCATAGTAGCCAGGATTGGAAATGTCGTTCCTCATATTGGCCGAAGCGCCCAAAAATCTTCTCATTTTTTCAAATAAATGATACTCCCTCTGTCCCATAATTATTGTCCGGTACACCTTTGTTTGTTGTCTCATAATAATTGCCCGATATTCAAACTGTGACATTGGTGTATACAGAAGAAGAATATGAAACAAGGGAATGAGTCATACAACTTTATTACTCAAGGATCAGTACAAATTGTGCATTCCATCTGCCTCTTCGTCTGTCATTCCTGTACTACCATTTTGGCATACCGGACTATAATTATGGGATAGAGGGAGTATCTGTTTGTGTACATGTCTCGAGAAATCAAAGTTCTCTATTTCTCTCGCCTTATCTATCACTTTGTAATTACCTCTTTATAACACTTTGTAATTCTCTCTCTCTCTCTATCTCCCGTTCTCTCTTTCTCTAGGCAAAGAGTAAGAGCAAAGAGGGATACTGAAAGAAAGAGACGAAGAGGGAGAGAGAAAGCAATACGAAGAGAGGGAGAGAAAGAAAGACGAAAAGAGGGAGGGAAAGAGACGAAAAATGGAGAGAAAGAAGGACAAAGAGGGCGAGAGAAAGAAAGAGATGAAAATATGGAGAGAAAGAAAGATACGAAAAAAGGAGAGAAAGAAAGACAAGGAGGGAGAGAGAAAGAAAGAGACGAAAAGATGGAGAGATAGAAAGATGAAAAGAGTGAGAGAAAGAAAGAGACGAAAATAGGGAGAGAAAGAAAGATACGAAAAAAGGAGAGAAAGAAAGACAAGGAGGGAGAGAGAAAGAAAGAGATGAAAAGAGGGAGAGAAAGAAAGAGACAAAGAAGTAGAGAGAAAGTATTAGAATAATCCACCCTTGTCATGAAAATAGCCGAACTTCTAATACACATGATTACTTGATGATTTCTATAGTATTTGCTTGATTTAGTATATTTTGGCTAATTGCAACGATGTGGATAATGGTGATAAGATTAAATGGATAAAGGGACAGTCACTAAAGCACGGAGAACACAACTCGAGACCCGCAGAGAATGAAACAGGCTCAGAGTCCACACGCCACAACTCCGTTGGTCTGCAAAGAGAGGTTGACATTTGGATGCCCTCAGAAAGGGTCACTCCATACACGCAGTACTTGGCACCCTCTACAAACCTTGGTATCAAAATTATTCAATAAAATACACGATATATGAACATGAACATGAACAATTTTCGTAAACTCGATTGCAAAACATGTTCCCGAACGGACTGCCAGTGTTTCAACCTCAATATACAAATATAAGTGTGGCAAACCCTCGATAATTGTATCTAAAGCTGTTTGTTGCATAGCTGCAACAGCGGCTACAAGGGACATAATTTTTTTGTTACATATATGCAACGGGGGCGAACTAAGGGATGTAACCTTGAAGATGATATGAAACATAATGAAAGCCAAAATATAAACCTGTCTGGCAATGGAACATAAAAGTAACACTTCAAACAATTCAAATACAGTTTATGAGTATCAATATATTGAAGAGTGACAGCGAAAAGCTCTACTTTTTCCACCTCTCCACACTGACCAAAGACCCGCTCATTCAACGACAATGCCGCATACCACGGATAATAGGTTCTTTCTTTTAGCTGCATACCGCTGAGTAATCCCCGCCTCACTTCCTCTGGGGACTTTCCATGGAAGGTAGAGGCTTTGACCTCTCGTTGAGGGGTCAGAAACAAAGGATATGGAAAACAGTATAAAACGTCCCGCATGGTAAAACTCACTCTCAGTTGTTAGTAAGAATTCATCAAGTATAGTGGGTGCGGGAACGTGGCATTCGAGGTGGTGAATAACTTAAGGCGCGAGACGCCACAGTAAGTTGCGCCTCGAACCCAGCGATCTTCATCATGATCGGGTCTAGGTAAGTGAGGAGAAATCTTCGCCCTGGAATTCCCCTTCTTTCCTCTTCTTGGCAGAATAGGCCAAATTATGTTATGAAATGAAAACCTCTCGCATTGAATAATTTGCTACATCCCTTGTGACTCAACGATCCCAAAGTTAATTAAACCAAGATACACTTCAATATTTACATCATCGTTAATGTCAATCAATAAACATGCCATATGATTATTTATATTTTTAATAGATAAATTGAGGGAGAACTTTCATTTAACAGCACGAGATAATGGCGAACACGAGGATGATAGACTGTTCGCCATTACCGAAAAACCCGCAATTTACTTTATCCAGCAACACTGAAGTTATAACCTTCCGTATTCAATGCAAAAAATACAGAAACACACTTCTGACTTCCTACTTTTTAATTCATATGTGAATTAAGCAAATAACAGAAATCTCATTCCTACATGGACATTCTACGGAAAACAAATCGCAAACAAACACAAAAAATTGTTTCTCTGCTGAACAACGGCTTCTACAGTAATGGCGCCTACAAGAGGAGTATATCCAGTAGTCTACGGAAGATGGCAGCACCAATCAAGCCTTCTTGAAACTTGACAAAAGCGCTTCATACTAGTTTGTTCGCGAATACCCGACGTTCACCATTATCCCACCAATACATACAAATATCATTTAATAATTGTTCACCAAATCAAATTAGAAGCTTTATTCCAGAATGCATATATTTATAATTCAATCAATGCCAACGGTCCACTGTGGTCATTAGCATAAGAATGACAATAGTGGCTCGTTGGAATTAATTGAATAATAACTAGTAATTATATTCATAGCTAAATTGAACAGGAGGAAATAAATCAACAATTGGAATTGCCAGATACCGTAAAATTAGGTGACTTTGTGGAACTGCCAAATTATCGTCCAACTCTCTTTTTCTGTTCATGAGTGCCTGTATTGTTGTTCTCTCTGTACCTTCCCTTTTAGGTTTCCTGTCCCGAATGCACTATAATCTCCGGAAACTGCGGAGCAAGGACGCGCAATACGGCAGAGAAGGGGCGAAAATCGAGTGGGCAGAGCGAAGCAGTACACGATGCTGCGAAGGCTGGTAACTGCAGTCGCTTTCCCTCCAATGTCTCTCTCTCGTTTTCATTGGTGTAGCCGTCTCACGTCACTACTTGTTTTCGTTCGCTTGCTTCATAAATAGCCGAGACAAAGTATAGATTATACGTAAATGTCATCCAGGAAGCTTCCTGTTGCAGGGTTGAATTCAACCCCTGCACGTAGGAGCATTCCACGAGCGGAAGTGCTTAGTGTCGGTATTTGTGTTGGCGTATAGACATGATGTTTGGTGTGTACGTAATGGAAATGTGTCTGTATTGCAAAGCCATAAATATATTTTGTGTACATACCCTACATTTCTTGTTATCGGCGTTTTCCTTTGTACTATTTCCCGTGGTCACGTATAGTTTCGAAAACAACTCTGGTCTTCAAGCACTTTAGCCATCCACCGATACAAGAGCGGGATAAGACAAATGGTCCCTACTGCACGCGGTGATAAGGTTTCTGGATATCTAATGCTCGTTCGGAATAAATCAGAACGGAAACCTTCGAGGAATCCCCCTCCCACTTTTTTTTCAAAATCCAGAGCAAAGAAGACAGCATAGAAAAAACAGGGGGTAGCAACCGGACGTATGGACTCGCTATTTCACGCCCGACTTTTATTGCACTCCCGAGCAGACGTCCCCCCCGGCCCCCCCGCTCCGTTCCCCCCAACGACACTTGGAATTCGTACTGGCATCTCTTCCCCCGGAAATAAATTATTTTTAAATTGGTCAGTCGTTCGCAAGCGGACATCCCTTTGGACCATATAGGCTCAAGTTTCGTTCGATATCCCGCAGCAGCGGTGCCATCTGTCGGGGTGGATTGTTCTGCAGTTGGGAGGTTTGGGCTGGACGTTACATACCGCATCCCGACCACCAAACAAGACCAGCCAGCGAACGGACAAATAAACTGCAGCTCTTTCATTATCGGGACAAACAGACAAGCGTCTAAACCGCCAACCTCTTCTTTTCTACTTGCGGGCTTTATCCCGGCTAAAAAGACTCGTCGCAGCATTTAAAACAACGTCCTGCTATTGAATGAAATTACTGTTTCGGTCAAGATTGTGCGCAGAGGAGGGTTACTGTGCTCAGGCCCGTACCCAGGGAATGGGCCATGTCCCCCCTAATCAGAAATGTGAACCTATAAAAAGCTACGAAAATAACATTCACGATTTTTCAAATTTGTAAAAATTTAAATTCTGTTCTTGCATAAATGAATGTGTTTATGTAGATAGGAAGGCTAACAGAAGTCTGAAATGTGCAATACTGGGTACTTTTAGTTTTATAACCATTGATGCAAGGCTACCAGACGTCCGATTCACCGAATAGTAAAAATAGTCCATTACTTTTAATGTCCCGACTTTCTTCGGACTGCATTTTTATTTCTTTGTTATCTCATGTTCTTTATTGTATTAATAATTGCGAATACGTAAATCTAATTTATAAATATATTATTTTCTAAACATAGAATTATTATGACCTTGCAATGACACTGGTGTAAGAAAATTAAAGGAAATCTGAAAACATTGTTAATTTGCGGAACACTGAACTATTTTAACTATTTTGTAATCTCTCTCTCTCTCTCTCGCTATATATATATATATATATATATATATATATATATATATATATATATATGTATGTATATATACACACACATATATATATACATACATATATACATTTTCCGATCTGGTCCCTCCCTCAAAAAAATCCTGGGTGCGGGCCTGAGTGTGTTGTTAAAATATTTTCTTGTCTTCGATTTTCATTAGAATGCATTTGTTGAAAATCGAAGACTGGGTTTTGAAGCTTCCCTTCCCCTCACCCTCAAAAAGTTTTCTTTCTGTTTTCGACAGCATCAGTTTCTGGGGTTCGAATCCCCTACAAATTATTAAAAATAACAGTGGTGCCAACTTATATGGGTCCATGGAGCTTGAGTCTATCCAATAATTTGTCTATTATTAAGTTCGCAAGGTTTACCGTAATTATATACCTTAAAGAACTAAATAAATTCAATGGTTCAACAGCCATCTAAAGACCAAGGCCTGACAGAACTGATTTTTCATTGGGTGAAGCGTGGTCAGCGGTTTGAGTTCCATCGCCGCTATTTTCTGAGAGGGTGTTACAGTGCTGAGATTCGCAAACTATATGAAAGTCTTCCTCAAGAAACAAATTGTTATTCCTCAGATATTATTATTTATTACTACTGTGGTTATAGTTTCTACAATCTTATAACTAAATTTTCCTTTTCCCTGTTGATATTGAGCATAAATTTTAGCTTCAAAAGTCATAATCCTGGTGTGAATTTCATCCTGATTATTTTATCTTTATCTTTATACAGGGTGTCCCAAATAAACTAGTACCGAAAGTAGATGTGGTAATATCATAGCTTTTATCATAAAATATTTTTGTTGTTGTTGTAGGCAATGGGCTGTATTTTACCATATTTGGCAACAAAGTAAAACATGTACTTGTGAAAACCAACGAATAATATTCATTTTGTTTTGGGTACACCAGCATACGCATGATTTTTTTTTTTTGGGAGGAGGCTGGAATTTTAATGTGGGTTTTAGAAACTGCGTTCTAGAAAGGGAGCGGGATACACAATCAAATATTTCGTCATTACTATTTTAAACCTTCGTTTTGAGTTGCCAAAAATTGTAATCGGTTTTTCCCCGACTTCTTCACTGGTTTCCTTCTAGAATTTTGATTTTCTAAATATTTCTGTAGGAACTGTGACCCCAGCAGCTCCACGCTTGCGAACGCCAGTGTTTGGGTATGCACTCTTGTTTGAGCCGCCCTAAATAAGCATATAATTAACACAATACAACAGTTATGTCCCAAATAAAATAATTACAGCTGCTTGTAATTTGTTTCTTGAACAATCTATTGCTCTTCAGAGATTTCAATTGAAAAAGAAACATTACTTTAAATGAATTAAATATATTACATCCAGACAGGGAATGCCACAAAACCCTTTTTTTTTTTAGAAAAAAAAAGAGTAAACGAAGCCGAAACTTCACTTTTGTCCGTTAAATCTGTCCGGTCTCCTGACCGATGCAACCGGCGTGTTGCCCTAATACGAGCAATTTGTTAAATATCAGATTTCTTTAAAAGGGCGGAATGAAGATTATCGGATTTCTCGTTCGAACCCATCCCACAGCTTTTCACGCGGGAGATGAGAAAAATCAGAGATTTGTCTCCCATTGGGAGGACGTAGGGAAAGGGGGAGGGGTTAATTTTTCAGTGCCAGTCCCGCAAAATCACTTCGGACCATCCATCTTCAAAAGAGAACCATTCATCTTACGCACAGAACAAGAAGTGACCGGCAATAAACGACTTCTTTGTGCTCCGGCGAACGAAATGAAGCACAATCTACTCTCCAACTTACCCCCCGCAAACAAAGTGCTGCTCTCAACGCTTTCTCCACCAGTCGAACATGCCGGTAAAGATGGGGCGTGCAGTGTGAATATGTCTGCCAATCTCTTTCGGCAACGTCTACCTTGGTAATGTAAAATTTGGAATAGGTATACTTAAGGTCAAACGGATTAAGTACCTTGAGTTTTTGTCTTCATTTCTATGTGACCAAAAGTACACAATATATCTTTCTAGATTATATACGAGGATCATTTTTTTTTTTAAAAAAGTGATTTCTCAACAATGTCCACTGTTTGTACTGGTAGCAAAAATTAATCGTACATGTGACATGTTGTAGTTCCACAGATTGACGTGTGGCGGCAGGACTGTGCTGACTGTAGCCGTATTGAGTAGTAAGCTCTAAAACGAAAAGAACAAATTAAGTTTATCAAAATTCAATTGAACGTGACAGAAATGCTGTTAAGTGTCACAGAGAACATGTGATAGCTTGTGTTGATACACTTCAATATACAACACTTATTAAGTGGTTCATACTGATTCTCCAAGCCGACGAAAGTTTAAACAAGCACAAAGCAATATTAAAGTGATGCTTATTGTTGCCTACGACTACGAAATCGTTTTCTTTTGTCGCACAGTACCGAAGGGAGTGACTGTGAACAGTGGGTATTAGGGGAGACTGAGAAACATTTGAACATCGCGAATTTCCAGCCAATGAGAATAAATTGTGCAAAGATGACATCAGTGATAGTAGATGACAGCACTGGTTAGTAATCGGACCATTAATCAATTAATAAACATTCAGTGTGAGAACGTGTGTATAACTCCCTGAAAAGTAATTATTCTTGTCAAAAGCTGCAAGAAGATGACAACCACATAGAAGGTCAAGAGGCGAGTTTGATTGTAGAATATGATTGCCGTGGATAGGTTTGGGTACAATTATCGTGAAACATATATCTATCATTTTTCTTTGTGAAGCGTGGATTTGATTGTCATGGTCCTGTGGGACAGATTTGAACAGCACTTTTGGGGCAGATTTGAACAGCACCTTTGGGGTACTTTCAACAGTGATCATAATTTTCCATTTCATCCTACAAATATTAAGTGAAGCATTTCACGTGATTTCAAATGGTGAAAATAATCATCTTTTCAGGCTAAAGATGGTTAGAACGTAGAGAAAGAAACGGACCAGCATTCCGTTACGCTCAGAAATTAGGCCCTGGCTATAACTTTGGTACTAAACGTTGAGAGTCACGAAGCTAAAAGTATAAAAAGCTTCGCTGCTTCTAGGCAGAGGTGTGATTTTTTCCTCCACACTTTCAAACTTATTCAGCAAATGGAGTAACCAAACTATAAACATGAGTCAGCAGGTGTATGCCAATGGTTATGTAACAACGTCGATATAAATTTCGAAACGGCACTCTTCTCTCCAGGGGTGCCCACAAGGGGGGGGGGTGTTCATGACGCGCCTACGTCATGGAAATTTTTGTGGGGGTCAGAATTTTATACGAATTCTATACATCTTCACACAAAAATGGGGGGATTGTATCGTTATTGGTTTTTAATTTTGGTTTTTATGTATAGTGTTTCTACCTACCTGTGGATGATCGCGGCGATAGGGTTGAAAAGAAACACCACCTCTTATGCCTTTAGAATCGGTTTTTATCGAGGGGGGGGCGTGGTATTCGCATTAATAGAAGCAGGATTGTTAAAGGTCCAGGAACCCATGAATCCTAATGGGTTCTATTAGGTTCCGCTGCAGGACCGGAACCTTTTTTCTCGCACAATTTAAATTCGGTCCAAGTTGCGTATTGTTACATTGAAAAAAAAGGTTCCTGGACTGTATTTTAATTGTTCCTGAAAAAAGGTTCCTGGGTTGTATTTAAATTGATGCGGGAAAAAAGGTTCCTGGACCGAATTAAAATGATTAAAAATGAAAAGATTATACACTGTCTAGAACTCATTTACGTTTGCTGATTTTCTCTCCCAGTCCGGGATTGAATTTATTTACAGTACCTAGACCAGGGTTGACCGATTAAAAGTTGCCTTCTAAAGATGTCCGCGAGTACGTTTTACATTGGAATGTCACACTGCGGTTGTAGAAAACGTAGCGCTGGGAATAAATCAAAACGCTGTTGTTCTCTCGTGGGTCAGATGCAAAAACTCCCTTGTCGAAGAGTTACTGAACATAACGTAATGGACTATATTAGTGTGGCGTCATATTGATTGAGTTCAAACAAACACGTCACGTGTTGCTCCGGCATCCGATCCAGGAACCGCAGCCAATGGGAGCCGTCGATGAGGTAACGTGAGACTGCTGTGTTCCCAGCAGATATCACAACAGGGACGGGCAGTGCTGCTACAACCAAGTGAAGGAACGCGCGTGAGAGAATGGGGCTATATGGAGAGTGGTAACGTGACTGCAACGTTTGCGTTTCGCCCATTTCTACCGTGTACCTTAGATTCTCGAGGCAGCCAGCACCTGGATTACTCTTTCATGCTCACAAGTGAATAATGGACATTTCCACTCTAACCTATAACATGATTTTAACTGTATAACTGCATGCCGTTCATTTTATGTTAACGTTGTGCAAATGGTTTGTGTTAATTCGAAATAGTTTGCGAGAAATTGGTCTTAGAAGTTGTGCCAAATTGATGCTATACGTCACGAAAACCGAACGGGCTCTGATTGGATATTCCAGTTATGACGTTCTCGTTCGGCAGTGAACTCGGTCGTCTGCTTAGCGCTCTCGAATTCCATGCACGAAGGCGTTCGTTGCTCTTCGTGTTTGTAACGCTGAATATTGAAGAGGATTTTCTGCGATTTTCAAAATTAAAGTTTCGAATATGACATGCGAGAGATGTACGAAAGCCAATTCCGGCAATCTAACATGTGCAGATGCATTCACGGTAGCTCCATATTTTGGACAACTGATATCGGATGGAGCAGAGATAAGAGGAGCGAGAGCAGCGAGTTAAGTTTTGGAAGGGAAATTTGACATGGTGTTTACTTTCATCGACAGCTTATTCAAGATCATTTAATATTATTCTGTTGAAAGATTATTCTCGGTAGCAATCATTCCTAATTTTCAGTTATTATTAGTAGTGCTGGTATTACTGCAGTGCAATACCTGGAGAAAAATGTCAGTGTCTTTTTAGACGATATTAGTAGTGGTAGTAGTAATAATAATAATAATAATAATAATAACAACAACAACAACAACAATGTCATTATTATTATTATTATTGGTACGTTTATCCTGGTACTTGCCCCCCTCCAGACAAAAATTCGTTGTTGCACTTCTGGTATTATAGTATTTTTCCGCAAATTTTGTCTGACAAAATAATTTGAGTAATTAATTCGGCATAAACGGGGGGCAAATGTTCTACCTTTTGGGGGGGAGCGCGTCATGGGCCTTGGGCACAAACAGCCCCCCCCCCACACACACACCACTTAGCTATATAAAAGAAGTGGCAAAACTTCGCCCTCGCCACACCGTTGTCATGCAGCATATTGTGTACATTTATCTTCGAAGAGCAAACAAATTGCTTCACATTGTTAAAATAACAACACGGAAATCTATTGTGCAGACGTGGAATTGTTAACATCAAAATGTAAACACAAAGGCAGGAAATGCATGGCAAATGAAAATGAATTTACTCGCTTACCAAACAGTTTGGTTCATTACCGTCAGATTCAACAATAACCTGACTCTCAGCTTTCAAACACTGTTCAGCTGGGCGAAACTTTGTCCGTTTCAGAAAGAAAGGAGGACATTGAAAAAGTGAGAAAAAGGACAGAGCTATACCAGCATCGACGAAATTAGTCGTCTGGACAGAGATGCACTGGTGCCGTACATATGAAAGGTGGGCAGACGGAGGGTCAATAATCGCTGTTTCCCGCACACGTTGATGTGGCAACGTTCACCACGCAGCGTTGCCAAGTCTAGGCGCCAGTCTTCCCTCCAAACGGGAATGGAACGTTGTCATCCCAGAATTTTACAACGAACACTGATGTCATTTTTGTATCATGCACGAGGCACATATATAAAAAAAGGACCGATAATGTTTTACATGGGACTGGCAACACTGACGAAGCTGCGCGTGCACGGAAGTGAAGGTGCGTACGTGCGAGTAGTAGGAAGTTGAAATAGCTGCTGTAATAGAAAATCCCGCCAAATGCGAGGTGAGGTCGGTGATTAGATTTCTCAACGCAAAAGGACTGAGTGCAGCTGACATTCATCGGGAATTGTGTGCCATTTACGGACCAACAGTAATGAGAGAAGGAAAGGTAAGACAATGGTGCCGTGCTTTTTGGGGAGGGACGTTCAAATGTTCACGATGACGAGCGGAACGGCAGTCCTAGTGTTCAGACGGACAACCTTGTGCAACGTGTTGATGAGAAATTGCGATCCAATCGCCGTTTCACCATTACTGATCTAGGCAAGGAGTTTCCTGAAGTCTCTGATAAAACATTGCAACGAATTATAACGGACAATCTGGGTTATCGTAAACTGTGTGCGAGGTGGGTGTCAAAAATGTTGACAAACACTCACAAAGATGAAAGAATGAAATCAGCACGTGATTTTTTGCCCCGCTGGGAGAAGGATGGGGGATGGGGATGACTTGTTTTCTCACTTAGTGACTGGAGACGAAACCTGGATATTGTACGTCACTGGTGAGTCGAAGCAGTAATTCATGGAATGGTGTCACTTCGGTTCACCGAAACCGAAGAAATTCAAGCAAACACCATCACATGGCAAAATCATGGCAACCGTGTTTTGGGACCAATAAGGTGAAATCCTCGTGGAATTCCTGGAACTGGGACGAACCATCACAGCAGATGTGTATTGCCAAACACTGTCTAATCTGCGACGTGCGATCCAGAACCGGCGAAGAGGAATGTTACGGTCTGGAATTCTGCTTATTCATGACAACGCCCGCTCACACACAGCTGACCGTACTGTTGCGACAATTCAAAAATTCCGATGGGAACCTTTTAATCACCCACCATACAGTCCCGATCTTGCCCCAAGTGATTACTTTCTGTTCCTTCATCTCAAAAAGTAGCTTGCTTCGCAACGTTTCGATGATAGTGAAGTTCGAAAGACATCAGTTCTCGACTGGCTGAGATACCAGGCGGCAGATTTCAACGCAGAGGGTCTACGTAAACTTGTTCCACGGTACCAAAAATGCTTGGAGCGTCATGGTGACTATGTAGGAAAATAGCATCAAAATAAAAATGTTATCGCAGGCGCCTCATTTTGGGTCCCTTAGTACAGAATAACATTTTGCGTGTAAGAAGAAATGATAAAGTAGCCGAATTGTGTTATATATGAGCAGTGGCGGGGATTAGGAGAGACGTGGGGAGCAACTTTGCCATTCTTGACCCTGCATTATGCTAAACCTTATCTACCAAGGGAGAGTTAACTGTCCTTGCCCCCACCCCCCACCGTTCTTTGTCACCTTGTCCCCTCGTGTTTTGGCACCTTGTCCCCTCGTTTTTTGGCACCTTGTCCCCCCACAGTTTTGGAACCCAATCGCCACCACTGAATATGAGTAATCTTCTGTCTTGAAAGACATCCAGTGTCAGCTGCTACTTTCAATTTGATTTTCTTCTTCATTTGGAAAAATACAACTGTAGCAAACTGTCAGCCGAAGAAATAGTCAATAGTTTTGCACATGTACGACGGTGAGAAAAAGTCCAAAATCAACTGGAAATGTTTTTAGTTGCTCAATGTGTTCAATGAACCTTCGAACAAATTGTTGAAAAGTTTGAAACAATGCGCTAAATAAAATTACGCTGTTTCTGATTAAATATGAGACTGCTAGTGAGAGAAACCCAGAAGAATTCCAATAAAAACCAAAAATAAAGATTCTCAGGTATGAATATCAAAAAGTCAGCAGTAAAAATTGTGCAAGTTGAGTTGCCTAAACGCATGGTCATGAAAACAGGCGGCCGGGCAGAATTGAGCTTGTGTCACATAGGGGAAAAGCAAAGCGAAAGCGGGATAAGAGTCGCTGGTTCCCGCCCGCGCACTGTGTGGCAACGCACTGTGTGGCAACCGGGCTGCGTTGCCTTGTTCAACCGTCAGACCGACTTCTCTTCGAGTCATTTAGTTTTCATCCCTAACCTTTGGAGCAAATACTGTCAGTTTGTATATCACATGGATTACAAATACCAACTCGGTAAATTTCCCATATCCGGAAAACGGATTTCTTCAAATTTACAAGAGAAATTACTTACCGAATGCAGTTTCATTGTAGTTGTGGAAGTTCGGGGAAGTGTTTTCTCGCATCGTTCATTGAATTCTGCCGGTAAATCATGTATTTTTCGATATAAATGTGTGACCGATGCACGAAAGATGTTGCATCCATTTCCTTCCAACCGGATGTTGCCTGTGTGTTATGACGTAATCCCGGTCAATCCCGGTCAGTGTTTCCAAACACGTGTTTTTGTAACTGAAGAAGGTACGTTTCCGCAAATGGTTTGTGGGGCTATGTGTCAATGGTTCGTGGAGCTATGTGTCAATGGTTCGTGGAGCTATGTGTCAATGGTTCGTGGGGCTATGTGTCTATGGTTTGTGGGGCTATGCGAGAATGGTGTGTGGGGCTACGTATTTTTTTCTAAACGAATTTTTAACTATTCTAACCTAAACGTGACCCAACCTACCCTAACCTTACCGGAAATGGTTCGTGGGGCTACGTATGAATGGTTCGTGGGGCTATACGTCAACGGTTTGTGGGGCTACATAGGTATTTTTGGGTGGAGTGGGGTGGAAACACTGCATGCCGACTAAGGTAGTGAAACTATGACCGCCATTTCGCGTGTTACGGAAGAGAAGAAACAACGAAGAAAACTTACTCGATATGTCGCAAATAGAACTTATTTCCGTGAAATAAGCGAAATGCCACCTTCAACAGTGTTTCTCAATGCAGAATACGTAAGTACGAATATTGAAATTAAATGAACTAGCAAATTTCGGACGTTTTCCGGATATGGGAAATTTACCAATTATTTAGATGGTACTGTACCCTCTCTCAAAAAATGTGTAGGGTTACAATGTAACCGCGTATCTCCTTTCCTGCACCACCACTGTTCTCCATAAACGAGATGAAGTTGGTCACAAAAATACATCAAACAAATTCTCCCCTCATGAAAGAAAACGTTGCGGTCTGCAAAAGAGCCACTTTCGACAGGTAACCTTCTCCGAGGAATGCATGTGGAGGAGCTCTGAACAAGATATATGCACTTCTGATATAACTGAATTGCCTCTCAATCGTTGAGCGCATGACACCCATTCCCTTCGGCCAATTTCCTCAGTCAAGAATGTCTTTCCCCAGCAGCACCGGAGGTTGCCATCGAAACCTGGGTTTCCAAGATTATGAACCACCCAGAGGAAGACGAAAACACTGGTTATAGTCTCTAATAAAGAAAGGAGAGGGGAAAAAAGGGATTTTTTATGGTAGCTTGATACAGTTTTTATAGGAGACATAACTCAGCGAGACACTTTACTCTCTCTGCCGAACAACAGGTTTTTAGCTTCTCCATAAAAGACACCGGCTTATCGACAGGACTCAGATTCGGGAAGTTGCCGTAACTCATGGAAGGAGTGGATGTAGGGAATGGGTTGATAGACATAAATGGGCGTCGCTATACAGTAAATTGTTCCATGACATCGGAGCAGGTTTTGAGATTAAGAGGGACTTGATCTTGATCCGGAAGAATCCGGGCTCCTTCCTCTCCCGAACGAGACAGGTGCTGGCAATTTTCTATCTAAACCGAGATGACGAAAAAATCCCTTTGAAGGTTAGAAAAATTCCCTTCGGTGATGGTAATTCCCTCTATAACGCTGACGTTCTCTTTTATGTTTAAAAAATTCCGTGAAGATTTCAGAAATTGCATCGTTATTTTACAAATTAGCCTTATGATAATTTGCTTCCCAAACAGAGATGACAAAAATCCCTTTGTAAGGTAGAAAAATTCCCCGTCGGTGATGATAATTCCCTATATAACGGTACAAGTTTCCTCTTATGTTTTAAAAATTCAGTCGAGATTTCAGTAATTGCATCATAATTTCCTCATGATTTTACAAATTCTGGTAAATTTCTCGTATCGGACAAACGGATTTCTTCAAATTTACAAGAGAAATTACTTACCGAATGCAGTTTCTTTAGACTTGTGGAAGTTCGGGGAAGTGTTTTCTCGCATCGTTCATTGAATTTTGCCGGTAAATCATCTATTTTTCGATATAAATGTGTGACCGATGCACGAAAGCTCTTGCATCCATTTACTTCCAGGTGGATGTAGCCTGTGTCTGATGACGTAATCCCGGTCAATGTTTCCAAACACGTGTTTTTGTTACTGAAGAAGGTACGTTTCCGCAAATGGTTTGTGGGGCTATGTGTCAATGGTTCATGGGGCTATGCGTCAATGGTTCGTGGGGCTATGCGAGAATGGTGTGTGGGGCTATGCATATTTTTTTCGAAACCAAGTTTTAACTATTGTAACCTATAGTGACCCTACCTAACCTAACCTTACCGGAAATGGTTCGTGGGGCTATGCGTCAATGGTTTGTGGGGCTACGTAGGTATTTTTGGGCTACATAGGTATTTTTGGGTGCAGTGGGGTGGAAACACTGCATGCCGAGTACGGTAGTGAAACTGTGACCGCCATTTTGCGTGTTACCGAAGGCAAAAAGAAACGAAGAAAACTTACTCGATATGTCGCAAATTGAGCTTATTTCCGTGAAATAAGCGAAATGCCACTTTCAGCAATGTTTCTCAATGCAGAATACGTAAGTACGAATATTCAAATTAAATGAACTAGCAAATTTCAGCCGTTTGTCCGATACGAGAAATTTACCCAAATTCTCTCTTAATTTCGTAAATTTATCCTCAGCGTCTCTAAACCCCTTCTACATTTCAGAAATTCCTAAACAATTATTAACGATTCTCTGATTCGTAGCGGACATTTAGAAATGATTCCGAGTAAATAATTTTACACGTATACTGTTACTATTAATTTACAGAAATGAAGAACCCTTCTACTCGTAGCATATCGCATGTGCGCACACTCCAGTACAGCAGTGTTGGCCCACAACATTACAGTTGCAAAATACTTTTTTCAAGTTTTAAGTTCTCATTATTTCTTCCCTGTACCTCAACAGAATCAACCTCCAAGCCTCTAAGTTTCGTCCCTTTCCGATATGGGGCCACCCACACCCTCTTGTGGCGTGTTGACAAACTTGTGCGACCGATCACACTGACCAGAGTGTAGCCAAGGCAAGCTTGGCCCCGAAAAAGGAACAGGCGACCTTGAACCATCCAATGAGTAGCTACTTTTTCACTCAATCTGAAGGGGCCAAAATAACCTTCCAGTACCATCAGCGAGGTCAGTTGGTGTACTCAGTGTTACGAACTGCACGATCAAGTGTCCACATATACTGTATACTTCCAGCGTTATTGCAGATCAACCAATCGAGTTATAATCTTTATATCGTATTTTTAAATAAACGAAAGTTTCAAGACACGTAGAAACACAGAAATATGATTGCTGACATACGTATGACATATTCTATGTGAAAATAAACGTTTCAGAAAGTTCGGTCTACTAGAACATCTAATACGTCCATAGACACATCCACCAAAAATAATTGGTAACACTCACTCGCCGCGGCCACATTTTTTTAGAAGCGCTTTGCGAGGTTAAAATTTACTGTTCTTTGGGGTTGTGAATTTCTGTTTGTTTTGATTGTTTTTGCGCACGTCTCTCTCTCTCTCTCTCTCTCTCTCTCTCTCTATGTATGTGTGGGCCTTCCCGATGGCGCAGTGCTAGCGTTGTCACCTTGTAATCAAGGGGTCCGATACCCGGTGGAGGCACATAGTGGTTCAGATCCCACTTTAAACCTGTAGATCCAGTCCCGATTAGCCTTCACTGTGCATAAAGTGGACTTAAAACACCAATTCAATCAATCAATCTATCTATGTGTATTGTGAAATCTGGCGTGTGAAGTGGACGTTCTTGAGAATCTTCACAATAAACCCACTCGCTCAATTGAAAAGAAGAAAGCCATCATTTCCAAAGAAAGACCAACTTCAGACATTCCTGAATTGTGTCAGCAGAAGAGGGCTTCAAATGTTAACAACCTTCAAACTACGGGAAGTTCGACTGGTTGTGTGAAAACCGAAAGCTTCAAAAACTTTTCTCTTGATATAGTTTACTAATTAATATCAACGGAATTAATTACATGATGCCAAAGTGGATTCCTGAATATTTCAACATGTGAAAGTCATGAAAATTGTTTCAATCACCTGTGTTCGTCTTTAGCCTTAAATGCGTTTGGCAACAGACCAAATGAAGTTCGAATAAATGAATTGTTGCCCCACAACATTTGGCTTTTCCCTTGAAATGGAGATTGAAGACCGTAGGAATAGAGCCATTACGGAAACGGTATCAGGTAAAGTGCTCCTTATTTCAGTATAACGTAACATGTAGAGACAATGGTTTTCTTAATTTTTTTTCGAGATATGATTACCCATCGAAAAGGGTCACCGCACGCCACTGGTATACGGATCTTTTGTTTCTTCTATAACTGAAGTCTTCTTCTAGGCTTGACGAGGCACGGAAACTCGTGGATATGAAATTCATGTTTTTGGACCAAAAATAATTGAGCGTCTGATGTAGGAACTTTACTTCTCGCACTACACACATCACTCAACTTTTCACTTTGCCTTAGCCTGTGGTGAAACCTCGTAAAACACTCCCTCTGGATTAAAATGCCCAGTCTGTACAATGATCGTCAAAAGTTATACATGTATCGTTCATACAAGTTATTAAGTAGAGCAGTTCAGAAGGATGTTATGCAATCATTAATATGTGTGTGCGTGTTTGTATGTAAGTATACATTTGCCATCAGTGAACAGATTCAATATTTTACCCCTAGATGGCAGGAGCATGCTGGTCTGGACGTTTCCACTTGTTTGTAGGCAAAGTCTCGCACCCAATTAGAGCAGCATGGAAAAGTTAATATGTCAACAATGGTGAATAGAAGCAAGAATGGGTCGTTGTTTCCTTTACTGTTTTGAAGCAAACATCTACCTAGTTTATAGTTATAACTCAATGATACAGTATTGTCTAAATACAACTTGAATCTCTTTCCTGTTGCTGTAGTGCGAAATTAAATTCTCAAACTTCACGAACTACTTACACTGAAAGAACGGATTAGTTCCAGATGCAAAATATATTTTGTTCCACAAAATTTCTTACGGTCAAACAAGGTTTCGTTTCACCTACAGAGTGACTGTTTACATGTACCATTTGGTTGAGTTCTCTTAACAAACATATGAGTTTGACGTTACTTTTGTCCATTGAAACATTGTCCATTACATCGAAAGAAATATTTTGTTCCGTGAACAAAAACAACGTGATACTCGTACTGGCAAGTGTGACAAGAGCAAACATGGCGGATCTGCGAACCCGTACGCTTCGAGTACTTTAAAGTCGTGGAGATTTGAAACACTGATACGTACATTTGCTGGTAAGTGTAACAGTATTGATGTTAAATATGTTAAGTAGGAAGTGTAAATCATAGAAATATATAAATACAGGCGTAGAAGTTCAATGCAAAATTTTGAAGTGGCTTTGTCTCGTATCTTAATTTGTAATTCTTATGCACGTAGTAAATATGTAATATCTGATCATGCTGAATATAAAATAGCTACAAGTGATGCAAGCGTGTTTTACGTTAACACAGGCACAATAGCTCAGTCAATATAGCATCTTGACTACCATACGTTCGACCCGTGTTCGATCCTCGGGTTAGATGATCTGGGCCAGGAATTTTCCCAACAGTTAATATAATTCTTATAACAATTTACCTTTTGATTGTAAGCTACTGGCGTAGCAGTGCAACGTGTACCGTGTTGGTTTCTATCGTATATTGCACCTTCTTACATTATGGGGTCCCTTGTGTCACTGTACTCCGTCGAGAATTACTTTGTGTTTTCTTTTAAACGACAGATTTCGACCATTTATGTAATATAAAATTGGTTTAAACATGTGGGAAACACATATATAGCTGTATGGACCTGCACTGATGACGCTTTCGATTTAAAAAAAACCGGTCCCCTGTTCGCGGCGCCAAAAATGTATGTTACGCCCTCCCTTGCCCGGGAAAACAAATGCTACCACTACCTAGATAGAGGCGGCATAATCTCCCTCGGACAAGCGAAATAGCGTTACGGTCCAGATTAAGTTCGTGTGTAGGAACCGGTGACCGACAGTGCATAGTGATAAGCCATATCGAATAAAAACAAAGACATATGTACTTTCAAATTACCACCTCTTTACCTGTAGCCGGGAAGCGGCTAGCTGCATACCTGAAAATCACGGGTAGCGACATGCATACGAAAATGATATAGCCCAAAATTAACATGAAAATAAAAAGTATATTCTATTCATCACCAACAAAAAACGGAATTATTACAGGTCCCCACACTTGCACTCTCACATTCTCTCTCAGATTCAATCCTCATGGGGTCATCGACACAAGAAATTATACATGACATGTACAGGGTTTTATCACGACAAGCCCTAATTATTGCATTCTCAATTAATTTTATCTTACTTTTTGTCTAATCAGGTCATTTGTGATTTTGCTCCAGTGCTACTTAAATCCTAGCCAGCCCTTACTTAAGTTCACCTTTTGTTTTTAAAAAAGAAACTAGTCGGCGCGGTGACCATACATTACTTGACCAGTATATACAAAGGCGTCTCACTCGGCAATTACATTCACGTGGGCGGACGTTTTCCTTTTACAAGACCTCACGTGGTTCAAACATAACAAATAACCTCCGTTGAGTGACGCAAACCTATACTCGCTAGCAGGCGGGACTTAAACACTTCGCCGCGACGAGCAATTCACATTACCAGGCAAATACTTTTACTAAATAATCACACATGCGGCCTGACATAGCTAGCATTGACACATAAAAATGAACAAACCTCCAGTAGATTAAACAATTAAGTGGGCGGCGCTTTCTCTAATAGTACGCACTTTAAACAAATACAAAGGAGCACAAACAACAATAAATTTAAGACCATTAACAAAATATCACAAGGAATAAGAAAAATTGACCTGAGACGAATAAATTACAAATGACAAGCGCGACGGGAGTTTGGTATGAAGTTCGAGTTGAGTGGGCGTTTTCTAACTGTCGACGAATTTCAAGGGCGTTCTCTAAATCAATCGGGCCGTCACGTGTTAAGGTTCACACAGATGAATACTTTACCATCTCTCAGCTTCCGGGGTGCATCCTGGCGTCTTTATGGGCGATTGAAAACACATAGTATCCACGCGAAAGGTTTCTTTGGTCGCGACGATGAAGATGCGAAAAGGATTCAAACACCTAGTTCCCCGGCTCCTCTTCCTCTCGGGATCGGTGGATCTCCGTGGTATGGCGCGGTTCGGACGTCGCATCTGAGCGGTCGTTGTAGGCGTCGTCGGCGTCGTCGGGGCGTCAACATCTCTCTCTACGTCTCTCTGTCGCGGCTGGTAGGCGTCGTCGGCGTCGTCGGGGCGTCAACGTGGCGGATGGTAGGCGTCGTCGGCGTATCAATAGGGCGGCGTTCGACGTTCTCTCTCTCTCCATGGCGGCGGATAGGCATCATCGGCGTAGTTTCTTCTGACGTCGGGCGAATCGACGTAACGCCCTCATCTCCTTTCTTCCTCTAGCCCGCCATAGTTTCCGGTGTTCCTTGTTTCTCAAAAATTATAAATGGCGTAAGGTAATCACGGAAACACGGTTTCGCTTCAACTTCCCCCAGCGGTTGAGGTAGGCGCACTCGTGTAGACTTACTGCCTATCACACACACTGGTGTTCGCACAACACAACAAAGTCCCTTGTACACGAAAGGTAGCGCGAAGGTGCTCTCGTTCCAAGAATCGCGGCAAAACTGTATATGGAGAGTTAGCACGGAGCTGCTCTCACTACAAGGATCGCGGTAAGACTGTGTATCGAAAAACCATGTCCTTCGCTTTATTTGGATTTTGAAAAAGGACGCTAGGCGCACGTTGGAGCGACGCTTCCGGAGAGGTTATTCCACCACGCTCTATTGTCTCCAAACTAGGACGGACCGTGTCCGAAGTTTACTTGTGCGGATTAACCTTCCGCCTGGCTGTCGCCCATAGCTCAATTGCAATCGCTGTCCACAAACTGATCAGTTAGAACCGATTTGATCTGGCGTCCGTAATTGTCGCTTGATCGTGACGAAACTCCACACATCCGTCCTTGCACACATGCCGCTGCGTTGGTATAAGTTTCACATGAATCTGACCGTTGGAAACCGAGATATTTAAATGTTTGTCATTACGGTCGAATTTCCTAAGCTTTACACGCATAGCGTGACCCTTCAGGTGCTCACCCTTAACACAAGCGAATGTCTCGTTCCTCCCGTCGGCTTGGCAAAAATCAAATATGTAATCTTACAAATTAAAACACTTAACACTTTGAATCAACACGTCTTTTTACCGCTACATACATGAATAATAATGATAATAATAATGACGGTAAATCTGACTGTCACATAGCTGAGACATTTAATCCCAAAATATGGTCAGCGTAAGTAACAACTTGCCATAACGAAGTTGTTTTGCCAGTTTTTATGAGTAAAAACCGGTTGTGTGCCCACTCAAATAGCTAAAAAACACATCGAAAATTGCTATCAGCCCCATACCTAACCCACCTAACCTAACAATGTAATATTATAACTGCTGTTGTGATATGTCGTGTTGGGTGCTACATTCACTTGCATGAAACTTTCAGGCTGATCTGCTTCATGTTAAATTAACAGGTGTACTTTTCTTCACAATAACACATTTCTGCAGGCTAAAAGCAAGGGAACATGCAAAAAAATATTTCATTTTCTTGAGAGGGTTAAACACATTGTTATGTTAAAAAGGTCAAACAGCGTGAAATGAAGTTTTGAAATTTTTATTGCATTTTTATTCTTTCACTCATCAATATTCCACAAAATAAGTATTTTAATCTTGTGCGCATGAAAATGGTGCATCCTGATAGTATGCCATTATGTTCCCTATGCCTACTCTGATATTTCCAAGTTTTTGCCACAAAAATGGTTGCCAGGTGAGAAGTGAATAGTAAGGTGATTAGAAATTGTATGTTCTCCCTCCTTACGTCCGTGATCTTAGCACCGAATTAAAAAAAAAGTAAGCGACATGAACACAGCTGAAGCAACGATAATATCTGGTAGCGCAGGGTTGCCAGGAGTGTAAAGAAAGGCATCAAATGCAAGAGAGGCACAAAATTATGGGAATAGCAGTTTCTGAATGTCTTCCTTTTTTAGAGGGGGCAATAGATGAGTCACTGGTATTACGAAAATGTATACACGTACGGATACAAATGCAATTGTAAGGGGTAAAAAAAAAAACACTTTGGCCCGAATGTGGTATTTCCTTTGGTCTTCACGACAAAAGCTTTATTTCTTAATCGTAATGATGATTAGGTTAGGAACTTGGATACAGGTTCAGTTTTTGTTCATAAGTAATGTAGTTACTTATGGTTTGCATGAACAATCACACTTGTTTGCTCTGGTTGTTAGGTATGTTCAGTATGACTTTTTCAAATATATATATATATATATATATATATATATATATAATCTGTGAAAAATCTCTATGATTAGTATGTTAAGCAGTTAAATTGTGAAAGTAGCTAGTCAAGTTTGACAATTTGTTGTACCCCCCCCCCCACACACACACATACACATATACTACATAAAGGTGATGTCAGAAGTTTTAAACTTATGGAGTTATGGTAGTTAGAATGTATTCCGAAATGGTATGTTTCTTGCACAATGGAGCTGCATAATTTGTGCTTGAAATGTGTGAATCAAATCATAATAAAATCATACATTTATACAGGAATTAATGGAATAATGAGCTTAGCCAAAAATAAAATATTTTAAATTTATTTGTATCATTACTGAAGTTCAGAAATGTATTGGAGTGGAATCTGTAAATTAATATTTCCTTGTTTTCTGTATATCTTATAGACAACCAATAAACAGGAAGTCCTGGCTGGCCAAAGCAATGAACCATGTGCTAAAGCATTGCCACAATACCTGGAGCATTAGGCAGTGCTACAGCAGAAACTGGGATGTACGTATATTGGTAAGCACTTATCTAATTTATTTGTAAGCAAATAAGTTGAAAGATTTATAAACAATTTAAACTGCTCAATACTTTGTACAAATCAAACATTTATGCTTTTCTGTTGTTGATTTGGTTTCTTGTTATTTGGGTGCTACACACATCTATCTTTTCCAGGAGCTTCATTTTCCTATTTTTGCTGGTGTATACAGTATTTCCATTGCTATTTCCTGACTATATTTTTATGATGTAATAGTTTCAAAATGTTATCACATTGGTAAATGGTGGGACAGAGAGCGTTCTGTAGAATTTTTCCAAACTTCTTTTGAGGCCCGGGTAGAACGCTTGCTCAGATGCATCGAACGAGATGGTAACTATGTGTAAGTGTAACTCTGAGTAGAGGACATTACAAGCAAATTATATGTATGATCAATGTTTCAATCTTTCCATTATTAAACAAATTATACCTCAACAGGCAAAACTTTTTGATGCCCCCAGGTAATTACATAAATATTCATGAATAGTTGTACAGTGGACAAAATACCTTAATCGGAAACTACCAGCAGGCCTATATAATATTAAGTCTTTGTGTTTATCGAGAATATGATTTATTTATTTTTTATTTCAAATTTTACTTTGATAAGATGTTGGGAATGAATTGCCTAAGTACCATATTGGAACCATATTTTCAGATTCAAAGCATGATGTTCATGCATCATTACCAATCATAAAACACAAGATAAATGAGCACATATTTTTCCTATTCTATTTAACAACCGTAGAGACACACACACACACACACAGAGAGAGAGAGAGAGAGAAAGTAACTTTAGTTTCCCTCTCATGAATGGTATTGCACAAATTGTGTTCACTTTTAGAAAATGTAAAATATTGCATTTTAAGTATTATTCAACCTTCCTTCTTACAACTTTGTAATTGCAAGCATTAACACATTTATTGCAATGTAAGTGTCTCACACAGGTTGTGTGTGTATGTGTGTTGTCTCCAAACTTTACGACAAGAAATATGTTCATTTGCTTGTAATAACTGTAAGTTATAAGAAAGAAGCTACTGAAGAAGCCAAAACTGGGGGGTCAAAGACAGTATGGATAAGGTTTAGTATAGTGCAGGGGCAAAAGTAATGGAAAGTGGGGGCGGCAACTGCCCCCTAATCGCTGACACTGAGTGTAAAATATAAGTATTCCCAAGCAAATTTCCCCGAACGTGTTTATACTTTGGTTTAGACAATGAGACCTTCAAGAAACAAAATTGAAACAACATGCCAAACAAGCTGCTGACAAACACTGCAACCACCAGGTGAAAACCCAGCTTAAAAACACTCAGGGTGCAAGAGAGAGAGAAAATCAATGAAATAGTCATGGTTAATTTGCCGAGCAACACTCGTACATTCACTGCACATACAAGCGAAGGAGGATAATTTGAAAACAGTTTTGGTTAAATAAATACAAAAAAAGTTGCAAATTCCACATGGGCTAATTGGGACTAGCCCAAACTGGGATTCGAACCACTGTCTATACTTTACAGAATGTTATTTTGACAATACATTCTGCAGCAAATATTTCTTTACCTGTAAGTTCAGAATGTTTTTCAACATGTTTGATGGTCATAGAATTTTATAATTCTAATTGATCTGATCAACCAACCAGCTAACTCTGTTATTTATTATATTTTTCTTTCTTTCTTAGCAAATAACACCTTCCGTGAATCCACCGGAGAGCACTATCTGTTTCAAACAGTCGAGGATTTTTAATTCCTATTTTGATGGATTGCCAGCTGAAAAAGTAACCAGACATGTTTCGATTCAGGAGGATATGGAACATTGAATCAATATTTACGTTAACAACTGTTGTACTTCATCCTTTGAATGTCTCCAGAAATCTAATACAGAAGAACTTTTTATATGTGAACAAAAAAGTTTTAATATGTAGTGTATGTGTGGGTATGAACACAAAAAAATCATGATACTTGATTATTCCTAATAAAAATATTATTGTTCCACATCAATATGTTTAATTGCTATATATGCAAGAAGAATTTTGGTACTCTTAAATTGCTTGTGTGGTATGTTTTTTTAAGCATTGTGGCACCTATTTAACTGCTTGTGCTCACACGTCTAAAAGAAGTTTCTAAAATGCATGCAAGTTTCGCAGACATTTTGGAACACTAATATGTGCCTTAATTATTTCTCATGCACATATCAATGATGATATAATATTAATATGTTTTTTTATTGTAGTTCGACTACTTTTTACAGCAATTTAGTGCAACTGCTGTAACATTAAATCCCCCTGCGTTAATATTTTTTTGTATACTTGTGCACTGGAGTAGTGTAATGGTGGAAGAAAATCCAAATTTAAATATATTGAGAAACTTCATATCATTAAAGAAGTATTCATACTTTTTTTCCCTTTCTCTCTATCATTCATTGAATATTACGATGCATGTTAAAAATACAGAGGTTGCTCACACAGTGAACATCCCACATAACAAACGTGTGCACACAGGCTAGAAATATTGTACAGTACATACTGTATTTTCAACAACTTACAATTTGGTAAATTCATAGAATTTTCAACATTCTTGCCTTGGTGGTGTGTTCTGCATTTCCTCTACTAGTTTTTTATGATGTTTCCAGGTTTTGAACCTGGCTTGGGAACAGACTAAAATGATTCCTGTAGTAAACTGGTTTAACACAGTGTGCCACTTAACACATGCTGTCCTGGAATGGATTGCGTTCATTATGCGAGACACCATTGTGTATGTATTGTGTGTGATGTGATAGGTCTGTGAGCTGATGACACTTTGCCATGTGCTTTGCAACTACTTTACTGCTGCTCCAAAACCCATCATGAAATATCAACAAGCACAAGTTCACGCAAAAATAACCAAAACCACCCACCTTCCTAACATTTAATAACTTCCGACCACATGTTGGCTCTTTCCATTGCAAACAATCTCACCACTCTGCCTGTGTGACAAAGGGTGACCTGCATTTTGTCTTTGAACACAACAATAGGGCTGATTTATATTTTTTTCCATATATCGAATGGTTTAACCCTAGAACACTAGTGTACGTAAAATTTACATGTGATGTTCCCTCAATTCCCTTCCCTACCTCTCAGATACACGTTCCTCAACCTAGCAGTGCCTCGACCAGTATGTCAGACATAAGAAGAAGGTAAGTGCTGATCATCTTGATTTTGTGTGTTATGTTGTACAATGTATGTCAATTTTGCGTGGCTCTAGTAAAACGAGAAAAGTCTTCATATAATTTTGACATTCGTAAATTCGACTTGGATTATTAGATTTTGAAAAAAGTTTAGAAGCATGCACTATTTACTTGCAGGATTACAATATTGCATTCGTTCCTTATTTACACTGTTATATTTTTTTTGTTTAATTTTCATTGTTTGAACTTTTCACCTTCAGTCTTAATGTACATATTGGCTTGACTATCAAGACATTATTTTAAAATATTATATGTTTAATAAAACCATTCTTCTTTGTAGCTAATCAGTGGTGATTTATTCATTCTAGTTAACAGTGGTTAAAAGTCCAAAAAACTAGAATTAATAAAACCATGTTTATACTTTTAAAAATGAAGAATAAAACCCCAATATAAGGAATATACAAAATTTGATTTTCAAAAGGAATCGTCACTCTGTTTTCATGATGTAGAGGTTGTGTTGAAAATAGATTGCTTCATGTAAGTAAAATTTATGTAGTGCTAGTTACACTGTAATATGGGAACGTGCTAGTGTTCTAGGGTTAATAATACTTTAAGGTATTATTTGTTGTCTATAATGTCAGTGTGAAGAAATGGAATATACCATATAGATTTTGTAGCTATGGTGAATATGCCTTTACGAAACATAATGCAAAAAAATATAATGAAATTGCAATCTGTCTTTGCAACATGCACAAGGCAGTGTCTCAAAAATAAAGTTCCATTTTTTTAGCTAAGTACAGAGCATTAAGTGTAGATTTCCTATGTCCATTGTAACCGGTGGTCTTGTTTAACATGTTAGTCCAGTCTGTAGGACGTCCGACTACCATACAGGACACCTGGTTTTGGTTATCAGGATATGTGATTTTGAGAGGAAATTTTTTGATCTGTCCTAGTACAAGCAGCTATGGCACACATCCACCCTCATATCGCTGGGGGTGTAAAGGAAGCTCCAGCATGGTTCTGATCACATCTCCACTTTCGAAGATAAAAAGGAAATATATATGGGGGCCATCCATGCCCCCTTTGCACCAGCATGCCACTGTAATTAACAGGGAATTATTTTACTTCAGGATGGAAAGAAATCATTGAAGACTGGTGAAGGAGAGGGAAAAACGTACATATGTATGTGTGTGAGAGAGAATTATTATATATATATATATATATATATATATATATATATATATATATATATATATATATATATATATATGTATGTATGTGTGTGTGTGTGTGTTTATATATAGTCATAGTTTATGCTAAAAAGCAGAGTGTAAAATCCTGGGGGATGGGGGAATTTCAACCCACCAACAATTTTGTCCTACGAAAATTCAGTTGGTATAGGAAATGGTTTGCTACTTTATAAATACCCGATATGTATAAGTATGTGTGTATTATTATCTACATATGTGTATATACACACAAACATACACATCAGGTATTCATAAACCAACAAACCAGTTCGTTTACCAATTGGATTTTTGCAGGACAAAATTGTTTGTGGGGGGAAATCCCCCCTGTCCCCAGCATTTCACGCTTTTTAATATTTTTAATAATAATAATTCCAACAAAATAATCTTTACTCCCAAAAAGTTGATTTGGTTGATGGTACCAAGCATCTTGTTCAGAGAACTGGACCCAATTAGATACAACAAACAGATGATTTGGTTGGATGAACAAGATTAAGTCAATCAAATAATTCTGTACTCTGAACCTTCACGTTTTGCTCGCGTATAACAAACAAGGGATTTGGTTGCTGCAACTAGGATTTGTTGCAGCCAACCAGACTTTTTTCTCAGTGTACATTCTCAAGTATGTTCTTTCGCCAAAATTATTCTGCCAAAAATTACGAAAATATAACAAATGTGAAAAGTACTGAAATTTAAAATTGAACATATGAAAGTTTGTTGTAGATTAGGTGAAAATTTGTGGCTGAACTTGGAATCGAAACGGGGAAATCTTGTTCACTTCCACAACAAAGTAATATACAACAACGGCTGTATAAGTAAGAATAAAGTAAAAAGCTAGCACAAACTAGAACGCAGTTGTTAAACACAATAAAGAAGAAAAGCGAAATAGCTATACACGAGAGGAGTAAGTAGTAAGAAAATTTAGTACAATAAGATAAGCATCTGTAAAACATTTCTAAGGAAAAAAAAAGAAATTGTGGCTAATGAACCCGTAAGGCAATATGAAACAGAATAAATACACTGAGAAATTTCCCTCGTAAAAGTAGATTCTTCCCTTTCATTAGAGAAATTCCCTTTTCTTACAAAAATTTCTCTCTCACTGCAACACTGCGACAGACACTTCTTCCTTTTGTCTTTCCTCTTGTACTCCGAGAGAGGAAGTAATTGTATGTTTGAATTTTTGGCACTGGTCTCGTCCGGGACCGGAGCGCCGACTCTCCATCGCGGACGGAGGATTCTGGTCTCTTAAAATCGTCCAGCTAACTGATTTATTGCTCGCCCCGTCCCACGGAAGCTGCGGCGTAATCCCGCCCCAGAATGTTGCAATTTAGGACTCGCTTCGGGACAGCGCAATGGGGAAAGAGAGGGGAAAAAAGGATGAAGATGAAGACGAAGGGAAGAAAGTGGAAATGTAAGAAAGGAGCCAGAAGGGAGGAAGGCGGCGAGGAACTAACTAGAAACGTTAATAAATTGCAAGTGACTAGAATTACACTAAAAACAGAGCCTTAGCAAACGAATAGTCTTTCTTGAGGGCAACGAACGCTAATGCAGACAATTTCGGTTGAGGGTTTTGAAAAAAGTTACAGTTGGGACACTGAAGACTAATTGCCTTTAACTCTCAATCGAGATAAGTCTAACTGTTTTAAACTGCCCGTAAAGTACGGAGTATTCATTACTCTCCTTCAAATAGGGTCCGATTGGTATTAGTAATACCTTTTAAACGGGCCATTTCTCTTTAATGGTCATAGTTATTTCTTCGTATTGCCGTAAAGCAGGGTGAAATATGGTTATTCCGTAGCCAAATTGTCTTCAAATTTTCCATACGTCACTTACACAAAGCTATTCCTTTCTGCCAAATCGATTATTGCAGACAATGAGATTTCTATGGGTGGCACACACATTGAAACACACGAACATTTCGTTAAGCTTCATTGTGAGGAAGCTCGCTCTAGACGGCAAATCGGGGAACTCTGGTCGAAATGCCACTTGAAGCTACTTCCTCACAACTGTGTTCCGTGAAACGCAAGTATGTTACAAGCCACTCGATTGTTCGAATGACTTCGCTACATTCTCTCTCTTCCCTCAATATACACATGTACCGTTCGTAGATAAATGAAACTGCCATGGCTTATTGAAGCAACTGGTAAATATAAAATAGCCATGTGTTCTAAAGAAAGCCTCGCATACACACATTAGTTCACACACGACCGTCGTGATGAAGGTAGCTACATAGTGCCATTCCGAGGAATTAAACTGTATACTTAATAATAGTTTAAACTTTTTGGGGCTAACTCTCAGGCAATATTCATCTATAAGTTTTGTAATCATCATTCCACAGCTCTGACTTACATCGATATAAAACCAGAGAAATGATGTGGTGAATTATGGGGCGTAAGGGATGACCCTTTGTGATGACACCCATGTGTCAACCTGTCTTCCACTGTATTTTGGAGACTAGCGGGGTTCTAGCGTCTGAACTCACAGGCAGTATAATTCTCTCTGGGCAGTGCCGGATCTACAAGCCGCAAAACCCTGCAGTGAGAAGGGGGGGAGGGGGGGCGGGGACAAGTAGGCCTTTATGGGGTCCTCAACCATTGACATAGTAGAGGGTTCGTCCTATGCGTATGTAAAAATAGTTACTCAGGGGTACAGAAACGAATACAATATATAGAGGTAAGTTCCCTATGCATATAGCACCGTGCCATGAAGGCACATTTAGGGTATGTGGGGGTTGGGCCCCACATATTTTCGATATAGGACATCTTGGAAGTGATGTAATCAGCACCACGCTCCGGCCGCCTTTACCCCCACCCGGTACCATTTGATTTGAGGCTGGGTGGGCCCTGGAGCCGCTTTATACGGGACAAAGCCGAAAAAAATCCGACCTTAGATCACCCACGTTTCCCGCGTGGCAGTCAGACTAGAATCAAATCAGGCTAGAATTTCAATAGAAATGCATTGGTAAAGGTTTCTTCAACCTATCTTTAATCAGGAAAATGATGTTATGATTGCATGATTGTTACAAATATATCATTTTCCAGGTGTGAGAAAACAGTATTATATATAGCCTATATCACATCACCACGGGCGCCGAAACCAGGGGCCCAGGTGGGCCCGGGTCCCTCCAGTTCTAGTTTGCCCCCCCCCCCTTCCATAGGGGGCCCAATGTATAACTTTCAACATATTACATAACCTTTGCACATAGAAACTTCGCACACAACAGGTGGGGAATTAAGCAGGATTCTGATCTGAAATGGGTAGGTAGAGGGGGCCTTTGGTACTATTTTGCGGGGGGCCCCAAGACTTGTAGATCCGGCACTGTCTCTGGGGCTCGTGTTTTGTTAATATATGTTTGCAATTGCCCCTTCATCCATTTTATCTTATCACCCATCATTCATCCTCATCTTCGCGATTAGCCAAAGTAGCAGAAATGGGAAGTACAATGTGACAAATGACAATGAACAAGAGAAATTATACAGATCATTGGTTTTATTTTGTGACAGCACAAACACAACTCTATTTTTATTAATTCCTGGAATTATAATCTCAAATAGAATATATGAAACTATTTGACTATTTTTGGAAAGAATAATTGAAGACTAAAATTGGTAAACGCTGTAAGTGCCACAATAATTCAAACACAGTTTTCCACGTTAAACTGTGCAATGTACCATGCCTTATAACGTGGTAAACATGAGATGTGGCTGTAGCCCTCTAAGTAGTTCAAAGGGCGTGTAAAGAGGTCACTAGTGCGCACGTTCTTACGGGCTGATGTGCGGAACGATGCGATTTGCCAACACTTTCGCTTTTGACACTTACAACGTTTACCACTTTTAGTCCTCAATTTGTGCATAATATAGAACAGTGGTTTCCAGCTTCAAAAGGTCCGAGGGCCAAAATTATATCCAGCAGTTGATTGGCGGCCCGCATTTTTTTTGCGGGGGGGGATTAAAAATTTCAAAAATTGTAAGTACTGAACTGAAAATGTAGTACTTTCGCATGACCTAAATTTCTAAAATGAGGCAATAAAAACAATGGAATCACAAATCAAATTTGTATAATTACAATTTATTTCACAAAAACCCAATACTTACGGATGAATTGAAAGAAATGAAAAACACACCATACAAATAAGAATGCTTCATAGTAAGTGTTCAATGTGAAAATTGTGGTCGATGTGCGTCTTTTATTAAAGTTGGAATGTCCACTTCAATTTCTGTATTTGAAAGTCTCAGAAGGTGAAGCAGTGAAGAATCTGCCAGTCGGCTTCTGTAGCGATTCTTGATGAACTTCCTTCAAGAAAAAACACTTTCACACGTGTATGTGCTGCATAACATCAATGTCATTTTTTGTCCAAAACTACGAAGGTTTGCAAAGCGTTCCTTTGAAAGGTATTTGAAAATCTCTGGCCCCTTTTCTTGCCTAACTTAGTTTGAAGGAACACATCGCCTTGCAAATCATACAATTCAAGTTGGAGAGAAGCTATTTTAAATCTTACTTTTTTTTTTTGGAGATATTGCTCATATCGATATTTGCACAAACATGAACAATCAGTCGCAGTACAATCCGAGTTGGAACACTGGAAATCTCTTCGTACAGTAAAACAGATCTCTATAGCACCGCTCTGAACTTTGTTTCTAAACACAAAGAGTGAATGAAGCATTCGCGGAAGCTGTGGAGTTCATTCCGCATAGCGAAGGGGTGGAATGCATGGTGTGAAGAGAAAGTTACGTCACTTTAGATTCTTCTGATTATCATTATTGACTGCCAAATCAATTCTACCTGTGATATTGTCTTTCTTCACAGAGCTTTCGTTCCTTCAGTAAACATAGAACGTATTTTAATAAAAATAAATAAAATTAATGTTTTTGCAAACTGGCTTCGCGGGCCGCCAGTTGGAAACCCCTGATATAGAAGAAGACTTACCATTTTCCAGATACTCCATGCTGTACCGTAAAATAAACACAAAAAAGAATAAAATATAGCAATACAAAAATCTTGCATTTACTGAAATTAAATGTCTTCGGAAATACTTTGTGAAGTGATATTTTATTCATCCAGCCAAATTAAGGTGCACTACATTGGCAGTAGAATAAACCAAATAGCAAAAGAAGTGAACAGTTACTGTGGAAACGCACTCCCAGAGTCTACTGAAACCCTTTTTCGTTCCTACACCTTGTCTGCTTGCTGAATTTCTCATACCACAGGGTTGATACTGAGAATAAAGCTCTCCCCACTAGAAACATTCCAGTCACGGCCGGTACGGAACACGTAAGGGAAGTGATAAGGGAGGCGAGAATATTCAACCAACGTATGCTGGTCACGGGTTCCGCTGACGATGGTGTAAAGGTAAGCAAACAAGGAAAAAGAAGGGAAATAATATAAAGAAAGAAGAAGAAAGGGAACAAAATCTCGCGAGAAACAGCCCCCACCCCAAATCGAAGGTTCTCTCTAGAAAATCAAAGGTATGTATGAATTCGTTCTGACAGCTGATCTGAGACAATGCATCCTGCTATCTGAATGATACAGCAACTGTGAATAAAGTAACTTTAATATATTTTTACACACATGCACACATCTTGCTGCTACTTTACTGACATATTGAAAACTTAAATTAACAGACTTTCGTTGCGATATAAACGGAATTTCTGCATAAGTTACTAATAGATGGCTTTTGAATCAAAATTCTATTTTAAATTTTTTTTATGTAACTATTGCGCAGAACACTGCAGGAAACACACAGCAATTTTAGCAGAAAAATAATAGGCAATAAATAAATAATGGTTAGTACAAGATTAACAAACAACTGCAAATGGGTCTGTAATTCATGTGCAAAACATTCGAATGTGTTTCTGACTTAATATTATAGGTATTCTTAAGTTAATGTGGCAAGTGCAAGTCAATCCTTACACTTCCGACAGTGGCAAGTGACATTTACCTGACAAACGACTAACCAGCTATGACAAAAGACAAATACGATTCACAACTACACGAAGGCAAAGTCGTACGAGAAACTTCCCACCACAGCAACCGCCATGCGAATGCGAGGATGGTAAGTACTGAAAGATGTTTGTCAAGTTGTCCGACTTTTGTTTAAATCTGATTTTTATGCACAAATAGGCTAATCGAAACTGGACCTACAGTTTAAAGTGGGATCCGAATCACTATATGTCCCTACCAGGTAAAACTTTCCCTATACATGGATATGTGTTGTTGCCGCTAGGGGCCTTAGCAGAGTAGGACAGCGTCTATGTTGCTTAAGTTGGCGCGCTGGAACTGCAACCAGCACACCATCTGCAGTAATTCCTTTTATCTTGAATTTCTCTTTTCATTATTTTTCTGTCGTTCTTTCTTCTTTCCTCCGATTAACCTAACAATAAAATTTCATGTAAGGCAGGTAAATAAATCCAATCGTTGACAAGAAGCGAAATAACAGTGTGGAAATATCTTTCACTTGATCAAATTGTTTTTTCCAATAAATAGACCTTTAAGACAAAGTATTAAGAATATGCACATTTTTTTATTTTTTAAAAAAACTTTTTGAACTACCATTTAAGTTTGCCGTCTGTTTAAATTATAAAATGAAGAAAACTCCAGAAGCCTCTTGTACGTACAATATATTTTGCATTATTTGATATTCAAGTATATATTTTAATTCCTTTATTCCTTGTTTTCTGCACAGGAGCAGGTCTTTCCTTGCAATTTTGATGTTGTCAATCATTTGGAATCTTCTTCTTTCTTCTTTACATGAACTATTATTAATTTTAATACAGCAAGTCATTTCACTATAGTCGTTAATCTCGTCGCTGTAGTAATCATAGACAGCGTTCCGTTTCGTGAAAATTTCCATTTCGAGCCTTGCTTCCTGCTTTTTAAAGACAGAAAACCAGTATTTCATGTCATAGTGACACCAACACGTGATGCAGAATGATAGTGCACAGTGGCCATAGTCTCGTTGTATCAGTCCGTGTGTCGATTGTAGCACCTGTGGTATGAGTCAAAGGGGAAAGAGAATTAATCTACGTGATTTCCAACGGGACGTGATTGTTCGTGTCCAAATGGCAGGTGGAGCATTTCCCGGATTGGGACACTGACGGGATTTGCGATGCTTGCAGTTTCAAGAGTGCGCCGTGAGTGGACGAATGAGCAATTCGCTTCCAGTAGGAAGTGCCTCTCCGCTCGTAGAATGGGGGTGGTTGAGAGAGGCCCAGAAACGGCTCCGAAGGACCGTGCTGGTCAACAGGACCATAACGTCACAATGACATGTGAGAATACACCATTCGTCGAACTTTACCACGGATTTTCTGTTCCAGCCAACGCCCTACCAGTACTTTGCTCGTCTCTAAAAATAGTGGACTTTCACTACGCATCAAAAGCGCACAACAATGGATGATAACTATTCAACTTGTGACACGTGCATGAGTCAGGATGAACAAAAAAACAATGTGTGTGTCAGAATAAAATGCTTCTTACTGTTTCGTCACGTCATACTGAACCGGTGACGTATATTCACTTCAAGTCTGGATATTGCCGACCTCCGGAGCGGAGTGGTTAGCACAACGCTCTACGACGCCAGGGTTCCTGGGTTCGAATCCTGGCCATGGGTGTTCTTTGTGAATGTCCCTTCATAAATTTCATCACTCATCCTCATCTTCGCGATTAGCCAAAAGAGGCAGAAAAGAGAAGTAAAAATAAACCAAATCAACCAATCAAACAAGTGTGGGTATCGACTAAACCTGCTGATTGGCAGGCACTGCGAGAGGTAATTGACTTGATGTAGAATGTTACACGTTGGAACTGCTTTAGAAGCAAGGTTATTAAAGGTATAAAGGTTGGATCGGTGGATTGTATTCTTGTGATGACGTAATAATAATATCGTCTTTATTGAGTGGGCGTGTTTCGGCCTCGCGGGCCGTTCTTACAACAAACCCTTTAAAAAAAACATATTACAATTGACACTTTCTACTTCTTGAAAATCATTGTTGCAGTAGAAATAATAAAAATACAAAAAAATAAGAAATAAAAAAGAAATAAAAAAAAACATTCCTAACAATTAATGTACTGAAGGTACAGAGTTAAATCTAAAACCACAATTAGAATACAATTATTACAGCTAAAACTACGACCAATACCTCATTCCCATTCATTACAGAAAAGACGAAGCCAGGCACTATTGTTTGGACAGCAGATGCTTCTTTATATTTATTTTGTATGTTGCAGGGTGAAGCTCCCCTGAGGTCAGTGGTGGGGGGAGGTCATTCCATTCTTTTATTGCGGTGACTGTGAAAGAATTCCCATAGAATGTTGTTCTGTGTACAGGAATCGTGAAGTGTGTTTTTGACGAAGGTTAATTTGTTTTTCTTTCTTCCTGTACGGAGCAATTTTATCATGTAAATATCTTGGTTCCTTATTGTTCAGGATCCTGTACAATAAAGACAATGCCAAAAATGTTCTCCTATTCTTAACGTTTAACCAATTAAGTTTCTGTAAGTACGGGGATATGTGTTCTCTTCTTTTGACATTCAGTATAAATCTTATGCAACTGTTTTGAAGTTTTTGTATCTTGTAATTTAGAGCACTGTGGATGTTTATAAATACGGGGGAAGCATAATCAATTTTTGGCATTACAAGTGTGTTGACTAGGTGAGTTTTCGTTTCTTTGCTTAGCATATGTTTTAATGGAAAAAGGGATTTCAGTTTGGCTATCGAGTTTTTAATTATATGTGTGACATGAGAACCCCATTGTAGATTCTCGTCCAATATTATGCCAAGGTTGCGTGCTGTTTCTACTTTCTGTATTTTGGAATTATTCAGTGTAGGGAGGGGGAGTTTTAATTGTTCTAACTTTTTGAGGTTACTCGTTGTGCCTAAAGTTAAAATGTAAGACTTGGATGAATTCAATTTGAGTGCATTACATTCAGACCATTTAGATATTGAATTTAGGTCCTGTTGCAATGCTTCTAGGGCCATTGCACTGTTTCTTAATGGTGTTTGTATATATATTTGTGTGTCATCCGCATACTGGTGGTATTTGCAGTGAATCATTAAAATCTTTGATGTATAGCGAAAATAGGATAGGTCCTAGAATACTTCCTTGTGGTACTCCTTGTTTGATATCAAGCCATTTAGACATGCACGATTTATTCTCATGTACTAATTTTACACATTGTTGCCTGTTCGTTAGATAAGACCGAAATCATAACAATTCCTTATTTCGTATGCCGATAGATTTCAATTTCTCTGCCAAAAGGTTGTGGTTTATGGAGTCAAATGCCTTGGTGTAATCAAGGAGTACCAGAAACGAAATTTTACCATTATCCATCCCCTTGGCTATGTCATCAACAACGCTAACTAAAGTAGTTACCGTGCTGTGCTGTTTTCTGAAGCCTGATTGACGTGGAGAATAGTGGTCATGCAACATCAGATGGTCTACTAATTGTTCTTTTACTATGCGTTCTATAACTTTAGACATAATTGGTAGTACGCTTATTGGTCTTAGATCTTTAACATCAAGGGAAACAGTGGTTTTCGGTACGGGCGTCACTACGGCCTTTTTCCAATCTTCGGGAAATACCCCTTGAGAAAGAGAGCAGTTTAAGATGTGAGTTAGGCTCTTTAGGCAATGCGGGATGCAGAGTCTCAACATTTTTAGACTGATGCCATCATGACCCTTGGCATTGGAATGTAGTTTTTTGACCTCCTTCAACACGCTAGCCTCATTAACCTTCTTCAGTTTGAAGGTTCCGGTTGTCTGCCGTGTTTTATATGACTCGATTAATTTCTCAACCTCGGTCGTGTTTGTTTGCTGACAAGCAGAATTTACAAAAAAGTCATTTATTGCATCCGCATTGAGTACACTTGAGGGTCATTTTTGGGTAAACTTATTACTAACAACTCCCTCTCGTTTTAATGTCTGCCAAAATGCTCTACCGTTTTTAACTTTTTCATTGAGAACCCGGTCATAATGGTGAAATTTTGCGTTTCTCACGGCTTTTTTCGCACGATTTTTAAAATATTTATAAGAGAGAAGCGCGTCTTGATCTCCGGTGTTAACATATTTCAGGTGAAAGTAATCGCGTATTTTCCAAAATTCTTTTACTTTTTCAGATATCCAAGGGGCGGGTGGTCTAGTTACTCGAAAAGTTTTTACTGGAAAATGTTTGTCAGCCAACGCAATAATGTTGCTGTTCAAGAGAAAAACGGATTCGTTTACGTCGTGTTTGCTGCATATTAAGTCCCAATTAATATTTCCCGCGTCTTTGTTAAACTCACTTTGGTTAAAGTTCTTAAAGCTTCTGACTTGAACCAATTTCTTATATTTTTTGGTGCAGTTGATTCCGAACACGGCGTATGTTAGGTGATGGTCTGATATGCCGGACATTATATTCTGATCGACGTGGGTCACCTTCAGGTTATCAGAGCAGATGATAACATCGATTAAAGTCCTTGACGTTGGCGTTACCCTCGTGGGCTTTGTGATGATTTGCTTACCGTGAGCCTCGGCAATGATGTCGTTTAAGAATCGCGTGTTGGGTTCATTTTGTTTCAACATATTTACGTTGAGATCACCAATCGCAACGTAATGAGCATAATTCAAATGAAAATATTGCACGATATCCCCAATATCGCTTAGATGTGTATACTTAACTTTAGGAGTTTTGTATGCGGTTACCTCGACAGCTAAGGCTTCGACGTCATTATATTTTTGAATAGGCAAATCGAGTGCTTTCCATTGTAATGATTTGTGTATATATAAACAAACACCTCCTCGAGTCCTATCACATCTGTCATTACGGATAATATCATAATTATCTAATGTTACCGTGTTATTCGAAATATGTGGTTTAAGCCACGTTTCGGTAATTCCTATGATCTGAAAATTTAATTAGTTTATTATGTATTTAAATTCGTCAAAAGAATTTAGCAGACCTTCCGTGTTGAAGTGACACACTTTCAGTTCTTTGGGGAATGACTCGAGGCCATTGCTTAGCTTCTGTTTGGGGAGCGGCGATTGACAATAGCTGAGTCGGGGAGGAGGGGGTGAGGGTGCCTGACGGAAATAACTGTACCTGAAGCTAAAGAGAGGGGAGAGGACTCCACTGACCTCATCACGTGGGCTATTCACGGAGCCTGGTTTCTTTCCAGGTCAAAGGTGAATTTATCCATGAAACTAATGCGGTCATCTGTGAGCCGCTATGCAGATAGATAAAATGTCCACAACAACTGAACTCAAGAAATAGAGTTCACAAATGATCATTTTCTTATGTAAGATGTTTAATTCCTCATGGGTTATCTATCCATTTACCGTTCATGGCTTCAGTTAAATTAAAATTACTAATGAAAACGTATTATACATAACGTGAAATATAAACTATGTGTGATTAAACAAGCAATATAAGCATTTTTGTTTCATTATACAATATAAACACAAAAATCATTGTTCAGAGAGAAAGAGAGAGCATATCAGCGAAGCAAGTATACGTAATTAAATAATTATATTTTTATTTCCACTTAATTTTGAAACGACACAACATATTCGATCAGAACCGTCGTCAATAATGTTAGCTGCGGTATTCTAGTGTTTCAATTTTGACTTTGTAACCTGAAGGTCGAATCCAGACAGGATCTTGAATTAAATTGATTTGATATTTTTTTGGTTGTTGTTTTAAGTCCACTTTATGCACATCCTACAGTTTAAAGTAGGATCCGAACCCAAGACACCTTGATTGCAAGGCGACGATGTTACCACTACACCATCGGGGAGGTCCAGATAGGATTTAGAAATTATAAATTACCTTTCGTGGTGATGAAATGAGACAAATCTCTTTTTGGAGGCTCTAAATCATTTTATAAGTTGGACGTTGGCCGTAAACCAATCGCAAAGGACACAAACACTGCCACTTGATGATGCTAGTGACTTCTGCATCCCCTTTTTCCTGGGGGTACTTAGACATCGTTGCCTAGAAATCGTTCTTGTTCAGGTCTTTAATATCAGCATTTTGCAACACTTCCATTTCATCACTTCACATTTCAGTGATATATAACTTTGCCACCATTACGTCATTGCCCACAACTAAAAGCGTCATCTTGCAGATAGGACGGGGTTGCTTAAAAATTCTTTTAAAAATCTTATGTGTCTATTAAGTTATTATGACAGCCGAAAATAATAAATGTTTATTCAGTTCAACTTTTGTTGTTTGTTGTTTCAATAATAGTTGGATGATGTTAATTTAAAGGGGATCTGTCGTCTTCTTGAGATTATGTGAAGTATTAAGTAAGGGTTGTCATGCCTTCTGACAAGAACTGAGTATTCTTATTTGCACAGGCATTTTCATTAGAACATTTTTAATAGTGTTATTGACTTTGAATATATCCTATGATATACTTGAATGCCTCATACATTGAGTTTCATCACTAGCTGTAATAGTAGCGAATAGTATGCTACCTGTGGCCATAACCAAGAGGAACGTCACACTCTCTATTAATCAAGTGTTTGTGACGGTCTATTGTACTTTCTGGTCTCCATGGAAACATTTCCGCTGCTTACCTGTGCGAGGACGTTGCTATAGACCAGAAAGTGCTGAAGGCAGTAGAATGATTGACTGATTTGTTTCCTTTTGTTTGATTTTTCCACCAATTTTGGATAATCGCGACGAGGAGATGAGGGATTGATGACATGGATGAAAGAACAATGAAAACACACATGGACGATACAACACAATTACTACACAGGGATATCCTGGCTGCAGGTACAGACGACAGAGCCTCGTAAGCCTGGAAGAATTCGGCCTGGGGTATACTAATGGAATTGATGTTGACATTCGGGTGTCTTCAAAAAGGATCACCTTTGCAGACTGTAGAGATTATGATTTTTTTCTCTCCAAAAGTGGTTTGATTTGATTTTTGTTATTTAGCGTTGATTTTCTGCCACGTTTGGCTAATCGCGACGATGAGGATGAGTGATTGTATGATGAAATTGATAGTGATACACACATAGAACAATGCCCTGTCCGGGACTAGAACTGTGGACCCTGCGTCGAAGAGCGTTGTACTAAACACTCCGTCCCGGAGGTAGATACTGAGAGTGGTATACAAGAGGTTATCCAAAATGTTCAATCTGCTTGTGGTGTTAGTTCGTATTTAAGGGGGGGGGGGGATGAAAGGATAAATTTAGAACAAAAAATGGCCATACATTGAGCCTTGGTGAAAATTTTTAGAGGGTTGTTGAGGAAATTTTGGGTGTATTAGGGGGGTGTTGTGATGTGTGGATGATTCACTGAAGGTTCTACTACTAGACTGGGACAATTTTCGAAAATTCTGAGTGTAGGAAGCATTTTTGAGGAAAAGCGGACAAACAACATTTTCTGAATGTAATTGATGTGCTGATTCCGAATATTTTGTTTGCCACTCTCGATTTTGGTGTTATATGCTTCATATCGCTAAAAAAAACAAAATGGCGGCCATACGAAATGAGCTCCAAATAACTTTTGAAGGAGCAGAAACAAAATAGTGCTCTTGGTGTCAAACATTATGTTTTTGGGTATGCTGAATCCAAATATTATGTTTTCTAATCTGAAATTTTAAGCTGTTTGTTCCAAATCGCTAAAAAACAAAATGGCAGCTACGTTCATCCATGCAATATTTCGTATCCATACTTTTGAACTAGGAATAAAACAGTGTAACAGTAGGTTTTTAATACAGAAAAAAGTATAGAACATTGCTAAAGTAAAGATGCAAAATAATAATATTATTCAAAGCATAAGACCATATTGAAATATTAACAGTACCAGTGTATGATAAATCCGCACGTTATCCTTATTCAACCTTATTTTGCCTACAAAAATAGTATAACATTTTTCTAGTCACGGATGTTCATGCACTCCTTGGTGCCAGTCTGCACATTTGCAAGCTGCAGTACATACAAGGTGGCCTTTCCTGCAGGAACATGTAGCGGATATACAACCACCCAAACATCCACAGGTGACAATGTCGTAGTAGGGTTGTGGAATTGGTGGCAGCGATTGAAGTTTTGGAACGAGCTGTCCATCAACCATTTTTCATCCCAAGATAGTAGGTGGTGGTAATACAGGTTTTGGTATGACCGACTGCCTCCACACCATGGCTTGATAGTGGGCCCGTTGTACATGTAACCGTAGGGCATCGGTAGTTGGGGGCAGTGCTTGTGGTGTTTTTCCTTTGCTGAACAGCTTTACTCTGGCTTCATCACAGCTGCTTGCATCCGGTACACCATACAACTTGCATATTAACTTCTCTGCCTTGTGTGCTGTTTCTTGTTTCAGTTCGTCAACACCAAGATTTAGTAGATCATTATTATTAGTGTTAAATATTTTCCATGCTGTCTTCTTACTGATCCCAGCAATGTAGGATACTGTGTCGCATCCTGTTATGGCGTGGAATGGGATGAGAGTTTCGAAGACAGGATCCGTAAATGAAAGCTTCTGCCTGACGTCATGTACTGGGATGTATTTTCTTTTTTTTTTATGTTCCTGCTCGCAACCACAATTTCGTACATCTAATCTTGTGAAATAACGCTACCAATTGCACTAATACATCTGCATCACGTGCTGAGACAGCAATGTTATCAGCACCAGAATGAAGACAGTGAAGTACAATGCGCGTGTCCGCCTCTTCGTGGATTGCCTGCAATCATTCAATAGACAAATCACGATTGTTTGTTCGTACGTCATCCTCCTTGTGAAATCCACCGGAAACCACAAATATTTTGTCTTCAGGAGCATTGTTGATCAAATGATTAGACAGAAAACAGGCCAAATCTTTTTTATTCTCTGAGTTAGTAAGAAAGTCACTGAATTTGTTGGGGATTGGGACGGATCCATTTTCTATTACTCTCCTTACTAAATGAGCATGTTTCAAGTGCCTATCCCTTGTTCAAGCCTTGATTGAAGTTGCGTTATACCGATCAAAGGTGACATCAATCCTCTTAAAGCTTCTTCCCATAGAAAAAACAAGGTTAAGAAATACATCTGCCAGTTGACCAAAGTTTAAAAACTCCTGCAGGCTTTCCAAGTGCAACAACTAATGCTTGACCATCTATTATAAGGCATGATGCAGACGGAATTGATATATCAGGTGGACAAATTACACCCTTGGTCATCACATCAGCTAGAATGGCTTCGTTTCCTGTTCTCAGACTTCCATTTGTGTTGGCAAGGGAGACTGGAATTGGCATTAGTTCATGGCACAAAATGCGATTTAGATCCACATTACGACCTGCCTCATAGACAGTTATGAGGCGCTGGAGAATATTCCTGTCAGTTTTCAAAATGGTATTCTTGCCACTTACTACCAATTTAACTTCATAGAGGGACTTAAATGTCTTTGCATTTGACTTATGTAGAGGATCACTTAACTTGACTTGTGTGTGACTTTTACCAGGGGCCATCATCCTTTCCTTCACGAAGGTGTCTAGCTTTATCTAGCCCAGTGTTTCAGCTTTGATTGATTGATTTAGTTTATTTCACTTCGCGTTTTGTGCCTCTTGGCTAATTTGCGAAGATGAGGATAAGTGATGAAAGGATGAAATTGATGAATGGACATTCACAAACAACCAAGCCCGACCGGGATTCGAACCCGGGACCCTTGGCGTCGCAGCGCGATGTGCTAACCACTCGGCCACAGGGTCGGGCTTTGAGGAGAGTATCTTGAATATCTGAAGTAGTTAAATCCTTTGTTTGTGGCAATGTTCTGGAGGAACTGATAAGAAACATCTTAAGATGATGGCTCACAGGTGCAGGTCTTTTCAAATGTATAAGTGGATCCATGGTTCTATGTTTCTATCATTCTGAAATAAAGAACAAGAAAAAAGAAAAATATATTATAGGTTTAGTCATTTTTGTGGTTCTTTTATTTAAAAAAGAGGAAAAAACTACAACAATTCAAAAATGTCAGATTAGATATAATATTTGGATTCAGCATACCCAAAAACATAATGTTTGACACCAAGATCACTATTTTGTTTCTGCTCCTTCAAAAGTAATTTGGAGCTCATTTCGTATGGCCGCCATTTTGTCTTTTAGCGATTTGGAGCACATAGCTTAAAATTTCAGATTAGAAAACATAATATTTGGATTCAGCATGCCCAAAAACATAATGTTTGACACCAAGATCACTATTTTGTTTCTGCTCCTTCAAATGTTATTTGGAGCTCATTTCGTATGGCCGCCATTTTGTTTTTTAGCGATATGAAGCACATAACATCAAAATCGAGAGTGGCAAACAAAATATTCGGAATCAGCTCATCAATTACATTCAGAAAATGTTGTTTGTCCGCTTTCTACACTCTTTACAGCCACATTTCTGAGAATTTGCACCAGGCTATACTGAAATATGAGAAAAGTAAACTTTACCTTATTTGTAAGAAATTTGCGAGCTCTGGCGAATACATTTTTCAGTTCTGACTTTAGCAAGGTAATGCATGCAAGGGGGAAGGGTTCTTTTCACTCCATACCCATAGGAACACTCGGAGCAGCCCCTCTTTGCTGGATGATCCCTGATATTCTCCCCTTCCATATCTTCACGAGCGGGTTGGCAATTTCCACGCCAGATCATCAACTCGACCACCTCAGCGGCGGTCGGGCCTTTTGAAGCTTAGGCCGTAACGGCAACGAAGAGATACCGATTCGTTCGTCGCGCGGGGGTGTCACTCATATCGCCGATATTGACGTTATCAAGAAAACACCGCGGGGTCGGTCCCCAACAATGGACGCTGGCTCTAACTCGCCGAAGTTTTCTCCTTCCCGCCAGCACGGTCAACAATGCCGTCCGGCGTACACGTCATTTCCGGGGCGAAATCGGTCGGAAAGTTCTGCCTCGTTGTCGAGATGACGGGCAGTTCCTCCTCCCAAAAAATCTGATCGATGAGGGAAAACTGGGTCTTTTGACCCAGGAGTTCCTGCAAGCCTTAAAGAGGGAAGGGGAAGGATTTGGGTCCATTTCTTATTTTCTTGCTTCCGTCCTTTTTTTCCTTTTCTTAAAGTTCACGATGGTCCAGCGAAAGGACACCGGAGTTACCAGAACACCGCCGCAAAACCATGTTGGCGCTCCAGGAAAATCGTGTCTGCAAAGTCCTCTATTTCCACGGGAAGTTTCAACCAGTTTCAAGAGCGGCCAAAGAAGAGGCGTGAAGTGAAGCTGGAGATACGAATAAAGAAAATATCGTCTTGGGAAATGTAGAGAGCGTGAGGAAAAAGAGGGAATTGCAAGATGAAAAAGAGATGAAGTGGAACTTTACTGAATGGTCTGCATCCACGAAATTCACTCTCATCTCGAGGGATGCTAAAACCAAGAAAGGGCAGTTGCTTTCCCAAGAGGAATTCCAACACTTCTCGACCGGGAAAAACCTTCATAGGTCGTATTTCGGGTGTGATACATGGGAATCGAACAAGGATCTATCGCACTGTAGCCAGACAATAGAGGGGAGGGGAAAAGTAACGCTTTCCGCTGCTACCACTCAATGCGTTTGGCAAGGTACCGCATTTGTAGGCGTACAAGACCCTCCTTTCTTAATACATATTTTTGTGGAAAGACCTTTATCACTGAATATTATAATTAATTTCCAGTACTTCAAATAAAAAGTAATATGTAGGTCTACTTTCAACAAATAACTTACCTAATCTAACTAGGAAAGAACACATTTTAATGTTCTTCGTCAAAACCGAGACATTCATCTCTAGAGCAAAATGAACAGTCACTTGAAACCTCTTCTAAATCAGAATCTTAGTCCTCGTACCACAAATTGTCCTCTGTACCATCCAGAGCATTACTATAGGCCACACTTCTTAAATGATTTAACCGCTGTCTTTAATTTTCACAGCATCCCATGAAAAAATTTCGAGAAATGAAGGTAATAAAAAAACTGAGTATCGGCGTATAAGTTTTTCAGTCCTATTGTTAAAGGAAAAAGTGCTTCTTACACGCCGGCAATACGGGATATACTGAAATTCATTGGGCACATCTTGCATACAGAACGTGATCATGTCTGGGAAAGTACATAAACAGCAGTATCTGAAAAGGAAGATGTTCAATAGGGAAGCAGTACCCTGAGGTAAACAACTGGTTGCTTGGGAAAAATCAACATGAACATTTTTGGGTAAACGGATACGGGAGAGGGGTAATTGGGGAGTTTCCACAACGACCCCCACCCCCGTACTCTTACCCATACCTGGACGATTCCCCGGAGAACCCGGATCCACAGCAACATCCCGGAAACCAAGCACCGGGCGCATTCCATTTTGGTCGTGCGAAATTTATAGTGTTAATTAAGAGGCCTGCATGTTATGGCCGCTCGCTGTACACGGATGATAATGATGTTGGGGCGATTGCACCCGAATTAAATTTACATTAAGGGCCCAATGTAATTGTGGGATAAAGAGGGCAGCGTAGGCTGTTTTATTCCTCCTGCTGTTCCCAAGTCTTTTTATTCCCCCCTCTCCTTTTTTTGGAACTGCCAATTTACTTCGTGGAGGTTTCAAAGATCCATTGTTCTTGAGGGGTAAATAATTGCGTGTTCTTCTTTCGCCAGAGTGAAGGAGCTAGTAATGCTGTTTGTTTATGGGCAAAAGGGCTAAGTGCACATTTAAAGAGGAAATGCTATTCGGTGGATGAAGGCTGAAACAAGATACGCATCTGGAGTTGAAATTCTTGAAGGAATTTCCTCACAGTGTGCTACCTCCATTTGGTGCAAGAGGCATAAATCTTAATCTTAATCCTCAACTAGAATATCTACAGGGTAGGGTTCTTTGTAGACAACGAAACCAGACAGGATGCCTTCCAATGGAGACGTTTAAACGAATATATTATTTAAACACAGGATACATGGAGTAAGGATATTTACATAATAAGCTACTTTATTCTATAATTCTCATTTACAGTCAATTTTCATCACAATATGCTTTTTATTATTTCATTTCTCTATTTGAATATTCTTCTATCTGGACTTCCTTCGTAATGGACGGTCTGGATCTGGGCTTCCTTCTTAATGGAATGTCTGGATCTGGACTTCCTTCTTGTCTTCTTTGTGAACTTCCCTCTGGATTTCCATTTATTTATGTTTTTGATGATTTAATTAATTCCTTTATCCAGCTTTTTCCTTTAAGCTTTGGGAATAATACTAATATCCTCCCTTGCGGCTGCGATTGGAACGCGCCAACACTAACTGGGTACAACAGAGTGTATACTTGGTGCAAACGATTGACACGCGCATCCAAGTAGGTGCTACGGTTGAAACGCGCAACCAAAAGTATGTGGGGCGTCGATTGGAACGCGCCGCCACTGACGTAAACAAAATTTCCGCTATGGGAATGGTAAATCAATCAGACATATGCAATATCTGATCAGACACGAATTTCTATCAGTACTTTGACTTCTTTAGTTTTCTGATCAATTTACATATGATCACTGGTTTGATTTATCGAGTATATACATTAATTTATTTCTTTTATATTTATTCTTTATCTTCTTATAGTATATTCTATTGTTTTTCATCTTTCCAATCTGCTTTGTTCTTATTTATAAAGTTATTCACATATATTATGTCAATTCTTAATCTTGCCCGCCTGGTGCTGCCATCTCTATTCCTCTTTGGCAAACTATTTACATTACTTGGTCCTATTGGGTACGTAACAAGTGCTATAATTGTAGTTGCGTTCATGGAACTCTTGTTATCAAAGAGACCCGGGTTAGATCCCCGGTAGAAGCCCAGGGCATTCGGATCCTACTTTAAACTGTACGTCCAATCTCGATCAACCTGTTTTGAGCACACGGTCGACTTTACGTCTGTGTTTGAAAAAATAAACTTCTACGTCACTCTTCTACTTATCTAAATCAGTCGCGACCATGAGGATGAACAGTGAGTGCATGAAGGAAAACACTAGCCACTCAGCTACGATGGTAGGCTATCCTTTTCGTGTCAATACTCTCTTTATAGACTATATTTTAGTTACTTTCATCTCGAGTTTCTGCCATGTTTGAAGATAATAGCAACAACGACGAGGATGAATAATATATCAATTTAATGGATAAGCAACGAAGCCTAAGGGAATTAACTTACGAACCCAACCTTCGCAGTACATTATGCTAGTCACTACATCAAGGAATCTATAAACGACCTGAAAAATCAAATTAATTGAGCAGAACATGACAGGAGGCATATGATCTCATGTTCAAGCACCAAATGCAAAATTACTGGGGAAGAAAGCTCAAAGTAGACATAGTTATCATCTGGAAGAAAAAAGATCCTGTACAGATATCTCAGAGTCAAAGTTATCCAACTTGAAACATAGTGCAGCCAATGAAAATCCATAATACAAGGTGGACCAATCACACGGGTCTCTCAGGCGAGTACAAAACCATTCGAGCCAATGACAATCGGAGATTCAAGCGGGCCAATCAAAGTCCTCACACAGAATAAGTACATAGTTATATTCCCACAGACTGTTCCTGTATCGCCAAACAATCAAATCTAAGTGACAGATGCTCGATATTATTTCATTTATGCATAATAAATAGTTTTATTGTGTATTCATAGATTACCATAGATTTTAGCCAAGTGAAGAATTAATGCTCTGGTTCAAAGAACCGACTAACCGTATCCGCATGTATGATCTTCAATCTCTACTGATTATAACATGTGAAATTTTATATAAAGCGTTTTTATTTAAATTTTTAGTGCTGAAATAACCATAACTATTACGCAGGCTTTTCCGTTCAATTGAGGACCGTGCAGGCAACTGGGACGTTATCTCATGAATACCTGTAGAGCCAGTATAAAAAAAAATCTTCCCGAATATCTGACAGATATGTGTAGAGAGAAATAGAAAATTCCTAACTCTGACACGTTTCAGAAACTTTTAGCTACAAATTCTACACCGTAATCGCTTCAAAAGCTTCCAGTTGATCAGCGCCGGTTAAATGGATACATTGTGCTCGCTGTGTGGGATCACGGAACTGGAAATATCCCTCCAGGTGTTGGAAACAGGCTCATAATGGATGACTCAGATGCTCATTATGGCCAGAACGCTGAAATATCGACGCACGGGGCAATAACGCATGCAAGTGTAAAACGGTCGAACGCTATCGTGCAGTAGCAAACCATAAACACGTTCTTCATGAAGACGTGAAAGAAAAGGCCTGTTAAATTTTAGTGCATCACTATATTTATTTACTTCAGGACATCGCCATCGTTGCAATATTATTACAATGACGGCCTCCCCGATGGCGTAGTGGTGACGTCGTCGCCTTGTAATCAAGGGGTCCCGGGTTCAATACCCGGTGAAGGCACATTGCACAGTGGTTCGGATCTCACTTTAAACTGTAGGTCTAGTCCCGATTAGCCTATCTGTGCTAACACTGTACTTGAAACAATAATTCAATTAATAAATCAATTCAATATTACAATGACAATCATTACAAAATGTACCATGGTGGCTCAGTCGGTAACGCGTCTGACTACCATGCTCAAGGTCCCGGGTTCGATCCCCGGCCGGTTCAAATCCGGGAACTTTTCTAACGTTGGAAGCGGCCCCGGCGCCCACCCAACGTCGAATAACATGGGTACCTGGGGGAAACCCTGGGGGGATAAATGCGGTCAGGGGCGTGATGCTGATCACATCACCCCCACTCATGACCGGATCAAGAAAGTGTGGGGCGTTACCCCCACACCCCCTATACGCCTTCATGGCGTGGTGCTAAGCACAGGGGAGCACTTTACCTTTTTTTTTACCATGGTGTCAAAACGCTACATGCAAATTTTGTGCAGACACTTATCCAATTCTGTAATGTTAACATGTAGTACAATGTAGATACATAGCATGTAGTGACGAGAGAAGCATGTAAGTAGAAAGTAAAGGCATAAAATGAGGTATGTTAATAGAGGGAAAGGTCGATAGTACGCCTGACTACTACGTGAGAAACTCGGGTTCGATTCCCTGTGTGTGTGATTTTAGGTGGGGAATTTTTCCGTAGATAAGAGTCGTTCTGTGACTCTCCCACTTTCTATTCAACCCAAAAGTCGACCTCAGCTACTCATTTTATTCTAGGCTGGTTGAACTCTAGAGCCACTTTATCATGTTATGCTCTGTAAGTTTTATACTCATCATATGATTCGTGTGTGTCACTTTTTTTTCTCTCTTCTGTGCATTACACCCTAGAAACTGCATTCATGAAGGCTAACGAGGTTCTGTTGTCTTGACCTCCAGCCAGAATAATCCTCAGAAGGCTTCTGTTTCTGTGTGTGCCGAATGCCCCTGTACAAACTCCGCTTTTATCATAGTTTATGTCATCAGTTGTTTGCATCCTTCTTAGTTGTTGAAAAGAAATTGCTCTGTATATTAGTTTTAAGAAATGAATGAAGTTCAGTTCTGTTCAATTTGTGTTTTCTGATGAGCCCACAAATTCTTCATAGAAATTGGAATTGAATAATTAGTTATTATTGTCCCTCGTATGTATCAAAGTTAGTGCGGTTACGACAAAGGAATTTCAACATATCTAAATCCTCTGTTCGGAGGTGTAACACCTCTTTGATCAGTATCTACTGCGTTAATAAGACGATGCAAGTAAAACCAAACGATAAAAGGCCCTGGAACAAAAGGATCATTGCACCAACTACGTACGGTGCGGTTTTGGCCACTTAATTTTGAACCAGGTTCCACGCTGCTCCAAAATACTGCACAAAGGAATGAAACCCAATTAAGAGAAGTAGTCCATAACAGAGCACCAATTACCTCCTTCCCTTGGACCCATCAATTCTTAACGGAACTTATAGCGCAATCACGATGTTTTTCCACCGGCTACATCGTTCGAGAGCTTATTTGGTATTCCAGACTTCCCGTCAGGAACAAAGGAGGGACCGCCTCTTAAGACGAGCCTTTGGAAACGTCGTTGTGTCGGGGACTGCAGTGGGAAGCTCCCCTCCCCGCACCCCAGCTAATGTCTGGTTAAATTTTCAACGGCGTTGAGTATTTGCCCAGAAAACTGGAGGCAGACGGTTGTTCTAAGGGGACACAATCGTCGGTTGTGCAGTGCGGGTTATCCTCAATATGAGGATGTAAATACACTTTTAGACTTTTAAAGATTTAACGCCAAAATGATCATAATATTGCGGCTTGTTTTAGTCAAGTGTGTGTGTATGGTTGATTTATTGATTGATAGATTTGGTTTGTTTTACTTCGCTTTTTGTGCCACTTTTGGCTAATTTGCGAAGATGGGGGGGATGAGTGATGAATGGACACTAACAAACAATCCATGCCCAGTCCGGGATTCGAACCCAGGACTCCTGGCGTCATATGTGTGTGGGTGGACAAATCACTTCGGTATCAGGTGAATTATATTAGGGGTAGAATTCGAACGTTGTCTCGTTAGTGTCAGGGGTATACTCACCCAAGTTAATTTTCTGCTTTTCTTTGGACTTGCTACAACTAAAAAAAATACAATATGAAAAATTCAGTAGAAAATGAAACAAAACAACTATTGATTGATTGATTGATTTGGTGTTTTAATTCCACTTTATGCACAGTAAGGCTAATCGGGACTGGACATACAGTTTGAAGTTGGATCCGAACTAGTATGTGCCTCCACCGGGTATCGAACCCGGGACCCCTTGCTTACAAGGCGACGACGAAAACAACTATTGACTCGGAATTCGTGACCAAGCTGTACGAGTGTTATGCACTGGTTAGTATGGATCTCTTCGATGGCGTAATGGCACATAGTTCGAATCCTATTTTAAACTGTAGGTCCAGTATCGATTAGACGATTTTCGTGCTGAAGTTGTTAGCACAGCGCATTTCAACGCCAGTGGTTCCGGATTCGAATCCCGGCCTGGGCATGGGTGTTCTTTTAATTAATTTCATCATATCATCCATCGTTGCGATTAGCCAAAAATGCAAAAAGGCCAAAGTCAGTACCTATTAGCCTGTTTATAAAGCGGACTTGTACTTTTGTAATCTTTTTGGAAATCTATTCAAAGAGAAGGAATAGTTTTATAATTGCAAAGCACACTATAATTACAATTTCCGATCAACAATATATTCTCTGAAAGGAGAGAATATCTACTTAAAAAGAAGGAAGATGAAAATGCACCCTCACCACAATCGTACAGAAACTATGTATCAAAATACATTAGTTGCTGTTCGCTGACATCTATTTTTCTGTATTTAAGTTGGGAACATACTCACTGCGCGACTCTATGAGTGTATCTATACATAAAGTGGCATTGGCAGGACATTTCTTTGGTAACCATATAGGTGACGAAATATTTTCAGATGGGTTCAGCTTCCGTGATTATGAGATTCTCTCTCCATCTCTCTCTCTCGCTAGAATATTTCCTTTCTATCACGCTACTTCCTTCTATCTCTTTACTTGTCTTTTCGATTTCATTCTTTCCTTTCCATTCTCTGTTCTCTCATTCTCCTTCGTTACCTTTTTGTTTCAATCCTTTTCTCTATTCTCTCTTCCTCCCTCTACGGTCATCCTTCCTTTTCCTCTGTATCTCGCCTCATTCCTTATCTCCTTGTTTCTGTCCTTTTCTTTCTCCTCTCTCATTCTTTCTATTCCCCTTTTCTAGCCTCTTCCCTTCATTTCGTTTCTCAAATCTTTCGTTCTCTCTTTGTATCTTTTTCTTACTTTCTTCTCTCTCTTTTGTATCATTCTCTTTTTCCTTCATTCTTCCTCTTACCTTTTCTTTCTCGCATTCTCTCACTCATTTTCCAATCTTTTATCTCAGCACATTTCTTTTCTCTGATCTTCCTCCTCCCGTTTTCTGTCTCTCTCTCTGTGTGATTCTACACCATTCTACACCGTTAAAGGTGATGTAGTCAAAATTGGCTAAATCGATAATTTCACATCCTATTTACTCTCGTATTAAAATACTGGATACGGAATGTTAACTGTTTTGACATTACTTAAAATAATTGTGTCTGGTTCCACATTTTCTTCTAATTACATGGCATTTATATCGGGTGTTCCATTTACAACGCAACCCAGAGTTTGGGATAGTACAACTTTTGAACCGGAAGTGGTACACATATAACCCTTATACCAAATTGAAGCCTTGTTCATGCATATATTTTTAAACTGGGGAACAATGATAGGATTTTATTAGTGTCCACGCAGTGTTGGCAGATGTAACGGGAAGTGTAAATAAATGTTATTACAAAGCATGAAAAATGGCACATAACACACATGTACGAACATGCCGTCGGTAATTTTCAGTTTGGTTAGGTGGATTAGCTCGGCATCTATGGCAGTGAAGAAAGAAATGTTCATTTCTACCGATAGCCAATCGGATGAGGCGTCTTTAAGGGGGAACTAGGAAAATCGTTGTTTTAGAAATTAAGACTGTGCATTGGCAACACTGCTGGCGTTTCAGTGCCACAAAAGGTGTGTTTCGAAACTGTATACATCATGCAATCACTGAAAACAATAAAAAAGAAACTTGGAAATTTTCATGAAAATTACGATGCAACTGGCAACCATGTGATAAGTTTGTTTCTTCATCCGAATATGTAATTGCTGTCAATGTTAATGAGAATAGCTCATTGTGATAAATTCCTGATGCGTCGCATGGTACTACCCCCAACTCCGGGTTGCGTTGTAAATGGAACACCTGATATTTGTAAAATGCATGAAACAGATAATAGACACAAATATGAATGGCGTAAACTACCGGTTTTTTGTGAAACCAATAATGAGTTAAGAGGGAAATGCTTCTTGTGGAACGATACCAATTACAATGCTATACGATAATGACCGGATACAGACGATGAACGTAAAATATTGGCAACATGCATGTTATCACTTAAGAAAACTCGATTTCGTCAAACTCAAATATTCTATTGAGTTCTGATTAAATCATATCAAGTATAACTCTATAAATAGGTATTTTCGAAGTTTTCTCGTGTGGTAAGCTCCAAGACCTAGCTTAGACTAAGTCCTAGTGGGCGAGTCAAGAATCCCCGGTCTATTACGCTAACTTGTTGTGGTAGCTTTCTTCCCAGTTGCCAATCTGTTCTGTCATTTCCCCAAAACAAGGATTTATGGCGCCATTTTCTTGGTGTACAGTCAGCGGCAATAAAATGAGATACCTACATCCTGCAATACTCGCTTTGCTGTAATGAGTTGTGTGTGCTGCTTAATTCTACCGCGATGAGTGACTTTCAACAGCAACTTTTCAATTGTAAGATCTGGTATCGCCATAGAGTTAGGCAACACACGTAACGCATTGCTGGAAAGTAGATATCTCAGGATACAGGCGTCCCATTATTATTGCCGGCGACTGTACATCATCGCACAACTTTAAGCTTTATCTTTACATTCGCCAGCGTCAGAGCGCCACGTTCGCGTCTCTCCTTGAGAGAAACCTCCCTTTTTTCGGACAACGTTCCCAGTGTCCCCTGACGGGTGCAAATCGCTTCGTTGTCCGCGCACCATACAATCTTAATCTCCAATCAGGAACGGTGGCAGCTTGAGTAATGGCTATTTTACGTTCTCTAGATGCAAACTAGATGCGCCGGTGCAAAACGTTCCAAAACGTATAAGTGTTATCTATGAGATTGAAATATTGCTTCTGTGGTCGCAGTTATCTCTTGACAAGTGCATGCGTTTGGTTTGATGTTTCACCGATAGCCTAGTGGGAAAAGCGTGGTGGTTTCGATCCCTAGAGGATTCACATTACAGGATTTCGAATCCTGTTCTAAATTCTAGGTTCGGTATAAACTTTAAAAAGGGTTTATTTGTATGTCAGCAGAAAGTCACTTAAAGTACTAAGATTAACTAACATCCAGAAAATGTTTATTTACTTCTAACCAGGATCTCATTTTAAATTGAAGTTTTAGTTTAGATTTAAAAAAAATTGTTAGCAGGATGTCATTCAGTATTGACTTAGAAAATATTGGTTAACAGAATCATATTTAAAAAATTCTAAGTTCGGACTCGCCAAAAAAGGTTTGTGTGTTTGTTGGCATAATCTAATTTTAAACGGCTTTAAATGGTGTTTCTAAATTGTGCATTTAAACTTTAAAAAAAAATGAAATTTTAAAATGGTGGCTTTAAATTGTTTGTTAGGAAGATTGAATTTTAAATTGTAGGTCCAGTTCCTACTTTAAAAAAATATTTGTTTGTTAGCAGGATTTTAAATCCAGGCCCAGTCTGGAATTAGGAAATATTTTTCTGTGTGTGTTAGCACGATTGCATTTTAAATTAGAGTTACGAATTCTCTTAAAATACCATAGAAAAGGTGTTCTCTCGAAACGTAGCATAAAAGCACTAGACAATGGATAATGTCCAATTAACATTACATGCTAAATTATAGTTCCGGTCTTAAAAAGAGCAGAATTGTCCTGACGGCTCTGAACAGACGATATCACCAAATATGGTTACGAACATCGATCATGTGTCTTGTGCAATTGAGGTAGATTTTTGTGCTTCTGTGTTGGAGGAATCGTGGTTGAGGAAACATATGGAGCAGTTATGGCGTAACGACTAAAAACTTGTGAAGCGATTTGCACGAAATTTGGAGAATACATTTATCCTCGGACAAGATCAGAGATGAGCCTTGAATACTTTTGGAAGAATTCCCTGACGAGGGCCTGGAAGAGATGGTTTGTTAGTCACAGAATTAGCGTGGCCAGGGAAGGAAACATGATCGTGAATCCAAGGAAACCACTTAGAGACTGAAATTCGATATGTAATCCATCTGCGTGGAACATCCCAGCAGATAGATATTATATTTCACCCTTCTGCTTTTCCATCACGTCAATAAATTTTCTCTTTGATTTCTCCTTCGACAGGAAGCAGAGTATTCTTACTTGATTCTCCAGTTTGTACATTAGAGTAAATATATCATTACAAGGTGAGTAATCGTGTAAACTATTGATTGATGGATTGAGTTGGTGTTTTAAGTCCACTTTATGCACAGTAAGGCTAATCGGGACTGGACCTACAGCTTAAAATGGGATTCGAACCACTTGTGCCTCCACCAGGTATCAAACCCGGGACCCCTTGATTACCACTGTGCCATCGGGGAGGCCCTCAAGACAGAACTTTTTGCAAGATAAATATCTTCCTCTTTCCGGACACCATTCCACGGAAAATATATTTCTAAAGGGACTGCTAGAATTAAGTTTTCAAAATTGAATATATTTGCATTTTTTTTAAAACAAATCGTATAAATTGCTGCCTCATAGTGATAAACTAACATTACAAAATTTTAGGGGTTTTATGCAGCAGTACAAAAATCGTAAAGGGACGTACCCTATTTAAATAATATCGGCATTATGTTGAAAGGTTCAAAAATTATTTTTTATATTTTTCAATAGCACGAAAATAGTACAAAATTTTGCAAAAAGTGTTCCTGACAGTACAACAATACGGGGTTACAAATTTTAAAATTTCCCGCGTTTCATCTGGCTACTTTGAGTGGGTACAAAAATTAAAATAATGGTAAAAATAGTATAAAATAGTGCTATATTTTGATGTGGACAACATAGTCGAAATCAAAGATGAGGTTCAGACGTTACTCACAATTGATTTTTATTGTTTGGCCGTAAATTGAGTGGTAAAATAGTTTTGGTATTTCTGAAGTAGAAAAAATATAGTTCAAAGTTTGGAAACATAGGTTCTGGTGGTACATAAATATGAGGTTACAAAATTAAGCAACGGAGCTGTGTGCGCTCCACTTGCAGGCGTTACCCATATTTTGCCAGTGGACTTGTTCAGTGTGCATGATCGATGGTTGCCACTAACGCAGACGGACTGTTAGTACAATAATAATAATACTAATAATATAAGTAATGCAAGTCTTACCTTCTAGCTCCCTCAGGACCAAGCGATTAATTTAAGCTCCCACCTGCAAGTAGAGGAAAGTTATGTAAGAGCATGATACAACATAGTAAAATAAAACAATGCATAATTGTTATTTATGTTATTATGCGTCTTGCAAAACGGAATGGAAATGTCGATGGGAACGGATAAAAAGGAGTACCACACATGTGATGATTAAAATATTAAGCAGGGGTTCATAGAAAACATTTCCGTTGTTAGTTTCTTGTTGAAAAACACACTGAAGCTCTTACAATCTACTGTCCTGATAAACAACTTTGTATTGGTTATTGCTTCTTCATTTTTACCACAAACTGGCTTGAGCGCTACATTGTAGGAATTATGGGGTATGTTTTTTGATTCCATATGGACAATTTCCCCCTAACTATACAAAGACATTTCAGAATATTACATGCTTCTACATAAATTCTTATGTAGCATTGTGAAGTAGTCCGGATGACGGCTTCAAATCATCTTATATCAGTTCTAAAATCAAACGATAAATCAGATTATCCAGGTATCAGATTATTAACAGAGATAAAAATAATAAAAGTTCAAAATTGGAGGGATTAGTTTATGTTTTTCTGAATATCATACCAAAAGTCCTCGAAAATGCTATATCTGTGTCCACGAAATGTGCCGGGTTCAAAATGACGGCTACCTGTCATAGCTTTGGATGTTATATAGTCGTTACCATAGCAGTTGTAGATACTTTAAAATCAACACCAATAAAACGTCATACAATTTGTATTTCAGAAGCAGAAATGTAATCAAAGGTTTGGATTCTAGCAACATTCATTTAAGACAAAAAACGTCCTAGTTACTTTCTAATTTCGAGACGCTGGCCATCGAACCAAAAGAAGCTGTATTTGTTGTCGAGTCACCAGCTTAATTTCACAGCACATTACACTAGCTTATTCTAACCGATTCTTGTATCCTCTCCTCGCCCATTTAGCAAGATTAATACGTTCCGAAGAATTTCCACTAATTTCCGGGTTTAGTCCGCTGATATATTGAGTTGCGAGGCCACTATTTGGATTACATTCCAATACTTGCCAAAGAATAAGGAAAATGGAGTGTTCGTGGCGCTGCAGTCGTTCCGTGACCACACAGCTCCGTTGCAAGAGGCAAAACACTGCGTCTGACTTATGGGACAGCATCCATTCTGCGTTCCCAATTTACTGACTGTTGCTGGAACTCTGGTCGTGCTCCAGCGAAAGGGGAGGGAAATAAATCCAGCTTCCCCATCCAGAATTTTCTAGTTTCCATAATTTTGCTAACATTTCGTGAATGCCGGCTGCAATTTCAAGCTTCAACGAAGACAATAAGACTCAGTCAGAACTGCCTTCATTTTAAGCAAATTCTCTCAGTAATTTCAATTACGCAATAGCTTTCAAATAAAAGTAAAGTTCTCAGATTAGACTTCTGTTAGCTTAATCTATACATAAAGATGGCTTTGTCAGCGCAACAGTAGTCGTAAATCTATTAAAATTTCTTAATTTAATTGTAATGTTGCCAGATACATTTGTACACTACTTGATTACACGTTGAAACAAATTTTAATGGTATTTATGTTATTCCATAGTCTACGATATAACTACCAGGCATATAGAAATGACATATTGTCGATTTATCATGAGCTCGGAATATCAAAACACTGAAATTTGAAAATATGCCAACGTAAATTGAGGAAATGGACTGACTGGCTTTAGTGATACGTTGATAGCTGCGAATAAATTTTGCGTTTATCATTTGGTATTTGTCATGTGTGTCGTAGAATCGCCAAACAAAGCACAGCTGTTGGTTAGGTTTTCTGATGATTTATGCATAATTTGAAAGAAAAAAGGGGTTATTTTAGGGTTGTCAGTAAATTTTGCCGATTGTTGTTTTTATGTAATTTCTTTCAAGAAAGAGCCTCTGGCTGGGAATCGTTAGAGCTATAATGTACAGGAACATTGGCGAATTGCCACTCAGGGTTTCTGGCCGGGGGGAGTAATATTCAACTAAATGGCATTTTGGATCTCGTTTCCACAAAATATATGTTTTCAATGCACTTAGTTATAAATTAATATGAATTTAACAACAAAGGTAGGGCGAGAATGAAAGTCAATCAATTAACGTGTTCGGCTACCGAGCAGACTACGGCATCTGTTTCACATGTTCCCAATGCTTATTTGATATAACCGGTTGAATACTATGTTGTCGTGTGCCCATCCACAGGAGAGCTGATTGAAGTTTGACATAAAATTATGTGGATTTGGAATATTCTACAAGATTTGCGCAAACATTTTATTAATGTTGATAATTCACGCCGCTTGAAAGCCAGATACGTCGCTTCGAAACGTGACGCATTATCCTGTAAGGAACTCTACAAAGTCATCAACTCGTCCCTGAAGGAAAGTCGAGATACGACAAAACAGCATTCATCCGCGACATATTGGAACGACGAAAAAGGGTGCTAAACCAAGTATGTTTCTCGGTTAATAGTTAGGATGAGATTAAATTATGATCATCTCATCAAAATATCTACGTGAACGAGCGCACAAAGTGAAGATCTTTTTACAACTACACAACACAAGCAGAATATGCTAAATATAATTTGCTTCAGGTTCATTTCGGTTAACAATTCCGTTGGGCCATGTTCAGAGGGCAGAAACAGCAAAGTGACACTGTATTCAGGCGTCAATGTCCATCAAACGCACGCACATCTACGGGTTAAAATACATTGACCCCCCGAGAGGTGGCTGCCTCGGGTGCAAAGAGCGTTGCGCAGCAACGAAACGCCTTCGCAACGACCCGAGCGCACGTGGTCGCTCCCGGAAATGGATTCGTTCAGGACTTCGGTGGTGGAAGATTCGCATATGGCGAGAGGTGACGGTAATGGTAATTCGAGGTAAATGTGTATTTCTCTCAAGCGTGGGACCTGCTGTGGAAGATGTCGCAAATTCTTGGACGGCCTACATCGCGCACTGTTCTCATCTCTTCATATCGCTCTGTCTCACTCTCATCTTCCATTAATATATTCCTATCCACATTCTGTCTTCTCTCTCACTCTCTCTCTATCCTTTATATGACTTTCCCTTGTGTCTCTTTTCCATTCCTTTTTTCTTCTTTTTGACTTTCCTTTCCTCCCCAACTTTCTACTTCCTTCCCTCACTTCTTGCGTCTTTTCTCCCTCACTTTTTTCCTTTCCAACTTTTTGCCCTTTTAACCCTAACCTTATTTCCTCTCCAAATGTTTACCTTTTTCCTCCGTCACTTCTCTCTCCAGCTGTTTGCATTTTCCCTCCTTCACTTCGCTTCCTCTCAAATATTTTACCTTTTCTCTTCCCTCACTTTCTCTCTTCTCCAATTTCTGCCTCTTTCTTCCTTCACGTTTTCTTCTCCAAATTTCGGTTTTTGCGTCCCTCCCTTCCTTTGCTCTCCAACTTTCTACCATATCTTTCCCTAACTTATTCCTTTCATTTCCAAAGTTCAGCCTTTTCCTTCTCTCACTTCAATACTCCCCAATTCCCTTGCTTTCCCATCACTCTTTCTTTTCTCTCAAACTTTCTACTCTTAACCTGTCTTCTTCTTCCAGTTCTCGTTGTACCTTTTTACTCCCTTCCTCCGTTTATCTATTTCTCCTGACGTCTTTATTCCCTCTCCATTTCTACCTATATTTTGCCACTTCTCTCCTTCCGTGCATCAACTTTCCTAATCTTTCTTTCTACGTCTTTCTCGACTGCCTAATTTCTTAATACCCTTTTTCTTTTTCGTTTTCTATCTTCATTTCGTTTCTTCTTCTCTTACTCCAACTTTCATCAACTATTAATTTCTCTATTCATTCATTTTCTCTTCTTGCTCACGTTTCATTTTGTTTCTGCCTCATTCTTTCCTACTCCTCCTCCCTTGTTTTACAGCTGTATCACGAACTGGCTTCCAACTTTCCTTTAAGTTTTATGGATACGTCTGATGATTTCTCCTCAGAATATTGCTTCCCTAATTTTTTTTTTACGGAAGACCACATTAACATTTTTTCTTTATTCGTGGATTGTACCAGTAACAACTTTACTTATTTCCATGGAAAAAGTTTATGTTCCAGTGCAGGACACTCGCAAAACACCAGATCATTTCTAGAAATCGAACCAAATACGTAGTTTCAATGATCTGAGTAAATTGACGCTGAGAAAGATGACATCTCAACGTGAAATGTAAACTCACCAGTTTCCAAATATGGTACAACTATTCTTGGTCAGCGGTATGGATGAAGTCAATGTAAACAAAAGCACGTGGCTTGTATATGTTTAACTATTGGGCTAATTCATAACTCGTGCATAGATATATCATTCGTAGATAGATAGTTCATAAAATATTGTCCCACGCTTTCACTATGTAACGAACCTGAGAGTTTAAGGTTTTATATTTGTAAGACGTTAAGATTTTTAAAATGTTTGTTACATCAAATAATGTTCAAGTTGTCACAGATAATTATAGTTAGATTGATACAGTTGTGTTTGGAACTTGTGTAGATGTTTATAAATACGTCATAACCTGTTCGTGTTGACGTCACTTTCTCATCTCAGCCGAGGAAGTGAACCCACCTGAATGTTCCTCACCTGACGACAGACTGAGTTTAAAAAACAGGTGAAGGTGAAGAATCAATAAGAACTTGGAAACGGAGAGAATTCAAGTATAGATTTTGGATTTTCGAGTTTTCTTCTTGCCGATAAGTTGAAAGTAAGCAATTAATTATGTACTTTGACTTTCGCTATATTTGAGTGAATTGCCCAACGTTATTATTGAATGTTCTAGTGTTTTATTGGTAAGTCATTATGAAATATACGCGATTAGAAAACTGCGTTTTAACTTTGAAAACAGTGTTGTTTCTTTTCTACCCAGCAAACCCTGATGAGTGATAAAAGCGTCTCATGTTCCCGACAAAAGTAGCAGCGGACTAACTTTGTGATGACTGGTGTACACCCGGGGTTTGACGTTGCAACTATAGCAGCTCAGTTACGTGAATTGGCTTTATCATGTCACTATACTCGTACGCGTAATATTACAGCTTACACCGGACTGGGAATTGAACGTAGGACCTCTTGCACCAAAGGCGGTAGCCCAACAATAACGTATAGAGAAATGCAATCTGATCCAGACCGGGGATTCGAACCCAGAGAGATCAAAGGAGTGTGAGTAACATATGAACCAAGAGCAAATCGAATTCGCCAATACATCTGTCTCTGCGAATTACCAATGCACATGAATGCTAAGCTAGGTAACTCCCGTTCAAGCTGCTTTAGCGGTGCATGGGATATGTTGATAAGCACTGTTCATCCTATTCATACCCTTCGAGGCATATACCATTGCGTAACTGTTCTGCAGTATTCAGCATTGCCTATTGTATGTCATCGAGGAGATATGCCCCACGTCCTGTAATTCAGCGAGTTTCTGCGAGAATTCGTTGTTCTAAGGTGCAGGCCGAAATTAATAATGTGTGAATTCTGAGTTGACGTACAGTTGTACTTCTACAATAATGATTAATTAGGCCATATTTTATGCTAAATGGTGCAAGAAACGTACAAAGAAATGGCGTCATACAATTGAACGGCCATGTCGTCTTTTCAACGAGCAGGACACAGCGGGACATCTCTCCTTAAGACAAATGGACAAATGCTCCGTTTTAGAGAAAGAATTGATTGATTGATTTGCTTAATTTTTACTTCGCTTTTTCTGCCTGCGAAAATGGGGATGGGTGATGATATGATGAGATTGATGAATGAACACTCACAAACATCCATGTCCAAGGCGGGATTCGAACCCGGTACCCCTGTCGTCATAGCGCGATGTGGCCACGGGAGCTGGCTTACAGAAAGGAGAGATGCCCCAGTACTTTCATGTGAGAAGAGATGTTTACTTTGACACATTAATTGTAATATTCTTTTAAAAATAAATAAATGAAGATATTTCGTAAAATCTTGAGTAAAATCTAAGAAATTACAGACGAAGAATAAGAATTCAGCGATTAAGGGCAAATGTTCAAGATGAAGAATACAAGTTGAGCCAATAAATGATGACGACAGTTTAGAAACCTATATTGTGGACGAAGAAACCGTGGACTCACCCAGCAGAAATAAATTCATGTGTTTAGAATGCTTGGAAGACTGGAAAAGGTACAGGTATTGGACAAAATAATGGAAACACCTGTGGAAGTCGGAACATCATGTATTAATACGGTGTTGGGCCACCTTCAGCATGCAATACAACTTGGATTCGGGACAGAATAGACCGATACAAGTCCTGAATGGTGGTGCGTGGAATTTGAAGCCATTCTTCATGCAGCACAGCCTCCAGCTCAGGTAGAGACGAAGGAGGTGGAAATCGACGCCGAACCCTGGTTTCCAAAACAGCCCACAGAGGATCGATGATATTCAGGTCCGGGGACTGGGTGGGTCAGGGAAGATGTTGAACCTCATCAGCATGCTCTGGAAACCACTGTTGAACAGTGCCAGCAGTATGAATGGGGGCATTATCATCCTGGAAGATGGCATTCCGGTTTGGAAATAAGGTTTGCACCATTAGGTGGATCTGGTTACCCAAGAGTTCTCTATACACTGCTTATGAGACCCAACTGTGTAATGTGACAAGGCGGCTGCCGAATACCATGATATAATGCCCCAGACCATAATAAAGCCGCCACCATGTTTGACAGTCGGGCGGTGACAGTCCACATCGTATGCTTCCGAGGGTGTTCGCCATACAAACACGCGTTCAGTAGTGGGGAAGAGGGTAAGGGTTGACTAGTCTGACCAAGTGACATGTTTCCAGCCCTCCAACGTTCAAGTTTTGTGGTCATTGAATCATGCACGTCACCTTCGAGCAGTCGTCTCAGTTATTAGGGACTTGGCAATAGCAACACGCCCATGGATACCCATTTGATGCAGTTCCCGCCTCACTGTTTTGCATGACACGGGGTGTTTAGGTGCTGATTAAGTTCTGTAGTCACTTTGGAAGCCATTGTTTTCTTCTGCAACGTCACAATATGCTTCAAGGCCCGGCGGCCCCGTTCCTGCAGCTTCGTCTTTCAACCACTATTGTGCTTAGCAGACCCTGTTTCACCGTGCACTGTGTATGCGGTCATGACTTTCGAGACCGTGCCTCGTGTTACACCGCATAACTTCGCTGTTTTGCTCACATATGCTCCAGTGAAACGGGCACCAACAATTCGACCTCTTTCAAACTCCGTCAGGTCGGCTATACTGGTCACTCACTACACGTGAACAACGTGCACTACCACACTGCCTCACTCTACTGTCAGTGCACAGTCCATACTAACTGCAACAAACAAGAGAAGGTTGATTTCCGCCGTCCTCAGTATTACCAGGCACATTGAAAATATGTCCCACTTCTGACTCGTGTTTCCATTATTTTGTCCAATACCTGTACCTTCCAGAGTAGACTGTTAGAAGTACATGCACGAAACATGTACGTTGTATCGTGATAGGCATGATATTTGTGAGTGAATGGAAAAAAATAATGAATTACAAATAAGCCTGGGAGGAATATGAATAAGTTTACTTTGGAAGCTTTTCATATTTTCTATTTTAAAAAAAAATATATTTGTCGACAAATTTTCAATTTTTTTCTTGCTTATTTGTCATTATTATTATTATTATTATTATTATTATTGATGTGCTTTATTTTACTTCGGTTTTGTGCCTCTTTTGACTAATTTGCGAAGATGGGGTTGAGTGATGACATGATGAAATTGTTGAATGGGCACTCACAAACATACATGACCAAGGCGGGATTCGAACCCGGTGTATTTTAAAATATTTTGCGTTTCATCCAAAAAACGATTGCTTTTGGTAATGCACATCTTTTTTCACAATGTAACTCTATTTTAAACTACACTTTGCGGCAAATAAAAATCTCCCCTAGTGATAAAAACTAATGTTTTCTTTCAAGCAGTATGTTTTATTTTTTGTAATTATTTTGACAATTGTACATACTGTACGTAATTTTAACATTTTCTGATATTTTACTTAATCTAACAATGAAGGTTATAATGAAGAAAACTGTTAGTTGACTACATTGTTACGTTTTATGGCCTTTATTGCCTTCCGCTATTGTTTAGTTACCATTGTTTAGTTTCCTTCAAAACATCAACTTTCTTTCTATTGCTAAAAGTACGTTTACGGTAGTTTGGGGGCATCCATCTTTACTTATTCTAAAACAATGAAGTTGGCATTGTTAGCACCTTATAACAATGGATTTTCACACTTTATCCAAGTTTATTCTCCTTCCGAATCTCAACTTTCTGTATTGTTTGAAGTATGTTGAAACCAGTTTGGGAGCATCCATCTTTACTTGTTCTCCAACAATGAATCTTGCTCCTCCATTGTTGGCACCTTATAACAATGGATTTTCACACTTTATCCAAATTTATTGAACTTCCTAATCTCGGCTATACTGCACAATCGACCCTTGTGTTGTACCGTTTCGGCGTAAAAGAAAAATATGTTCACTCTTAGTACTTAATTCGTGCATCGATTTGGCACTGTGCATTTTTCAATTAGAAGATCCTGTTCCGTAAAATAATATAAACTTTCTTACATTACTTATCATAGGAGCCTTCCTTTATCGAAATCCATGATCTAAACATACAGTATTGCCAGGTCGAACTTTAGTTTTTAAACTGGATTGTTTGCGAATTTCCACTAGGATTCAACTTTCTTTATTTCGTTTCTTCATCCGTATTTATGATTTTCATTCTATTTTTGGATATTGAATTTTCTATTTTTTAGTAGCTGTAAATTATTTTCGTTATTTCAAATTGTTTTACTTCATTTTTGGGGGGAAATAAATGTTTTTTTTTTTGTGATTTTATTGTTCAAAGTTGTTCTAGCGTTGTGCGTTAAGGGAGACCTTACTTCACTTGTCTCCCTTATGGCACAAAGTAAGGACATCCTTGAATTGTGACGTCACTCGAGGAATGCCTACGTTGTTAGGTTAGGTCTGATAGGTTTGGTTCTCTTAGCATAAATACACTGTAATTGTAGTATTTGTGCTAAGATAACTAAACCCAACAAGCCTAAAATAACAAATTAGGCATCTAACCCTGCATCTGCACGTAAATTAGGCTCATTATGTTTCATTTATAATGCAGGTTCTTAAAATTTAATACTACTTTTTCTCCACTTCCAATTGTTTCCTCACCTTAAACCCTACATTTCTGGAATCCTTGATTCTCACCCTTTCCAACGATATATGATACATATTTCTATGAAGAAGGGTCGATTCGACATCCTTACCCTAATCTCAACTTTTTGCACTGTTCCATCGAGTTTTCGGGTATCCATCTATACTTATTCTCCAACAATGAGGCTTGGTCGATCATTGTTGGAACCTTTCAACAAAGGATTTTCAACAAGTAAAGATGGATGCTTTCAAACTGGTTTCAACATACTTCAAACAATGCAGAAAGTTGAGATTCGGAAGGAGAATAAATTTGGTTAAAGTGTGCAAATCTATTGTTAAAAGGTGCCAACAATTCATAGTTTTAGAATAAGTAAAGATGGATGCCCCCAAACTGCCCCAAACATACTTGAAACAATAGAAAGAAAGTTGATATTTTCAGGAAACTAAATTGGCATAAAGGATGAAAATGCTTAGTGAAACGGTTCCAAAAATGCAAGAAAATTTTTACACTTTATTACTAGGGGGCGATTCTTTTTGCCGCGGAGTGTAATTATTTTTGATTTACTTTGAGTTTTGGTTTTAAGTCCATTATATGTACAGGAAGGCCAATCGGGACTGGACCTACAGTGTGAAGTGGGATACGAACTACTTGTGCCTACACAATTTCGGTTTACCTTAAACAATATTTATCATTTGGGGCATCTACCGTTTAATTCTCAAAAGAGATGGCCACACGCATTGGTGTACGAAATGGCTTAAATTTCACGTTGAAATGCATTTACAGAAACTGAAACATGATCGATGCAAACAAGACTAAATTAGAGTTGGGTCAAAAATATAAAAATACTAGTATTCTAAAAAGAATTAGGTTTTTTAGCCAGTTGTTTCTTAGGTGTGGCAACTCCCCTCGAATGACTAGATATTTTGTCCGAAAAATTTGCAAACCATGCAACTCCCTCTCCATAATCTGACGGTTAGCGCAACGTCTTCCTAAACAATTGCAATTAATTGTAACTCTAATTACTCCTTCACGAAATGTGTCTGGACTTCCGTGTGTTTGAAAGCGACCAGTAATAATAATTTTTGGAAATTTTGCATTGGAAATGTTTTACAGTTCCAAGAGGTTTCATTGAGAAATGGATACACACGCGGACGGAGCATCTCTTTAAGTCCTGTTCATTTGATGGAACCAACGGGAATTCTTTCACTCTTACAGATAAAATCCCATTCCAGCCATATTTTTCAATTAAAGATAAACTAGGATTTATAATTACAAATTTAATATTAATATAACTTACCGAGTCGGAGATAAGGTTGCGGCAATGGAGGTCATTTTGTCTGGTGTTATCTTCAAAGTAGACATGCTGTTTGGTGTTGGTGCATAAACACGATGATGGTGTATCCATTATCTCAATTTGTGTACCTGCCCTACATTTTTTATTATCAGCATTTTCATTTGTACTATTTCCCACGGCCCACCCTGTATATCCAAAAATCTACGATAAACTAAAAATTAAAGTTCCAGTTATTTTTCGGACACCCTGTATGGGTGCGTGTGTATGTATTTATGTATATTAATGTCTCACTTCTGAGAATAGCTCTACATTTCATTCCCCTCTATAAAATGTCAAGTAGTAGTAGAATATGTAGTCTTTCACATGTGTGTGTGTGTGTGTGTAAATTTATTCTCAGCAAGTGAGGGAACGGAAAGAGGGTCCAAAGAGGTTCCATCTCTCCCCTAGCTCTTTGTTTATTCATGCAAGCCCTCTTATAAATGCAGCGATGAATTTTGCAAAAAAGGGGGGGAGTGGAATCGATGGCCCATCCTTTTAGGAAGATCCTCTGACGAGACCGTCACGGAGAAGTCGTCAATTAATCGAAGCAGATTGGTAATTCTGTGTGTAATTCGAGTCACGTCCTCACCTCCTCCTCCTTTCGACACCTCGGCATCCTGTTGGAATACTCATCATGGGCCCGCCCTTCGTCAAAAGCGCCCCGAGATTTTATGCGAGGAATTTCTTTGCAAAGAAGCTCACTAAAATTTCCATTCCGACAACTAGTCTACTTCTCCTCTTGCAGCAACGAAATCAATCTTGCTCGGACAATAAATTGTTCTGTTTTGGCAACAAAAAATACCTCCTTACTTTAAGAGAACGTCAATAAAATACACCATTTGACAATACACTATCTATTCTTGCACTGAGAATGTCTTACTTTTGGTGCCTTGGCCTTATTAGTTGAAAAATTATATTTCGTAATAATATTTTTACAACAAAAGTATAATTCTAATTAAAAATAAGTCATTTTTAGAATAAATATAACCATTCAATAATACATATCGGCCCGATGTGCTGGCTGACATCCCACAACAGGTCATTCAAGCGAGAACCATGTATGCTCAATAAGGTTTAAATCAGGGAAATAAGCTGGCCATTCCAAGCGCCTTCTGTTTCCTGCTATTCATCCACGATGACAACTCTATGTAGGTATGCATTCGACCATAAACAGGAATGCTGGTCTCACTGAACTCCTGAAGGACCGAACATGTGGTTGCAGAATGACCTTCGATATGTTTGAGCTGTTGGAGTTCCTCTTTAGAACACACACAAGCCCACCCATTGTGATGCCATCCAATACCATGACACCAACAATTCCGTAATGGTCCTTTTCAACGACGTTGGCATGATTGTACCGACTTCCGAGTTTCTCCAGATGAAGGTGAATCACCCTGAGCCACCAACGGCGTCTCATGGACTCGTCTGTAAAGAGAACACGTGTGTCCAAACGCCATGTTCCGTACAACTGACTGGACGGAATCTTCCTTGGGCAGTGGTTAGTGGAATGGAATGGAATTGCAGATTTGAATACCTCCAATCTTTGCTCTTGTAATCGTCTCCAGACGGTTTGTCTAGGAACAGTAGTCCTTGCAGCTTCTGTGAGACTTCCGGCAAGAGCCCCCGACGTTGCCGTTTGGTTGCTAGAGCCAAATATTGGCTTGTGCTGTTGTAGCCTTTGTGAATCCATTGCTAAAGCATCAGCCGATATTGATCGATTGATTTGCTTTATTTTACTTCGATTCTTGTGCCACTTTCGGCTAATTTGCGAAGATGGGATGACATGATGAAATTGATGAATGGACATTCACAAACCTCCATGCCTGAGCCTGGATTCGAACCCGAGACCCCTGGCGTCGTAACGCGATGTGCTAACCACTCCGCCACGGGATCATCCGACATTGCTGGAACCTTTTCCAGAGTCTTGAATTGACAGCCTGTGAAACACTTAGCTCCTAGGACATTGCCATCTGTGTTTGTTCAGCATCAAGTCACCAGATTACTCCACACTCATCAACGACTGCGTGGAGCCATATTCTAACGGGAACAAGCACTGCAGCATCCACAAACAACACAATGTATCAAACATGTGACTAGCGTTTCACTTACCTGTCAGCCCAAGACCACTTGTTTCACCTTTGCTGCTATACCTTATCAGAAAGTAAGAGAATTCAATTACGGCTGTTCGTAAACTCCAGCCTGGTCAGCCATCCGGCTACATCTGTTCGTAAACTCAATCCAAGTACGGCTAGCTTCGATGCGACTGCAGACGAAAACTAGCAGAAAACACGACGCAGCAGCTTTCAATGACCGGCAATCATTTATTTGATGCCTTCGTAAGTCAGACAAGTCAACTGAAGGAAAAGGTGTAGTTAATATTATCTTATAATTCTTTCCGTTGATGTATATATGGAAAAAATATGAAAAAACTGGTATCCGAAGAACAAAGAATAAAACAATGAAAAAAGTCGTTTTTGATCTGAACTGCAATGAAATAAATATTTTAAAAGCCATTTCATTTACCATAATACAACGTTATTAGTTCGTGTTAATACACGGTACACCAAACTAAATCCACCAACCAATAAAATACTAGAAGATAATTATTTTTGATATGTAGGCATACAGTTGATTTAGTATTTTCGGTAATTTTTTGTGCCAATTTATAAAACTTGTCAAAATATTATAGGGATTTATATTAAGGTAGCCGAGCTTTATATAGAGGTGAGATTTAGTGCCATTTACAGCTAATACTACTTCCAAAAGATAGTCAACTGCTTTTAAACATGTTCAAGAGTCAAGCAGACGATCCACCACGCCATAATCCACGCTGTTCGTAAACTGCAGCGTGGGACAGCTTCGCTAGTGACGTCGACGTGACGTTTCTTGTGACGTCTGCGTATTCCACTCGTCAGGCGTGGGCTGACAGTAAAGCCCTCTGTCAATCAGGGTAAACTGAATTCCACCAATAAGATTTACGAACGACAGCATTCATATCAGGAATTATCCTTAATTTTTGTACACTGGTGTGTGTGTAAAATCCTGTACCGCCAGAAACTTACCATTATGGCCAAGATTGGCAGTTTCTCACCAGATATGCACTTATTTAAATATTGTCCGAATTGGCAATCCTACTGAGAAAAACAGCACAAAAGAGTATTGATTTTTCCCCATGTTGTAATGGAAGCGGTTGTTAATGTTCATTATTAAGTTAGATAAGGTGTGTAAAAATATGATGAATATGTTTAAACTCGCATATATTACTCATGGACAAGAACAATTTCAATTACGCCTAATGAAATGGAAGTTTCGACTTTTCCAAAATCTTCAATCTGTCCTCTTTCGGTTCATGGGTTTTTCTACACCATCGGAAGTTTGATATTCCCAAGAGAACAAATAAAATAATACTCCCTTAAGCGTAATGCTAAGTTTTCTTACCCTCCTAGAACCATCCAGCACACACACACACACACACCTCTCCTGAGGCAGTTTCGGGTCCTCGCGTCTGGTTGGACATGGAAACTGTTCCTCTCGCTCTTAAAAGAGAAAAATCTGAAACACTGAAAACCAAGAACCCCGCTGCTTGACGTCCCACCCCGTCCGCGCTCCTGTTATTACAGCCGAAACGAAAACTCCAAAAGGATAGAAGGGAGGGAAAGAAAAGCGAAGATTCTTCCCTAACTCGCGAAAAGGAATAGCGGGAACACATTTCCAGCAGGTTGTGGGCAAGGGTCACACAGGCAGGACCTCGCTAACGTAATTTCGGGCGACGTGAGGGGACTGCAAAGTCCTCCGGCTGCTGGGAGGGAAGCACGTGACTGATCTCCAGAACAGTTACGTCAGCGCACCGGAAGATAACTCTAATGCGCGAGATAACATCTTGCTTTCTGCTCACAGAATGGTCCTACTTTTGTTCGCTCGTCGGGAGGTTCAGCTACGGGGCGAATGCCCAATGCGGTACGCCAAAAGGGACTTTCCGTGTCCTGGGAGTTATTTGCTGTCCCTACAATTGTGCCCCTCGATGATTCACGAAAATATCTTCAGATTTTTCTTACCGCTGGTGACGTCGCGAAGCCAAAATTTCGTCGAGTCCTACGCATTTGGGTGTCGTTTTGTGATCTTAACGTGAGCTATACCGTCAACCTTTAGCACACGTGATCAACAAGCGACGTGCTCCATTTATTTGAATAAAGTTCCCCGTCATACACTGTTATAAGTAAATGTGCAATGTCCAGTATTTTACCGTTAAATTGTAACAGTCTGCCTGTTAATTTACAAAAACGGGAAGAGTAATGTAACGGGAAGAGTACAATGTAAAAAGGACACAGCCTAGAGACGTCTAATTTCTAATCTGATTATTTTACGTTACTTTTCTACCTCTTGGGTTAATCGCGACGATGAATTACGATATGGTGACTGGACATACACAATGATACACACTCGCGTTGACCAGGCTTCAAACCTAGGACTTCTGGTTTCGCAGCACATGACGCTGACCACTCACCACGGAGGTGGGTAGCGTAGACTTGCAAGTGTTTCAATTGATTCCTGGCTTCGCAATATACACATATCTGCGCATGCACGTCGAGTTTGAGTTTTAAGTCCACTTTAAACACGGATAGGATAATCGCGGATGCACCCAAGAAATGAAATGAGCAAATTTTAGTGGTGTAAATACTTAGGTTATGTGCACCCATCACATTAAATGTGGAATTATAACACCATTAAGCCTTGTTTCCATGATATGAAAAACTCAATATGCTGACCAAGGCGATAATTAAACACAAGAGAGAAACAGGACATGACGTAGAGTGGGATGAGGCTAAGCAGACAGGAAGGGAGAAGAGAGTACTAGTAAGAAAATGGAAGGAGGCCAAGGAAATAGAGAAGAAAGGAGAAGACACAATGAACTGGAATGGTGGACTGAAGATAAACAAAGAATGGAAGAAGGTGTTAGATAGAGTGGAAAGGACAAGAGCGAAAGAGGAGAGAAGAAGGAAGAGGAATGAAGAAAGAAAGATAAAGAGTCCAACCACTTTCCAGATGAAAGGAAATGTTTATCCAAATCGCCGTCAGGTGAAAGTACAGTTGACAAGTGAAGGCCACCTGCTGTTCTAGAGAGAAAACAACTTTCTAATAATCTTGTGTCTGGAGGGGAGTGATTTTAGTGTATATATATATCTTCCTGTTTTGTACCTTGTTTCATTTGTACTGGGTACAGAGTCTGATGAAGACCTTGCTAGACGGTTGAAACGTTACGTTTAGTTTATGTTGAAAAAAAAATCTGCCTTGGTCAGCATATTGAGTTTTTCATTATATGTAGGTAAAAACCCAACAACATAGCTAAAAATAAACATCTCAAGACTAAAATCTGGTCACCAAGTTTAAAAACCAAGGCTCTAAAAAGGCACTCAACACCTGCAAGAACGCAACACAGGACAACACACAGGCCTATAGAGAATATTCAGGCTGTAGTTTCAGACGCCAGAGCCTTGTTGGCCTGCAGCATTGGAAAAGAGTTGCTTTCTGGGTGCCTTCAGCGAAGGTAACCCCTAGTTTCTCCAAGACTGAGAACACTGTTACAATGCCAGACACAAACACAAGCAAACAGAATTTCGCGTCGGAACAAGCGTGCACAACTTTTTGAAGGGGATCTAGCCGTCCTGCCAACAGCAACCATTAATGGCTATCCACAATAAACGCACCGAGCTCATGAAATCTGCCAGAAGAGATTAGCAGCACCTCCCGCCTACTAAAAAAACCGAACGGGACCCGCAATCAAAATTAACGACGGAGGAAAATCCAATTCGGTGTTCCAAGAGCGTTTGTCGAATCGGTTTCCACCTACGCGAAACTAACAATAAAAATCCCATAGCTGCTACTCTTCCCTCAAAAGAGCGACTCCATCATCTAAATGCCACGGAGTTTGACTTTAAAAGCGAAATCCAAATCCCGCAGGTTTTAATTCGGCAAAAGCAACCTTCTGGTGAACCACGAACGCTTCCGTGTAGCGACAATCTCCGAGCAGTGGCAGTTCGCGTTTAAGGTCTTCCTGGATGTAATTGGTCCATCGACATCAGGAACGGCAAATTCCGCTCGTAAATTTCACCTGCGGGCTGTAAATTCGTTAGGAGGGAACAGGAAAAACAACCGTAATTGCAACGACTGGGTGTAAAGAGCTCATAACATGTCTATTTCTTCCTGGATACCTGACGTCTGTTTGCTTGATCCTGGTGAGGAGTTGGGAGGGAAGTTCGTGACATCAATTTCTTGCAGACGAGGCCCGGATGATGCTTAGATGGAAAGATACTGTCTATTTCTTCCTGGATACCTGACGTCTGTTTGCTTGATCCTGGTGAGGAGTTGGGAGGGAAGTTCGTGACATCAATTTCTTGCAGACGAGGCCTGGATGATGCTTAGATGGAAAGATACTGTGATCGCTTCCTTTACGAAAGCATTGCCCGTCTGGAGAAGATGTCATCTCGTTTTTATTAGGTTCCGTTAGTTTATAGAGTTAGGATGAAGCTGAAAATCAGGTACACTGCGGTGTCTGCGTTCTGAAACTATATGCTTCAAAATTTCCTTTCACTGCTTTAGTATTTCCATTCTCATTTCACTTCTCGAGATGTTACTACCTATGCTGTGAATGTATTTTCTTCTTTCATTTTCTCTTATTCTATTCTCTATGACTCATTAGCTTATTAACATTTGTATTATCTGATTCTATTCCTCTGATTTCATCTTATATTCTGTCTATCTGCTTCTTACTTTGATTTTTCAGTATATTTTTCTTTGTCTTAATTACCTCTTCATTCAGTTCAAATAACTTTTCAGTTTTGTAACTCTGTTTTTGAACTCTTTTCTTCTGCAGTTTGTCACTTCCTGTCTGTTTCTTGCTTCAACCTGTATATGTCTCGTGTAATTTCTCTCAAGGCAGCTCTCGGTTTCATACACTGATCTTAATATGATTTTTCTCTTTGCTTGCAGTTTCTAGAATATCCAATGACCTCCTTACTTCTTGAATATTTATTTTTCTTATGTTCTTCCATCTTTCAATTTCTACTGTTAACAATTTCTTCAATCTCGTATAAGCTTCCTTTTTTCAAGTTTACTCTTTTCTAACCACCTACATTTTTCATTGCCTAATTCCTTCCATGATTTTCCCCTTTATACTATAATTCTTTTATCTCACTTTTCTAAGGATATTTTGAGGATGTCTTTTATTATTTACAACTATTTTTACACGTTCACTCGTTCTTATATAATAATTAAATGATTAAATTGTACTTGACTTAATGTACATCCTTTATTTTCTAATGTTCTACATTCTAATGGATTCATAATCCTCATTTCATTCTGTACATCGATTTTTTATGTACTAACGGGAATATTTCAGTTCCTTGGAATTAATCCAAGAAGCAAGTTTGTAAGGCACCGGAATGTTAATTTTTAGCACAAGAAATGTTTTTAAATGACAGAAGTAACTGTTGTTAATTATGTAGCAAATAAGTTCTTTCAATAGTTCATATTTTATCACTCTAAAATGCCACGATAAACCTACTAAGTATATACAGTACACAGGCACACCTTTCCATTGCAATCTGCCTAATGGACAGGCGAGAAGTGATTCTGTAAGAAATTTGATCATCTAGAGTCCCAAAGATAGTTTCACGCACACTTCTACACTAACCGTAAGGTGGTCGCAGTTCCTGACATGTAATTATTAATATTGGCGTTGGTATTTGTCCGTATAAATTTCATCATTCACCATCGCCGCGGTTGAAATACGTTAGGAAACTGCTTCGCAGAGCAGGATGATTTTTATGAACACCCTGTATAAAGTTCTACAATAATTGATCTTGAAAAAGCATTCAGAGAAACCAGAAGCCGAACTAAAGCCCCAAGATATAATTGGGCCCGACGCTGCTGCCACCAAGGGAGGAAATAAGTGTCAAACTATGGGAATAAAAATCTAATAACCTTTGCATCTTTCCACTTTTTATTCGCTGCCAGGCTGGTACTCAATGTCAAGAGTGGAAAAAATTGTTCTTCATTAATTTTCGTCTTCGATTCCCACCCTGGCGTTCATCACCTTTGCTCCGTAATCTCTCTTTTTTCTTCCTATCCATCTCCCGCTCTTCTCTCCTCACGTCTCCTGATTAATTTGTCCGGAGATGACTGCGAGAAGAGGATGCTGTCGAGGGACTCATCATTACGCTGTTTCCATGGAGAGGAGACGATGGAGTGGGCGGGGAAGGTGCTCTCGGTTCATTCCGAGGCTCTAGACCCAGCCTCTTGAAGCCAGGTGAAAAGTTCCTATAATTTTCTCAATTACGCCGACGACTGGCGGCATTTCGTTTGTTTCAAACTTTGAAGTCTCCCCCACCACTCCTCATCCACCCTCTCTCAGTGTAGCTCCTTGCAGGAAACGTCCCACAGAGAAACGGAAAGGGGAATCTATAATACTGTTGCAGTTTGATCTGATGCCATTAACGATTCGGAAAAAGGGCCTGACCCGCCGATTTGTCCCGCAACAGAGTAACTGGATGCCGAGTTAACTGGTAGCTGTCGGTTTTTCAACTGCGCCGCATGCTCAAATTTTCAACAGAAACGACTTTCAGGAATAGAAAACGTATGGGAGGGAAATGGTCCTGATTTCACCAGGACCATTTCTTATCGCTGTTAAATTATAATTCATTGAGCAACCTGAAACCGTTGGCTGAAACACTGAATATGTATCAAGCATAAATTGTATACTATACTTTATTCCGGGAATCTCTGGAGCAAGGCCGCGGCAGAGAAGGGACGAAAGTAGTGGGCGGAGCACCGTGCCATGAAGGCACATTTTAGGGGGCGACTACAGCCCTACACGTTCTCGATCTCGGCCAGTTTGTAGGTGATGAGATCAGCACTACGTTCCGGCCGCCTTTACCCCCCCCCCATCCAAATATCCATTGATTTGAGGCCGGGTGAGTCACAGAGCAGCTTTGTGCTGTGACTAGACTAGAACACCCCGGCTTCTTTCGCTAGTATTATTTATTTGAATTAAGTACACTAACACTAGTATATTTTATGCAATCGTCAATACAATTGGCCTCTCTTTCTTTGAAGCATTCTTTCTTCTTCTAGTTCATTGGGTATGTATGAATTTCCAAGATCTAACGTACTCCTATTCCAAATGGAGCAAAGGATCTCTCATAGGTATAAGAAAATAATAAATACATTTATTTTACAAGAATAATGAACAGCGCACTATTTCTCCTTCCAGAGCTCAGGCAGAGTACGGAGCAGTAATATTATGTGGAATACTATGAACTTCAATTGCATACATACGTTTTGATTTGTGTTATAGTTGAATGTGCCTTATTGATAGCATATTAAAAATAATCTTGATTTCTTTAATATTTTTATATGTCTTAAGGCTTTCTTGAACGCCAGACGATATCTCGGAATAGGCTTCCGGGCGTTAGAGAGATTCAGAGATAAAAAATCTCACTTCACTCTCTGAAAAGTACGATTGATTGATTAATTTGCTTTATTTTGCGAAGATGAGAATGAGTGATGATATGATGAAATTGATGAAGGGTTGATTGATTTGGCGCTTTAAGTCCACTTTATGCACAGTAAGGCTAATCAGGACTAGACCTACAGTTTATAGTGGGATCCGAACCAGTATGTGCCTCCATGGGGGTATCGAACCCGCGACCGCTTGATTACAAGGCGATGACGCTACCACTGCACCATCGGCGAGGCCGAAATTTATGAAGAGATTCTCACAAATAACACCCATGGCCAGGCAGGGATTCGAACCCGGCTCACCTGGCGGAGGTCGCTGATAAGTAAGAGGCTAGATCAAAAACTAGGAACCATTTTCTGAACTGACGTGGTAGATTTCCCAACAAAATATCTTCATAAAAATCTGGATGTGGATTTTAAAACTACTGCGTATCTCTTTTCGTTACTTCAATGTTTGCCCCGCATATAATAACAGGGATGCGTCGTTTGGATCTGTGGTTGGACAATTGCAGATAGGAAAAAAAATGAGTGTTTAACGTCTGGAAATAAAACTGACGTTTCGGTTGGGAGATGGGGGGAAAAGGGAGATAGAGTGTGCGTGGTGTTTCGGAAATCCACCTCGTCAGCTCTCAGCTTAACCAGCTCGACCTTTTACGTCCAGTCCCTCTGTCGCGTGTTGAAGTGATGCTGGCAGCTCGCCGGCAGAGAAGAAGGGGGTGGGGAGCGACAGATGCCGGCCTCTCACGGCGTCCATTTCCTCTCGTTGGAAACCGCTGCCCGCCGGCGTACTCTGGAGAGAGGCTCTCTCACTCCGAGAAGAACTTAGGGACACTTGGGAGAGGGTCCAAAGGGTTCGACCGGGGGTGGGGGGGGGGCGCTCTAGAACAAGGAGGCCACGTGGCCAGGTGTTGCCCTTGGAAACCCTCAACTTATTTCGCCTCGCGGTGCGTCTGAACAGTATTGTTAAGGGAGGAGGATTCTGGTCTCGGGATTTCGAAGAGGATTACGGCCGGCGGATAGGGTTGGGAACTTCGTCCCGCACCCTTTCAATCCCAGAGGCAATCACCGCGGTTGGAGCGGAACTTGTTTATGAGAAGCGAAGCAGAGTTCTGCTCCTGCCTTTGGCATCGCAATTGTTCGCTGGTGAGAGAAGGAGCCAACTGACCCTCTCCTCTTCACCCCGCAAAGAAACTTGCGCTCTGACTTTCACAATTGGGTGATCAAGGAGATTTGTAACCCGAGACGGTTTTGGTTTGCAATGCTTCCTTCTGAATAGTGTGGGCAATGTATTCCAGGTAACCTCTCTGAAGATCACAACACACGACACGGGCACGATCAAGATGTTTTCTTAGTGAGCGTGACTTTTCTCTAACTTTGTCTCATCACCACTCATCCTCATAGTTGCGAGTAGTCAAACGTGGAAGAAAAGCGACGTAAAATAATAAAACATACAAATGCAACTCTATCTCCTAGTCTACCACTCTCTCAGTTTCCCCCCCCCCTCTGAGAATATATGTATTACTCTATTGTTTAACGTTCATCAAGGATTTGCACTGGACTAAACTTCAATACGGCTGTCGTTCCACTAATGATGGTGATGAATAATCATTCATCATCATTAGTGGAACGACAGCCGAAGTGAAGCTTAGTCTAGCTACAAGCTACTGAAAATTCTCCATATTCATTCCTAAGATTTTCTAAACCGCTTCCAGCTGGCGGCTGGTAAACAACGAATCAGCAATCAGTTGATTTCTCTTCGCCTGACATCGGACATTCTCGTGTCACAAGGCACCGAACGTTGCTGACGGGATGAAACAAATGAGCGCCAGATATACAGCAGGTTGCCAAACGTCCTGTAATGAAGGCAAGAGAGAGATAATGTGTTGATCAGAACCTCTAAGATGGTAACACATGTTAACTGCATTACCAGAACTTTATTTTGAAGAGTGGAGAGTGTGAAATCCTTATCTTAATAATATATGTTTCATCAATTATCTGGTGTGCAACATTTACTGCCCAGGCAAGTTTGCTTTATGCTAACTTTGTGCACAGATAGGCTACTAGTGACTAGACTTAAAGTTTAGAGTAAGATTCGTACCTCATCACATTGTTCCTCCATCAGGAATAGAACCCGCGATCCTTTGATTACAAGGCGGAAGCGTTATCAATACACGATTCAGGATGTCCGCTATTTACTGACAAATCTAAGAAACAAGCTGTTTCAGTTCACAATTCTCTATCTTTCCTGATGCGGTGAACACGCTGGTGAGAGATGTCCAAGTTAAAATCTTGCCTCTTAAGGTTGCCGATTGTCGTGCTGATGTGACGGAACCGAATCTTGATTCTTGATGCTCTCGCGAAAAGAGTAAATGGAAGTGTAACGAAGGTGAGAGAAGTGGCGATCAGAGCCGACATGTGGACGAGGCATGCATGTTCTTTGTGAGAGTCCCTTCATCAATTTCGTTCTATCATTACTCATTATCATCTTCGCTATTAGCCAAAAGTGACGCAAATGCGAAGTAAAATAAAAGGAATAAAAAATCGCACATATCATGAAGTAAAGTGAGATTTTCGATCTCTGAATGGAGTAGCTTTATCTCTCTAAAGCCAGGATAACTTCCCCGAGAAATATCTTCACAGTCATCGTCACCAAAGAAAGCGTTAAGACGGTATCTATATCATTTCCAGCAATATAATATACAAAACTAGAAATAAACGGTCCGGTATTTTGAAATCTAGTTACTTGCTGGTCCTAACGTCGCACAATTATGTGAACGTTTGTGCAAATTTTAATGACATTCTAAAAGAAGTAACAAAGTATTATAGCTTTAAACTCTCCAAACATTTGTACGAGATTACATTTAAATATGGATATTCCTCGCGACTGCTGACATCTGTTGACAGACATATTAAAATTCCCTTCCGTCAATATTTTCTTCCGTTTCAGAATGACATTATGTCAAGTTCCAGCAGTTATTTGTCCTAGGAAGCTCTCGGAGCTTGAATTTCCGTGAATTATTCTAACCCACCCTTCAGGGATCGTCTACGGTGCAAATGATCACTGTATTTGCTGTATATGTTCCTTTGCAGAGAGGAGAAACCTGATCCAAGGGCTGTGTTTTATGTATTTTGAGACGAGAACGCGGTTATCTGGGCCAATGAAAATGTCCTGAGTAACGACCTACAACGATACAATTTGATGGTAAAAGCCTTTGAAATATAATGCATGGTTTACGAAGGACGTGAGAGGAAACACTAATTCTGTCGTAATTTTGGAGCATTTGAGATTAAAACGTAATAGCAACTAAATAATTATGATGATTGTAATGGTATTTGAGCGAATATAGAAAACGAACAATTATTTTCTCTATTTTGCAAGCCCTTCAAATTCTGCTGACGTCAATACTGTATTATTGGAGATTAAGAAACGAAACTCGTCAATATTTAGATATCTTGATATCTTTGCAATAAGATATATGTTAAATTGTGTATTGATTAGTGTCGGCGGGAAGGGATGGAAAAGTCACGAATTTGTCCATAAATGCACAGACTTAAGTGAAATTGTCATATCTACTAGATATATTAAATGAATGGCTTGGTATTGCATCTAAGCGAAAGCAATTTTTTATTATGTTGCTCTACCTATATTCGGTGATATCATTAAATCACTATTTAAACTACCTGATACATAAAATGTATATACATTTTAAAGCATCACCTGAGCTGCAATTTAGTAATGATGGCTTATATAATGTGCAGTTAACGAGAGAAGCAAACCACCACGAATTTTCTGACCACTAAAATGTAGAGCTCTTTCAGATGAGACTTTCACAGTTGCTAGATACCTTTTAATCGTTTTATTAAATTATGCCAACTCCCTTCAAGATATAAACTGCAACAAAACCTTGGTGGGATTAACGAGTGGAAGAACTATTAAAAGTTATTCAGAGAATAAGTAAAAACATGTTTTGACTGTTGTGAAGTTCAAAAATCGATCTGACGAGAGTTTCATATCGATATCAGAGAACCTGTTAAATTTACAGCGATAACATTTAGCGAGCTTTAGGACTTAGCACTTCCAGCATTGTTGTGCTAAAGTGGGAAACAGGCACAGGCATGAATGAACAAATACCGTTTACTTATACCATTATGTTATTCAGTGAATCGCTGCCATGGCACTAAAGCAACAATGCTGGTGCAGTGAGGCTATCATCTGTTATGGCGCATATGGAAATTTCACCCGCTTCTTCTCGTATCGAATCAGTTATCAACACAATTTGACGGGTTTCATCTAACGAGTTGTTCTTGACAAAGTCGTAGAACGTAACCGGTATTGTATTTTACATTTCTCTACCCCTTTCACTTTGATCACAAAATAAGCATGAATGACAATGATATATCGGAAACAAATGTGCTGGTAAGGTTTCGAAGTGAGAATCTTTGTAGAAGACATCAGTCCAGTCGAACGCTCCGCCGCAACTGAATTGCGCACACTTTAGATCCAGGATTGCGCACAAATCTCACTTACCTGTTTTGCGCACAGATTTTGATCGAACGTTGCCACTTTGATAGCTTTAAAGTCTGTGCGCAAAACTGTTTTTTTCTTTAGACAAGAAGAGAGAGAAAAATTAGAAATAAAATAGTGAATCATACCAATTTACTCAAACTCAAAAGTTAGGTTAGGTTAGGTAAATGACTGCAAAAACACGTGTAAGTCCACACACACACACAAACAGGCACAACAGAAGTGAGAACGGCTTGAGAACATATTACATCTGACAACATTGCCTCATTTTTTTGTGCGCAATCCTGTACATTGTGACAGCTTTTGAACGGCTTATCAGATACCACTGAAAAAACCGGAAAAGTGTGCGCAATCTGGCTGTAGCCGAACGTTCGCCTCTCTTCTATGGGGGGGGGGCGCTGGTGCAGTATCGTTAAAGTGCGACCGAGTACGGCATGGTTGACTTGTGTATATGCAACCCATTTTACTGTACAGTAATGGTGGTTGCATAAACCGCAGGATACCTTAGGTTATTAAGCAAAATTTCCCTAGAACAATTTTGGAGTGGAATTTTCAATCATTGATATATTGACAACAAGAGAGTGAGTGAATTTTGACCTAGATGGGAGCATATTGCTATAAACGGTAATGCAATCATGTCCAATTTAACTACGAAATTGATATTCCACTCAGTGAAAGGAGAAATATTCCTCTGAGGACAATAGTTTCCATCAACTAGGAAAACAGGGTAGCAGTCAAGCTACGCTGTCGTTCTCTCGCCCACGTTTCTGGGAAGGAGACACCCAAGTAGCATTTTTATTTGTTCCAGCTGCTTCCGGCAAAGTTTTGTGAAAAACACAGAAAGCAGACGACTAAATTTGCACTTCATGCAGTTTGGCAACAGCGGGCTTCTTTGCCTATTTCAGGGCAGAAACCTCAACTGCCTTCCTAGTTGATGGCTACATCATAGTCTGCTATTTCTATGTTGGATGGCGTAGTATTCTGTACAGAAAGGGGGTACAGTAATTCGGAAGAATATACAATAAGCAAATTGACTTATTTCAATGCAAGTTTAGCCGACACCCGTAGCGGAGTGGTTAGCATAACGCGCTACGGCGCCAGGGATTCCGGGTTCGAATTGCGGCAACGGCTGAGTGTTCTTTGTACGTGTCCCTTCATCATACTCATTACTAGAGCTCGGAAAATGAAGACCTATAAATTGCCAAAGAAAATACCTAAATATGTCAAAAAAGGACCTAAAAACGGAAAAAAGACGTATAAATGTGATCCAAATTAATTACTAACTTCAGTTTTAATTACATATTTAATAAATAAAAAAATTAAAAAATATGGTGATATGGAGCAAACAGTGCGATAAAACTGATAGCTTCAAAACAAGAGAAAGTTGCCACTTAGAGCGCGACCTTCCAGACAAGTTACTGTTAAAGGACCTTGTACTGTATCTGCTTCAGTCGTCCAAAAATGTTTTTCTCTCATTTCAGGGATGGTTCAAATATATTTATTTCTTTACTACAGAAAGCATGTTTAAGAGGTGATGAACTTATGATGATTCGAATTGAGAATGGGCAGTAAAAACATAGTCGAAAGAAGATGAAGTTGCAAAAAAAGCCGTTAGGACCTAAAAAGAGGCTAGAAAAGGACCAATAAGCCAAAAAAAGCCGAAAAAGGCAAAAAAGGACAAATACTACCCACCTTTTTTCTGGCCTACAATGACCCAAAATTATCATATATTATATTGGACCTCGTATTCGGACACTAGGAAAAAAAGGATTTTTCCTCAACTTTCTAGCCCTAATCATCACATATCATCATCGTTACGAGTAGCCAAAAGTAGCAGAAGAGAGACGATGAATATCGAAAATAAATTGAAAGTAAGGCTAGCAATATGTTTCGAGAGGGAGGCAAATAATAAAAAGTAATGAGTAATAGTAAAAGCTGTGGGAAACCCTGGGGGGTAAAGGCGGTCAGGGGCGTGATGCTGATCACATCACCTCCACTCACGACCGGATCAAGAAAGTGTGGGGCGTTTACCCCCACACCCCCTATACGCCTTCATGGCGTGGTGCTATGCACAGGGGAGAACTTTACCTTTACCTTTCTTTGGAATAAACCCAATCTGTGTTCAGGCTAATCGGGACTGGATGCACAATTGAAAGTCAAATCCTATAAAAGGTAAAGGTAAAAAGGTAAAGTGTTCCCCTGTGCATAGCAGCACGCCATGAAGGCGTATAGGGGGTGTGGGGGTAACGCCCCACACTCTCTTGATCCGGTCGTGAGTGGGGGTGATGTGATCAGCATCACGCCCCTGACCGCATTTACCCCCCAGGGTTTCCCCCAGGTACCCATGTTATTCGACGCTGGGTGGGCGCCGGGGCGCTTCCACCGTTAGAAAAGTTCCCAGATTTGAACCGGCCGGGGATCGAACCCGGGACCTTTAACATGGTAGTCAGACGCGTTACCGACTGAGCCAACGCGGTCAGAACCTATATTGCCTCGAATATTGGTTCGAACCAGGGACACTTTACTAAGAGGCGACAACGTAAGCATACTCGGGACAAATATAGTGTTTCGACTAATAACTATGATGTTGACTCAGCCATTATCTTAATACACATGACGTGTACAAACGAAAAGGAGGGGAGTCTGTATGAACCAACAAAACACACTCGCGGTGGACACAGCTCCAGTCCTCCACACATCTCGCCACGAACAAAGTTTGTTTCATACGCGGGGTATGAATGCACACGGACACCGCTCGTGACCAGCATGCAAGTTGTCATCCGCTAAAATGACCAGAGGAAAATTTGCGAGACTAATAAAAAGCACAGCGAGACGAGGGAGAAAGCGAGAGAGCATATGACTCTCATCCGTCTCTGGAAACATGTTTCTCTCCACTATTCACCAGCTTCTTTTCCCAGCGCTTGACTTTGATGTCCGCTGGAAAGCTGTTTCAAAATGACACGGAGGAGGAGAAGGGAGAGAGAGAGCTTCGGGCCGAAACGATAACGCCGGTGCTGGATGAATTGCTCCCCCGTGATCTAAATTCCAACCGCCCGTGTTCCAATTAACAGTCTCTACAGCATCAGATCCGGACAAATTGGATCCCCCCCTTCTTCCCCTTCCCCTCCAGGGTAAAAAAAACCTTCTCAATTGAACATGCGAGAATGAAAAAGCGGCAGACTGCGGAATCAAGGTAGAAACGAACGCTCTTTTAATGGTAGCACTGTTTTAATTTCCAAACACGCAAATGCCGTGTAAATTCTGGACTTAATTTTTCTGCTTCGTTCGCGACAATTGCTGTCAAAGGCCCATGCGAAATCTAATGCATATTTTTTTCAGCTTCATTCCGCTTCTGAAACGATGGAGCGGAGTGCACCAACGCTGTGGCTTTGTTACTCGTTAATTGCCTAGAGTTCTGCCCTATCTGTGGCGGTTGAAAGAGACGGAATATTGAGCAGGCAGTGGAGTATTTTGGTTGCAACAGGCTTACATGAAGTTCTCGAAAGACGATATATGTACCTAAGGTGAAGGAAATATAAGCAAAATTATTGTACAGCCGCCGGCAATAAAATGGAACACTCAGAACCTGAAATAGTCGCTTCCCTGCAATGAGTTGTGTGTCTTGCCTAACTATACGGTCATAAGTGGATTTAAATAGCAAAGTTGTAATGGCAACATCTGCCACCAACGTAGAGCTACGCCACACACATAACACCTTGCAGTGAAGTAAGTATTTCAGGATCTAGGTGTTATATTTTTATTGCCGGTGACTGTACAGTAACCGGCAATAAAAATGGAACAGCTATATCCTGAAATGCTCAATTCACTGCAATGCGACTCTACGGCGGTGGAACTTGGCAAGGAAGTACGTTTATCGTCTTAAGAGTTAGGCAATACTCAAAACTCAGAGTAACCAGTATTTCAGGATGTATGTGTCCCATTTTATTGCGTATGACTGTGCAGAGGTCCGAGAATGAATAATGGGGAGGTGATGTTTGTGTGAAATATACATTATGCCATATACAGATTGTATATTATGTTATGTAACTCAAATAGATTTTGAACGACTCATGCATGGTCAGCAGTCAGTGTAAATAGGCCTTGAAATATGAAACTTGTCGAAACTTGTACAGTCGGCAGTCAAAGCTCCCCGGCGCTGAAGATCAGTAAATAACAACTCTGTACACGCAGGCAGGACGAGTGCAGTGCAGTGTCAAGCGCCAGTCAGAGTTGTAACCGATTTAGACTTCTGCTAATGCCCTACAACCTCCTTCCATACTCTAAGCCTGTTGCGTCGTCGCCTTGTAATCAAGAGGTCCCGGGTTTGACACCCGGTCGACACATATAGTGGTTTGGATCCCGCTTTAAACTGTAAATCCAGTCCCGATTAGCCTTACTGTGCATAAATTGGACTTAAAACACCAAATCAATCAACCAATCAATCTAAGCCTGTTGAGCATCTGCCTAATTGAATTACACAACATCTAAAATGTTACATTTAAAAACAATACTTTTCTCATATTATGACGTAGTTATGTGGTACCGTTATATAAATCTAGCGACAAGGATGCTGTTGCTTCTTATAGACCCATCTCCCTGTTATCACCACTTTCTATCGCCTGTGAAAAAATAATGAAAGACCGACTTTACAAATTCACCTCTCCATACATAAATACAGCACAGCACGGCTTCTTACCAGGCAGCTCCTGCTTAACTAACTTGAGCATCGTATTTTCTGACACCATCAACTGTATATCTGAAAACTCCCAACTGGATGTAATGTATCTTGATTTCTCCAAAGCCTTCGACTCTATAAACCACAACTACCTCCTACATAAATTATCTCATCGTTTTAATATTCATGGGAAATTTCTCTCTGTGCTCAAACACTATCTCCGAAACAGACAACAAAAGGTTGTACTTTCCGGAACCTCTTCTTCATATCGAGGTGTATCTTCTGGTGTTCCCCAAGGCAGTGTTCTTGGACCTCTTCTCTTCATCCTCTACCTTGATGATCTTCCAGAATATCCTTCTGACACTTGTAAAAACCTTCTTTTGTTTGCCGATGATTGCAAAATATACAGTAAAATATCAAATTTAAATGACATGGCGCTTTTGCAAAAGAACTTAGATTCCCTAATAAAGTGGTGTGAAATATGGAACCTGAAACTTAATCCTCAGAAATGTACCACCATGACCTTCTCCTTAAAGAAAAATACATTTAATACGCAATATTTCATAGAAAACAATTGCGTTCAAAGGGTTGCCGCACAGAAGGACTTAGGCGTCATATTTGATGAGAAACTCTCCTTTTCTGACCACATCTCTGCAGTCACTAAGGGTTGCATGCGTATGCTGGGTCTCCTCCAGGGGCGGATCCAGGATTCAATTTTGGAGGGGCACCAATTTCCAAAAGTGTACACATAAATACTAATAAAGATTACAGTACTACTTTAAATTAATGTTTACCATGGTGAAACAAGTCTTTTATACTTTAATATTTCTTTAAGTACCAATTCCAGTCATCTGTACATGCAGCCAAGTTATTAAGAACAAATATATTTAAAAATTACTTTGCAAGAAAAAAACAATATATTAAAAATAGCGCATTCCTCGCGAACACAGAAACGCACAAGTTACAGAAGTATTTTCATATTAAAAACAGCCTGTTTTACTTCATTTCTTAATTCCTTTTTGCTTTATAATTAGTTTAATGTAGCACCTGAGTCCTTTTCAGTAACATGCATGATACATGATAAAGCTGCTAGTAATTTGGACAACAGTTTAACTTTTCATAGAAGACAGATTGGTAAGGCATGAAGAATTTGGAAGAAAGCCGTGTTGTGCTGGGTTAACGTAAGGGGATGTGAATTTCAGACGTCTACTTTTTAGAATTTTTTCACAGACAATAGCAAGTGTGGAAAGGAAAGAAATGGGCCTGTAGCATGTAGTATCGTTAGCATTGCCATATTTAAAAATAGGAATGATATTTGCTCTCTTCCATTGAGTGGGCAAGCAACCTTCATAGAAGCACCTATTGTATAACATTGCAAGAGGAGTGGCTAGTGAGTGAGCTGTTTTTTGAAGGAAAATAGTAGGAATATTGTCTGGTCCAGATGCTCGGTGAGAAGAAAAGGAGGTAAGGAAGTTCAAGACTTCACCTGGTTCTGTAAAGACGGTAGAAAGAGAGTGAGAGCAGATAGATTTGATAGGCGGGTGATCTAAAACATCATTCGAATCATTTTTTTTTGGAATGTTTGATTGAATAGTTCAGCTCTATCATTACCAACAGCTGAAATACCATTGTGTGTTACTTCCAAAGGGATGCGTTTGGTTTGTCTCCGTGAATTTATCAACGTCCAGAATCTATTCGGATTAGTAAGGAGTTCATTTGTGACTGTGTTTACATATTCTGTGTATTTCTGTTTCGTAAGTTCTTTACTATGCTTACGAAGTGCTTTGAAAGTGTTGTGTGTGTGTGGGGATTGGGGAAACTTTTCCACAGCTGCCATGCTCTCTTTTTGTTGTGCAACAGATGCTGCAACTCCTTATCGAACCACGGGGGAAACTTTTTACATTTCATTGTTTTATGTGGCACATAGTCCTGAATTAGTGCATGAATCACGTCCGTAAACAGTTCGACAGCCTCGGCCACGGTCCCTTCGGAAAGCAGGTTCCAGTTGAAAAGGTCAATAGCTCAACGGACGGCGTCCCACGGCGTTTTCTTCCACAACGGAATCTTATGCCTGGGGGCTGCAAAAGGGAAGCCTCCCGCTTTCACCGCGATTTTGAATATAGCGCACAGTGACTCGTGGTCCGACTGAAGCAGATTCAAAGAGGGCGTGACGTCACAGACGTCTCTTATTACTATCTTCTCAGTGTGTAGTTTTGCTCAACTATATGGTTTTAAAAATTTGTTATCTAACCTCCAGCAGCCTGTGGTGACGCTCTCAAAATTTAAAATCAAATCCAAAAAAATTGTTTTTACATTATAATGTACATCGTGTCTGTATAAGAGAACATAAAGAAATTATGCATTTACTTAAATTCTCTATTAAAGCTACAACATAAAAAACCTGCAATTAAGTGTAATATCTGTAAGTAGATTATTATTAATATTATTATTATATTCCTAAATGTTATGTGTATATCATCGCTTTCTATAACCGGAGAAATTATTTTCTGTTAAATAAACATAGAGTATTTTGAAGGAAATATTATTTCTTTGTGAATGAAACAAAGGTTGACTTATTTTAATCCTATTGTCAGCCCAGATGGACTAATCGCGACTAGACCTATATTTTGGAGTGAGATCCTAACCACTATGCAATGTGACTCCCCCGGGATCGAACCCGGGACACCTTGATTACACAGCAACTAAAATAAGGATCTATGTTTTCATAGCATGATGAACCTGCTCAGCTCCGGTTCTCAAGGAACGCATCCTGACACAGCATCCGCGTCGTCAATCTTGTAAAGCCTAATCTGCATTTACATTGCTATTACTTCATCCCCCTTACCCGCCCCCAATATCTTGAAAGTCTCCGTGTTCTCCACCCTGCCAGGGAATCCAAGGTTCAAGCGCACCCTTCGTGCATGAACTTGCGTCATCTTATCCGGTCCATTTTGCCAGACATTTCCAGTCAAACAGAAACCTCCCACTAGTTAAACAGCTTCCTTCTTCTCTCGAGCTCGCTCCCCTCTCCCCCAACCCCCGTCGCCGCAAGGGCCAACCTCTTTTCTTAGGCGATTTCCCAACTTCTCGGTTCCAGCAGTGGCCTTTTCACGGTTACCTAGCAACGGAACTCTTGTGTTCTCTCCCCCCTCTTTCTCCAAACCCTTTCGCACCGGTGGGGGAAGGAGTGTTCTGATATGCCCAGGGATGGAAACCGTTTCGTCCCCGGGGCATCTCCAACTTCTATATAAGGTCAATTTTGGCTGCTGAATACTTGAGTTCCTGAATCTGTATAGCCTCGTGGCTATGAGGATTCTTTTCCCCTCAGTTGTGCCACCTGAGTGCTTAGATGGTGCAAGGTTCTCCCCGATGTTGTAGTGGTAACATCGTCGCCTTGTTATCAAGGGGTCCCTGGTTCGATACAGGTGGAGGCATATAGTAGATTGGATTCCTCCTAACTTTGTAGTTTTAGTCCGCATTAGCCTACATGCGCATAAAGTGGACTTGAAAAATCCAAAACTAAAGGAGACTGAACTTACATGGTACGCTCCTGTTCACATAAAGTTGTACTCATTATATGGTTGAACAGTTTAAGTATGTGCAACTTGAGTATACAAGAGTGATTTCAACTTATACGAGGGTCACTATTTATATTTTGAGCCTAACAATAAAAAAACAGGAATTTGGCATTGAAAACTGCTTTATTGTTTTTCGAAGTATTCTCCTTTATGGTCAATACACTTTTGCATTCGTTCGAACCATTTGTCAAAGCAGTTTTTCCAATCTTCTTGAAACACCTCCGTAATATGGTTTTTGAACGCATCAACGGCGTATTCCGCCGACGAAAATCGTTGTCCACGCAATTTATTCTTCACATTCGGGAACAAGAAGAAGTCATTGGGTGCCAAATCAGGACTGTACGGCGGATGACCCATCAATTCGATTTTTTGACTGTTCATAAAGTCGGTTGTTAGACGAGATGCGTGACAGCTGGCATTGTCTTGATGAAGAATGATCCGACGGCGTTTGTTTGTTTTCCGTATTTGACCGAAGACCTCTGGCAAACAAATTGTTGTGTACCATTCAGAGTTGACCGTTCTACGTTTCTCTAAAGGCACAGTTGCCACATGACCAGTTTTCCCGAAAAAACAGACGACCATTTGTTTCGATGTGCTTCGAGCGCGAACAACTTTTGTTGGATTGGGTTCATCTTGAAACACCCATACAGTCGACTGCTGTTTACGTTCCGTCTCATATGCATATATCCATGATTCGTCACCTGTTACAATCTTATATACGTATTTTGAAGCACCACGATTGTATTTATTGAGCATTTGTTTGCACCAATTGACGCGAGCGTCTTTTTCAGTTTTTGTCAAATTGTGTGGGATCCAACGAGAACATACCTTTCTCACAGCTAAATGATCATGTAATATTTTATATATGCTGGTGGAACTAATGCCTATGGTTGCCTCAATCTCACAGTATGTCACATGACGATCTTGCAGTATTAGGTTTTGCACAGCATCAATGTTTTCTTGAACAACAACTGATTTTGGACGACCTTCGCGAATCTCGTTGGTGAGCGAATGCCGGCCACGATTAAATTCGTTATACCAGCGTTTCACAGTGGCAAAGGATGGGGCTTCATCGCCAAATGTGGAAGTAAGTTGATCGATGCACTCTTGTCTTGATAATCCACGTCGAAAATCGTAAAAAATCATCGCACGAAAATGTTCACGAGTTAATTCCATTTTATTGTTGTCGCGCAATCTCCAAGGCAACATAAACAACACAAATGAAGCTATTGACAAAACATTTGAAGTACGTTATGGTCAATAATGCCAGACGATTCCGTGCAAACGTCCAATCGCGCCTAACTTCAATCAGTGTTGCCAAGGCTCACAATATAAATAGTGACCCTCATACCACGCCGCTTCTATTTCTCTCACTCATAGTCTCTTCCAATTAAAAAACTGACATAATTGACATTGCAATTGGGGCATGTCAGTACTTACGCTATTTCCACCCGACACATTATCACCCCTTACCATAAATAAAATCAACATCTGCCTCTGAGCACTAATTAGTATTTATCAGGAACTTTGAACAATTTTAGGTTTTTTGAAACCTACTTTAGGATTTTTTAATCTAATATAATATTTCTAGAACCTATTTTATGATTTTTAGAACCTATTTTAGAATCCTTTAGGACATATTTTAGAATTTTTATGACCTACTTTAGGATTTTTAGAGCCTATTTTAGGATTTTAGAACCTATTTTAGAATCTTTAGGACCTATTTTAGAATTTTTAAGACCTCTTTTAGGATTTTTCGAGCCTATTTTAGAAACCTTACTCATGTTAAAAGCTGAGGGTCTAAACGGGCACTCAGCATATAATGGGACAACACACAAACCTGCAGAGAATTATGCTGGCCGTTGGTTCAAACGCCAGAGCACCGTTCCCCTGCAAGACTGCAGTTACCGGTATATACTGTGTGGAAGTGTGGTTGACTATTGGGTGTCTTCTCAAAAGGCCACGCTCTTCTTTCAGTTTTATTATTTATGTGTGAACTAAATCTCGGGATTTTTAGGTTCTAAAAAATGTACTATTAGATTCCTAAAATAGGCTCTAAAAATCCTAAAATAGGTAGCAAAAATTCTAAAATAGGTCCTAAAGATTCTAAAATAGGTTCTAAAAATCCTAAAATTGGTTCTAAAAATATCCTAAAGTAGGTTCCAAAAAATCTAAAATTGTTCAAAGTTCCTGAAAAATGTTAAAAAGAACCGTGAGAAATTTTAATAGATATATATAACCATCAAGTAATAATTTTCTAACCAAATTTTCATTTCTATGCATCATTTTCAAAACAATCCACTATTTTTTTTAATTATTATCCTCGATAAAACCCCGCCTTTTATCTGGGAGGATCACTTTATGTGATGGAAATGATCTTTAAACAGAAACTTTGTCAGTGTGCAAATTTGAATGCTAGAAAAGCGCCAAAAGTAAGCAAAACAATGCGGATCAGAAGTTTGTACTTTGGACTGTGCAGGCATCAGTTGCGCCAGACATTTTGCTTTGTTTAGAGCTTGAAAAAAACATTATGGACTTGGAGGGAAATCGGCAGAGAGCATGTTTCAAACATGTTAGTCATTGAATTTCTTCATTGCCAAACAGAACAAATACCTCGGTGTGGTATAAAAAGCATGTATTAAAAAAATATATAGAAACCTAAAAAAAAGTTTGATTTAGGACCAAAAATCTAAAATAGGTTCCAACAGGCAAAATAGGTTATTTGGTTCTATAAAACGTCATCAGTTGTGTTTTTTGATGAAACGCTGATGTAACTTGTTGTTTCTCATTTACATACAAAGGAAAAAATAGGTTAAAAACCTTAAATCCGAAGTCTAATGATAACATACTTTAAAATATGCAGTACAAAATAAAACCTAAGTACAAATCGTATGTACTAATGCGCTAATGAACTAAGCAAGTACGAAACTCGAGAAAACTAAGATTAGAATTATCTTTTATCCAAGTCTCATCAAGTGAAGAATAAGGTTTGAGCCTGAAAGAACGACGATTTGGTTCCAAATTTTATTGATTCAATCTCGGTGGCTGAGTAGTTATCATAGGACGCTACGACGCCATGGGTCCCGGGATCGAATCCCGACGTGGGCATGGATGTTCTTTATGAAGTGTCTTCAAATATTATCATATTACGACTCGTCCTCATCGTCGCGATTAGCTAAAACGTCGCAGAAAAGCGGCGCTAAATAACAAAAGCAAAGCAAATCAAATCCAAATTTTGTTTACTCTTCTACGTCCCTAAGTTAATCGCGACGATGAGGATGACTAAGATGCTTAACTTCAATGCGCGCTACGCTACAGAACTTTGCTAAAGAGGGTGGCGAGATGAATATAGTTTCCATTTTGAGGAAACTTTTACGTGGCAGAAGCATAAGAAAGAACGTGTCTTCATTTTTAAATACAATTGAGTTACTTCCAATAAATGTGGGCGGGGAATGAATTAGCTACGGCGTAACCGAAACCAGCATATCATTAAATCTACATTTTCCACAATAATGTAGGCATTGGTGAGACAGGAAAACAGCAGATGAAAAATGGTTGCCTACGAGAGAAGCAGAATACAAGAGAGTGACACAAAGACTCCGAAGATAAATGTTAAAAGGGAATTATGCAGAGAAGGTAATTTGATGCATACATAAACACAGAAGAGGAGAATTTATTACGGAAGAAACAAAGGAAACTAGATTTGTGGAGAGATGAAAATAAGAAAAAGTAAAGAAGTGAAAACAGATTGAGGTAGAAAATGCCTGAAAATAAATCTACTAAAGGCGCAAGGAAGAGACGATTGACGTGGAGTGCTCCCGGGTTCGAATCTTGGCCTAGGCAAGGGTGTTCTTTGTGACTGTTCCTTCATCATATCATCACTCATCATCGCGATAATAGCGAAGTAAATTCATTCAATCAAGAGGCAAAATTACAGCGCCATATCTACTTGTGGTGCAGCAGTCCTTGAAAGCCAAGACGTTCCAAGTGGTTTTTGGTTGGGTGACCGTGGTCAGAGCATCGAATCCCATCGCCGCTGTTTTCTAACTTTCTAGATATGAATTAGCTACTTTTGCTTTCAAGTAGTTTCCTGTTTGGCCTCACGATGGTTGGTCAACGAAGAAGACGACTTCTTACCAAGGATCCAACAGGAGACCGCTCACACCAAAGCTGAAAGCTCTAACCATTCGGTTAAGTGGAAGTTCAGAAACGAATCAGAATAACTTAAATTCAAAACAAGTATTAAAGCTATTCTGTATCAGAACAATAAACATTTCTTCCTGCATATTTTATTTAGTAAGTTGGAGCTATTTTGGTTCAGAATACTTAAACCACTAACCGCCAATGTAGGATCCCGTCTGCTCCCCCTTTCACGCAACTCACAAACCACGTTTCATTAATTAAGGACATGCTAATAATTGCTTGTTGCGAGAGCGAGCCAAAAGATGGCAGCACAGGCATCCCGACCTCCGTATTTCTCATTTCTCGCAGCAGCCGTGGGAAATTGAGAGTAAGCAGTTCCACGGTCTCGTCCAGATCTTCCAGTTTCAATTAAAACTCCTTCATTACTGTAGGCAACCTTAGCAAAAAAATCGTTAAGTGAGCAGGCTCACTTTTGCATTCACGTTAAGATGACATTTATTAAAGATTCATGATGCAAGAGCGGCATCCTTTTAGGAATGCGGCGGTGCAACATCGTGAGACGATATCTGCACCATCTCAAGGGGAGGAAGCGTCGTCCTACGGCGTGGAAGGAAACGGTTCTGTGTTATTAAGAAGTTTGTCTTGGAAAAATTCTGGTAAAGAGAAATTTAACACGACTCATAAAAGCAGACTATCACACACACACACACTCAAACATTCAGGGCTACTACTGTAACGTGTTCATTTTTACAGCAAAGCATGTACAGTTGAGATTAATATGGATGCCTTTGCACTTTCCCGATGACATAGTGGTAACGTCGTCTTGTAATCAAGATACTTCAGGTTCGACGCTCGGTGGAAGCATACAGTGATTCGGATCTCATTTTACATTGTAGATTTAGTCCTGTGCATAAAATGGTCCTAAAATAATTTCAATACAGTTCATCTGACTTAACATTACACTTGACGGAAACAAATGTTAATACGATGAAGTTAGCTTCTCCTTGCCTAGCATTTATTTTCGAACACAATAAACTAGAGGGAATGTTTACATGAAGCGTCAGCTTTTAATTCAAGTCCATCCACCAGAAGGTTGATGCTACAACATTGCTTATAAAATAATTTTTCACACGCTGTTGCAGAATCGTGAGGAAAGTCATCTTTACGTACATTGAATATACAATGTTACACAGTAGTGGTACCATTTTTAACACTATAGGGAGTGCTCTTCAAGGAATGCAAACTTTCACAACATGTAGAGAACATCAAAGGAGGCTTGCGGTGGCTTCAGTTGCGGTCCTCCATCTCCAAAAATGCCTTCATTGTGAAGAATGATTTCAGAACTTAAGCAAAAAAGGCAGACTCAGTCACAACTTGAACCCAGGTCTTTTTCATACCGGGCAATTGCTCTACAAACAGAACTACACATTAAGCCCACAAATGTCGAATGGACATCAAGTGGGTGTTCTCTGAATACCCAACAGATATCAAAGAATATCCAGTGGACATCCATTGGATGTCTCCTGAATATCCATGTATCCGTTCAGGAGAGACCCTTATTATATACAAAAATAATATTTCATAGATGTTCTGTTAATTATTGGTGTATATGTTGAATATCTGGACGTTCAATTTGCTTCAGATATGTTGCGGAAAGGAGAAGTATATATTCTAAACTGGAACTCAACCCAATAAGAACCCTTATTAGACATTGCCTGGACATTATCTGGATATTCCACGCACATTTTGGATTTGGATAGAACATTCTTGGACTACGAGGCATTTCAAAGATTTAATGCTCACATATGCTTATAATATGTCTTCTCTCTTACGAGCGCGCTCTCGAATCTACACATCTTATAAATATTTAACACAAGCATCACTTACAGAAGAACGCACACAGAACAAAGAAAACAGTAGAAATGTTTACATTGTCTTAGATATGCAATATAAAAACAAAGGTGCTGTAGTAGTCAGTTCATTTATTTTGGACGCATTCTATCAAGGGTAAACACTGCAACGTCTTTGAAAACTTAGAGAGACAGACTGCTAACTTTCACCTAAATTAATTTAGCGCGGTGGACCCGACAATAGGGTTATGCATGATGTCTTCGGGTAATGTTTTGCGATTTGTGATTTAAGACAGTTTTCAATAACAATTATTGAACTAAATGGAAATGAAATTTCATTTCTAGATCATCGTTATATTGTATGTAGTATACTCGTATCAGGATTTTTTCGAAAAGATGTAGTCCTTTACTGTGTATCAAAAATTGGACAAAATTTACATATTACTTTTAGTCATCCAAAGACATCCCCTGGATATCCGCGATTGAATATTCAAAGGATGTCCCCTGGATAATAAAAAGATGTCCCGTAGACATCCAGAGTTAGATATCCCAAGTTGGACATCTAATAGATATCCAAAAATAGATATCCATGGATCTGATCTGCACATTGTGGATGTTCCTTGGAGGTTTGTGCTGTATGGGTGCCGAGATAATCCTGGTTTCGTCTTATTTTCGCTTTGGCTATTTTAAGAGAAAGCAATTTCCAGCTGTGTGGAAATTGTCTAAAATCAAGCGAGAAACTAGGGAGACAAGGACTTTATCAGGTTACTCGCCATGAATTCCTCTACGTTACTCTATTTTTATAAGGGCAACTACGTGGCATTCGTATTAAGAAACTGGACTGGTCTTATTCTGTTTAAACGCGCACGCGCGCGAGCGTCCATAGGTTGTCGTGACCTTGAATGACGTAATGAGAGAAGCGCCACTTTTCTGGAACTGTTCAGTTGGTCTGAAGCAGCCGTTCGTTTAGGATGTGTTTCTAATACGCAGCATGGATTTCAAACTACTTCAGCGCGTGGAAATCAGGTTTTGTTTGACAAATTGCAATTGTTTATGAACATGTTTCTTGGAAACAATCTATAGTCACAGCGCAGTACTACTCTGATACAAATGAAAACGCATCTTTTTTAAGCAGAGCTTCGTTTACTCCATTTTGAATCAGATATTGAGCTAAACAATGATGTTTCGAATGTGCTAAACAGACTGTTAAGGAATGGCATCTATGATTAAACAGTCGACTGCAACAGTGTACCACTTCAAAAGGAGATTATTTTAAAAGTTTGTGAATGAGATTCAATGAAAAGCAAATAGTTTAAAAATAATACTATTGGTTCCGTTACTTTTTGATATACCCTCGTATTGGTCTTTCTGGGAAACAATTCTTATTGCGTCCATTTGGATAGGTTAAGATGATTTCTCAGAAACTCTCCCCCTTGATGGTAACGCCAACTCCATCGACCCGTCCGACTTCAATTTTCCAAATTCACAAAACTCTTGCGAACAATACAAAAGCACCTGTAGAAAACGAATGTTTCAGCTATTGAAAACAGAAAAGCTCGAACTCTCGATTCTGCAATTTACAACGAGGGACAAGAGCTGTTGTTTTGGAGTTTCCTCCATTGTGCTGCAGTTTGTTTACAAGAACCAAGGGAGGAGGTGGAGAAGCCGGGTCGGAAAGTTCGCTTCTCTCCGCGGGAGAAAAAAGAGGATTTAATTAGCAGAGTGGGTTTGGGACAACACTTAGGGGGAATAGACATTCCTCGGGGGAGAGCAGGGTCTGCATTACAATGCCAACTGGTGCTGACATCTACCGAGCAGATGGATGTTCCAATCGCATGAAATGACGCAATTAGGAGTAAGGAATAGACAGTGTTCGTGAGACGGATGCTGGGATTCTGTCAATATCGCGAAGTCTCGTTGTCTGTTTCATCCCGGCTGATTTCTGAAGATCTTACGGATGTGGGCTACAGAAAGAAAAACGAAGAGTATGGATGAAGAAAAGTAGCATTGCATCATAAAGGATTCAGAAGTAATACAGAAATGTTACTATTACTTTTACGGTGCAAATCCAGAATTTGATGTAAAAAAAATTAGACATCCACAAATGGACATACAATGAACATCTAGAAATCGATATCCAATGGAAATACAGAAATTGATATCCAATGGAAATACAGAAATGGATATCCAATGGAAATCCAGAAATGGATATCCAATGGAAATCCAGAAATGGATATCCAATGGAAATACAGAGATGGATATCCAATGGAAATGCAGAGATGGATATCCAATGGACATCCAGAAATGGATATCCAATGGAAATACAGAAAAGGATATCTAATGGAAATTCGGAAATGGATATCCAATGAAAATCCAGAAATGGATTGAATTTGAATTCGAATTTAAAATTTTGGATGAGTGAGCACTAAGGCTATTTTGCACCCGTCACATTATACGGGGTCCAGCCCCTTATCGTTACAAATAAAAACTCTTACGTTGCAGAACTAAAATCATAAAATATTAAAATTTTCTGACTTTCGTTAAAAGCTGAGGCTGTAAAGGAGCACTCAACACACATAAGGACAAAAGAAGAGGACAATACAAACAAAATTTTACTGGCCATGAGGCCAGTCGCCAGAGCCTCGTTAGTCTTCAGTCAGGGTGTACTAACGTGGAAGTGAGGTTGACATTTGGGTGTACTACGTGGAAGGTCACCCCTTACACCCCTCCAGAAATCCAATGGAAATGCAGAGATGGATATCCAATGGTAATGCAGAGATTGATATCCAATGGACATCCAGAAATGGATATCCAATGGACATCCAGAAATGAATATGCAATGGACATCCAGTAATGTTAATACGAATTCGAATTATCTCTCCGTGTGTAATTTTCTTCTTTCTCTCTCTCTTAATGTTAACATAGCAAATGTTTAGAATCGAGCGAAATCCTACGAAGCTGATTTCCGTGGGTGACGCGTGGTCAGCAAATCGAATCCAATTATTGTTATACTAGACATTCTAAGTGCGACACGGGTATGTTTGTTTGATTCCTAATGAGTGAAAGTGACGATTCGGTATATGCTTATGTAAATCAAATAAAACTGATGGTTCCTGTCACCGTAAAAAAATAAAAGAGACCGCTTCAGAAATAACATGTTGACATGACATGAATGCCTCTAAATGATAAGAACTGCAATCTGAAGAACCATGCCTGTTCCTTGTTAGCCACTCCCTGTGTTGGAATTCAAGAAGCAGGATTGCCGCGGCTTCCTGTAGCTCTTGGGATTCGGTTTCGAGAAGCTAGGTTATTTCTTCTCAAGTGTTTCCAACCACGACAGATTACTACTAGAGTCGGAGAAAAAATAACATTACACTCAAATGTTGATCGAAACGAATTGATGGGTGCAAAAAATGGCCTGATGTGCCGGCGCATCCAAAAATTTTAATTCCATCAATCATTAATGGATTGCACATCTTCCTTATCTTCTGACGCCATTTCACATGATCCTAATATAATACTCAAAATCAGCACAGTTGCTGACTGCGTTCACAAAAGTTTCCGAGTTGGATTGACTGATTGATCGCGCCAACACCTGAGCTATTTGTGTCAGTCACGCATATGGGGGATAAGTTCCTTAACTCAAAATGGAAGACAAGAAGAAAACCTGTGTTAAAATCTTTCTCAATCAATTTCTAAAATTAATACTGTCATAGTGGCAGCAGTAGCTCGGTCATTGTCGATCTCCGTGGCGAATTGGTTAGCACTGAGCGCTACAAAGCCAGGGGTCCCGGGTTCGAATCCCGGTTCGGACATGGATGTTTGTTTCTCCCAATGAGCATACAGAGAATATATAGAAAATTGATATGTGTGATAGTAAGAAAAAAGTGAAAACGGGGTATTCCTTTGAAAAAAATTGTTAGGGCGGCTGACTACCATGCGAGAGACCCGGGTTCAATACCCGGCAGGGAGAACCTGGATTTTTTCCACCTGTTCAATCGATCCCAGCGCCCACCCACCGTCGTATAAAGTGGGTACCTGGAGGAATCTCTGGGGGTTAAAGGCGTCCAGGGGAGTGGTGCTGATCACATCACCCTCACCTTTGGCCGTTATCACAAAAGTGTAGGGCCCTAACTCTAGAACCCCGTATACGCCTTCATGGCGTGGTGTAAAGCACAGGGAAGCACTATTTTATTTTACTTTTTATAGACTATAATCAAAAAATAAAGTTATAGCCTACCTGAGGATAAAATGTCCATACTCTAGTTAAAAGCTGAGGCTGTAAAGGGGCGCAGGACAACACGACCATGAGTCTAGGCGCCAGACCCTCGTTGGCCTGCAAGAAGCAGTTGCTGGGGTGTTAGTGAGGTTGCTCTTTTGGCTGCTCCTGGTTGAAATAGTGGCCTGGGTGTTCCTTTGTGAATCTCCCATCATTGAATCATCATACATCGCCGCGATTACCCAACAGGAGGTCGACGACAAATACACAAAACTGCCAAAAAGTAGAATCTAGGATTGTAGAATAGATGAAGAAAAATCAAGGTTCTGGTGACTTTTCAACGTCCGAAGTTGGAAACCCTTCTCGTACCAAAGAGAGAGGTGTTAACTGGAAGAATTTCGGTGGTAGCGTAACGAAATATTAACCCGAATGGTATCTCTGTTTTCCCAAGTCGAATTCCAGCTCCGGAGCGAGGCATTGAAGATCTTGTGGGAGAGGGTCACGCGAGGGAGGAAATTAATTAATTTTGCAGATAAGGTGAGGAAATGGGATTCCTTCATCAGTGTGGTTACAGCTTTAGGCATTGTCCCCCTCCCCTCCGTCCCCAATAGAATTACCGGACTCCTGTAAAGATTCTACATTAACGTCGGACTCGTTTGCTTATGCGGTGTATACGAGGTATGGTGATTTAGTTCGCAAAGTGGACGTTCAGATGTCGCTAAGTGATATGAATGCAACATAGCAAGCCGTGATTCTACTTGCACATCTACGGAGAGAAACTGTTCTGCCTTCTGTTGGATTCTTCATGGAACGGTATGAAATCTGGCGGGTAGGGCAGGTGTTGTAATTTCGCTTTGGAAATTCATTTTTTAAATTTTTGTTGTATAATATACCACGAATCGAAAAAAACAACTTATCTAATTTTCCTCCAATTTATGCTTGGTCAAATTTTTAGCATAACTCTGCGATGCAATTGATAAAGAAATAAGTGGTGATTCAAAGGTATTGGATTTGTCAGGAAAGGGCGGTCACATGTAGTACATATATCTATAAATCGAATATAGAGAGTTGACTTTTGATTTAATTACCAGTTTTAGTGGTCTGGTAGGGAATGATAAGGGAGAGATCTAAATGGGTAATAGTGCTTCTTTTAGTACATGAAGAGTACATATTTAGATATCACCATGAAATTTGGCACAGAGTATGTGCGATAATAGCAAGAACGCAGCAGGGTTAGGCAACACACATGACGCATTGCAGGGAAGCAAGTATTTCGGGATATAGATGTCCAATTTTTACTGTCTGTGACCGTACATGCTCCTCTAATTAAATACCGTCGCTATCCAAGTCGAGTTTGTCCTCAGAGGGAGCACGTGGGTTAATTTTCATTATTAATTAAAGAAAGCTAGAGTTGGGAATGTGTGTTTAGTGGTTGGATACTAGAGTTGGAGGAGGTTGAAAAAAAAGGCTTTTTTGGAAAAAAAACGGAGTTTTTTTCCGCGGCTTTTTTAGGCTTTTTTCACAAAAGTGTCTCAAATGAATGAAAATACAGGAGTTGGCAGTATTTTTCCTGTTCCATGGTTTTCGTTTATCTCCCTACTGTAAAATAGACACTCATTTCTAAATATACAGTAAAATACAATTTACAATATGAAATTCGTAGCTAGACATAAACAGTGCATTCAAGAAAACTTATTAAATATATCTATGTAGTATAAACATATTTACATAACTAGAGTAGTTTCGTATGTGTTTTAAATGGTACCTCATAGTATTATATGATTTTCAATGTCTGAATTTGTTATACGAACACGTACATGAAGCAAAAAAGAAAATACTGCTCTACCTTTTGAAAATTTAGTATCAAATCTCTTTACGTTAAATGTGTTCAGTAAAATATATTTGTATTCTGGCTTTCCAGTACATCATGTATAATTTGGTTAAATGGCCGCTAAACATGGGCACGGAGCAACTAATGATGCATTTTGGCTGCTTGTTGCAGTGGTTCTCAACCTTTGTGAGACCACAGCCCAGTAAATTTATTTCTTACAAGTCAATGCCCTGATCCCAACAATTTCACTCATAAATACATTTTTGATCTTTAAAATTTATATGGAAATTACTATGCACCCTTAATTAATATTAATATATAAACTATGGTATAATCATCAATTATGTATAGACTTGCTGTCAAATATAAAATTAGATTTAAATTAGTCGTCAACCCCTGGGTCAAACGGACCTTTTGCAGACCGGCGGTTGAAAAACACTGGCACTAAAACTGAAGCAGAAGCAAATAAGACTGGACTCAAATGGCAAAAAAATCTATTTAAGAAATCTGGACTGGACCTACAGATCTGAAACATTCTGCCTCCACTGAGGATTGAACCTCAAACCCCTACTTATTACAAGGCAACAGCATTACTTTATGCCGCTCCAGAGGCCCATTCATTATGAAAGGAACCTTCTATCAAAACGCCAGAATTTCTTCCGACAGTACTTGCAATTTGTTTTCTGTCATTTACAGGCTAAATTAAATCTTAATATCTGATGAAGTAACTAACAATCTTGTTAAGTATAGATAACATTCAGACAGAAGCAACACATTACAGTGGGGGATGTAACATTGAAGTGACAAGTGACATGGACCCCTTCGGTCCATAAGCAAGCATTCACCACATATGCACAAACAAGACCGAGGCGACACGATGTATGCCACTGAAGGAGCTTCCAGACTGAAGTCACAGATGACAAGCGACACAGTCTCATTCAGTGTAAAGCAAAGTTTCACCGTGCATGCAAGAACAACAGATAGTCCGAGCAACATGCAAGTGACATGTTTAGCTCGTTGTCGCACTTCGGTTCAAAAGGTTGAATGGATTACTGAGGGTCTGCTTCCAAGTGACTCTGAAAGTTTCATGAGAAAACTGTATAGACCAAGTGACAGCGACACTTGCAGCTTATGTTGCTTCGGTTCGAAAGATTGCATTTACTTCTAAGGGTTGGTTTCCAAGACCCACGTGTCGCTTCCGTCTGAAAGCTCCGTTAAACAGGATATATACACACATTCATGTAATACGTATACTTCTGTATATGTGTTGTGAACAGTAAAGATTTTTCATTGTCCCGAAACATCTAATATTTGGATATAAAGATTTGTTTCATATTTTATGACAACATTTAAATTGAGACACAAACATGTAAAAGCTTGTTTTAAGTCCATTTCATGGTCAGACGTGATCATCAGGACTACACGTTCAGTTCTAACCCTAGCTTACCCGTTCCGTACGAGAAACAGTTTCACTACCGTAGTCGGCATGCAGTGTTTCCTGCCCACTCCACCCAAAAATACCTACGTAGCCCCACAAACTATTGACGCATAGCCCCACGAACCATTCATACATATCCCCACGAACCATTTCCGGTAAGGTTAGGTTAGGTTGGGTCACGTTTAGGTTAGAATAGTTAAAAATTGGTTTAGAAAAAAAATGCGTAGCCCCACACACCATTCTCGCATAGCCCCACAAACCATTGACACATAGAACCACGAACCATTACAAATAGCCCCACGAACCATTGACACAAAGCCCCCAAACCATTTGCGGAAACGACCTTCTTCAGTTACAAAAACACGTGTTTGGAAACACTGACCGGGATTACGTCATCACACACAAGCAACATCCGGCTGGAAGGAAATGGATGCAACAGCTTTCGTGCATCGGTCACACATTTATATCGAAAAATACATGATTTACCGGCAAATTTCAATGAACGATGCGAGAAAACACTTCCCCGAACTTCCACAAGTCTAAAGAAACTGCATTCGGTAAGTAATTTCTCCTGTAAATTTTAAGAAATCCGTTTTCCGGATACGGAAAGTTTACCAGAAACTTATATACCGGAGACGACTCGCAGGCCCACACTGTTTTTATCACTGTTTAATTCAAGAAACCATTTTATTATTAAATCACTGCTTCCTTTGCTGATTACATAAGCAGTTATTTATTAATTATAATAATTACAAAAATTACTATCATTAATAAAAAATAATAACCAATTATTGCATGTGTCTCACATAGGCTATATTTTATCATTCACTAAAACTCACAAAATTCATAATTTTCATGAATGCTTTTTAGTTTCCAGAAGTGTATTTGTTTATTAAATATAATAATTACGACAATTACTATCATTACCAACCAATTATACACTGTCACTGGCATGAGTTTCTTGAATGAGACTCATTCAAAGATGATGCCCTCGTATATGCCCACAAAGTGCATTTTGCCTCCTAATTACATTACATTTATGTTTTTATGAATAAAAGTAATAAAGAAATATTGAAAACATCCCAGGAAAGAATGTAACTTATTATTTTCAAACAGTTCAAAAATCTAAAGAAATAGAGGTGCTGGGCCTGGGAAGGTAAAGGCATGTAAAGAAAAAGGGAACAACAAAAATTTGCATCGACCCAATATTTTATCGGGCGAGTTTTTCCAAGGCGTGGTGAGAAGAAAGATACACGACTTTTTTTTTTAATTATCCAGTTCAACGGAATCCATTATGAACAGCATTTTATACTTTTACCTTTCACTTATTATATTTATTGAAAATTTATTAGTTTTTAGTTCTGTCTCTCTTAATGAACCGCCGGTCCTCGTGGCGGAGTGATTAGCACATCGCGCTGTGGCGCCAGGGGTTTCGGCTTGTAATCCTGGCTTGGGCATGGACGTTTGTGATGGCTATTCATCAATTTCATCATATCATCACTCATCCCCATCTTTGCAAATTAGCCAAAAGTAGCACAAGAAGCGAAGTAAAATAAATCAAATCAAAGTAAAAAAAATCAAACTCGTAATGAACACACAACTCCTTGCTTATTACAAGAGTTGGAGCTGTGAAACAGACAAAATATAAAATCAATATTTCAGGTGGAATGTATAGCAACACGTTAAATGCTGAAACCACCACCACTACTCGACACGATGATTAAGAGAATTTTGCGAGATAAACACAATCTACATGCGTTTTTGCTCGAAATATATTTCAAAATATTAGTTGACGTGAAGGCTTCAAATGCGCAATTTTTTAAATATAATTTTTATGCATTGCTATCGCTAGTACGCACCTCGCACGGTTTCCCTTTCTTATGAAACCGCTGTACACAACAGGTGCGTTATTATTATATACAGAGAAGACTGGATCTGTCATTGACTTCATTCAAATCGTCCTCATCGAACATCGTTTTACTCAATATATCTGTTTAAATGTGCGACATAAAATAATACTGGGAAAATGGTGTTCTATTTAAGTCTACTTTATGCACAGGTAGGCTAATCGGGACTGGACTTACAGTTTAAAGTGGGATCCGAACCACTATGTACCTCCACCGGGTATTGAAGGAGACGACGTTCATATGAAGTTAACAGCTAAAAGAAATGCCCCCCCCCCCCCAGCAGTACTCCATTTGCAATATGAAAAATATTTCATTCATTATTTTATGCTGTGATCATACTTTTGATCGGCTCGAGGGAACGCACTTGACCGATTCTCGCAGCGAAGTGCAGCAGTAGGGCACTATACCCGGTTCTGCGACCTCATTTGGGGCTCGAATCATCATGTGGGGCTCAGTGTTGCCAACTCACCCCACGAAAATTTCACCAACTGATATTTTGAAGCCTTTCACGGTGTATGTTAACCTCACAAGCAGTGTTGCCAACTCGGGCGAGGCGTAGCCTTTCACGGTGTATGTTAACCTCACCAGCAGTGTTTCCAACTCGGCGTAGCCTTTCACGGTGTATAATTTTTTAGCTTTTTTTTTGTGTGTGAGTGTACATGTGTTCGGGCGAGGCGTAGCCTTTTACGGTGTATGTTAACCCCACTAGCCTCAGCGTACATGAGAGTTCTGAATCTTTTTTTGAGGCTCGAATCATCATTTGAGGCTCGTCGTAGCCTTTTATGATGTATATTTTGAGGGCACAGAATTGGCAACACTGTGGCCTATTACTGTAGCTTTTTATGAGGGGCCTATGTGCGCCCAGTGTTGCAAACTCTGTGGGCCCTTGTCGTAGTTTTTTATGATGTATATTTTGAGGACAGAGTTGGCAACACTGTGGGCTTTTACTGTAGCCTTTTATGAGGGGGGTCCATTGCTCTTTGTTTACATCTGGCAACACTGCCGTAGATTTTCTGACAGTGTTGTCAACCTACTGGGTTTTTTTTACTGTAAATTTTTATTAAAGGGCCTGAGGGGACCATGTACCCTTTATGTTTGGCAACACTGTTGGGGGCCTAGTGTTGGCGACCTGTGGGCTCTTACTGTAGCTTTTTATGAGGGGGGTTTATTGTTTTTTTTTATATTTGGCAACTCTATTAGATGCTTTTTTTTGAGGCTTGGGTTTTGCCAACCTATTCGAAGAAAATTCTACTATATGATTTTTCACTGGCTAAGCTAACCTACAAATAGGAATTGGCAGCACTGACTTATAAACCCACTGGGTCCGCTTGGCATGTTTTTTCATGATGTGTTGCTAGGCTATTGGGCATCTTGGCGTATACAATGTATATATTTTGAGGGGGGGTTATGGCTTTTTATGCTGTACGAATACTGGGAGCTTGACAGTGACAACCAACAGAGTAGGTAAACCTACATCCAGGAACTGGCAACACTAGTTTCTGACAATGAATTTGAAATAAAATATTAAACAAAATACATGAGTAAGCACTGTGGGTATTTTTTTTTTAAAAGAAGAAACGGACAAATAGTACCAGTGTTGTGCCCCCAACTCCAACTGGGCAACTGGGGGAAATAATTGTACAACAATTTGTACCTAATTGTACAATACTTGTACCTAATTGTACAACATACATATACACAGACATAAAAGAGAGAGCCTTCTCGCAACTTACTTTATGTACAATTTATATGATTTTACAACTGTGAAAAGAAAGCATATGTGTTCCGTATGCACACATCTATTCTTATTTTTCGAAGTTGAATGAAAGCACATGTTTTTACGTTCTCGTAATACTAACCTTGCTCCACTGATTTTAAATTGCTTCCATCCGCTTTTTTTTCTGTGTTATTTCCGTATGCACGAAACATTCGCTTTCAATAGTATAATGAAACACAGAAGGAGTGTTAGTATAGCAGGCTCCGAGTTTACAATTTATTAAATTAAACAATAATTTATGTAAGAATATACTTGTACTTACCGAACACAAAATAATAAAAGCACATGTGAATGTTTGCGTGTGTTCATGTTATATGACGACTGAGTAAAAAAATAATGTTGACTCCCCGAAAGATAAAGTTCCTAGTTCGACATCAGATGCATGCAAATTTTATGTTTTGCTCTCCAAAATCTTGATTTTATGTTTGTGCTATTTGTCATACAGCAGAGGAGGAGGAGAAAGAGGGGGAGAGGAGAAGAGGGGAGAGAGAGAGAGGAGGTACTATCAGCGCCATCTATTAGCAAACAATAGAAATAAAAAGTAGGTCAAACTTTTTCAACACCCAAACATTTTAAACGTCCTCGCGTAGTAATACGATCTAGCTGAAGACGTTTAAAAGAGTACTCTTAGTCGACGAAGCTAATTGATAGGGCCCTTATATTACTAAAATATTCTTTAATTTGCATATTTCTCATACCGCCATATGTTGTTCTAGTTGACTTCTTCCAAAAAAAATGCTAATTAGCGAGAGTTAATTAAGCAAGGCAAGTAAAAGAAGCAAAATAGAACAACATATGTGCCGGCGTGAGAATATGTAAAAATTCGATTCAGAGGTGGATCGAATTAAAATTGGGGGATATTTTGCATTTTTTCCCTATAATGTACAAAACATTTACCGTACATAATTCTTTCCATTTACAACAGTATAAAATAAGAGGAATATGTGACAATATCCATATTAACCCATCCGCATACCATTTAAATGACAATTTTTTTGCCATGAAATACCATTTAAATTTGGCTATCTCCCGTGAAGGTTGCACAGCAAGACAAGATGTCAAATATTGTTTAAACTATCCAAGCAATTTTATATATTGAAGTGGAAGTACAGTAATAAGTTTGCACATATGCAGTTTACTTGAAAGATAATTAGAAACTCACCTAATAAATTTGATCACACACACCTCTGCATTCTATTTCCATTCCTCAACCTTTTATATTTTTCCTGCCACAGCCACCTCTTCCTCACTTTCACTACATTCTTCAGTTTCACTAACACAAAATGAACCCCCGTGTTCACCTCCACTTCCAAAATCCATATTTTCCTCTTCATCGCTATCGAAAAGCAACTTTTCAATCGCAGAATCTTCTACAACATTCTTATGCAACATGTTTGCAAGACGTAACAAATGAAGGTTTGTTTACATGAGAAATTACTGAACAAAACACGCTTGAAATGGTATGAAAAACTTAGCAGCACAAACATACACGTCATAGATTTGAAAGATCATACAACCTCTGCCATCTATTGAATGAAAAAAGAACTACGTGATGAAAATCAGGAACCCGTCGATTCGACAACTAGGTAAGCGGATGGGTTAATTAGGAAAGTATGTTGTATGCTAGGTTAGCTAATTGCGTTTTTTACAGCTTCACTGTATAGAGGGAGGATGGAAAAAGAGAGCTCTACGGAAACTGACGCTCTTAACAATATTGTACGCCCGTGAAAATTATATATAAATAAGACTTAAGCGTATTATCTGCTTTCATGTCAGATTTTACCAACCTGTGAGCTGTAGTGTTTAGGTGACAAGCGACCTGCTCAAATATAATACTGTTGACAATATTGTACGCCCGTGAAAATTACATATAAATAAGACTTAAGCGTATTATCTGCTTTCATGTGAAATTTTACCAACCTGTGAGCTGTAGTGTTTAGGTGACAAGCGACCTGCTCAAATATGATACTGTTGACAATATTGTATGCCCGTGAAAATTACATATAAATAAGACTTAAGCGTATTATCTGCTTTCATGTGAAATTTTACCAACCTGTGAGCTGTAGTGTTTAGGTGACAAGCGACCTGCTCAAATATGATACTGTTGACAATATTGTACGCCCGTGAAAATTACATATAAATAAGACTTAAGCGTATTATCTGCTTTCATGTCAGATTTTACCAACCTGTGAGCTGTAGTGTTTAGGTGACAAGCGACCTGCTCAAATATAATACTGTTGACAATATTGTACGCCCGTGAAAATTACATATAAATAAGACTTAAGCGTATTATCTGCTTTCATGTCAGATTTTACCAACCTGTAAGCTGTAGTGTTTAGGTGACAAGCGACCTGCTCAAATATAATACTGTTGACAATATTGTACGCCCGTGAAAATTACATATAAATAAGACTTAAGCGTATTATCTGCTTTCATGTCAGATTTTACCAACCTGTGAGCTGTAGTGTTTAGGTGACAAGCGACCTGCTCAAATATGATACTGTTGACAATATTGTACGCCCGTGAAAATTACATATAAATAAGACTTAAGCGTATTATCTGCTTTCATGTCAGATTTTACCAACCTGTGAGCTGTAGTGTTTAGGTGACAAGCGACCTGCTCAAATATGATACTGTTGACAATATTGTACGCCCGTGAAAATTACATATAAATAAGACTTAAGCGTATTATCTGCTTTCATGTCAGATTTTACCAACCTGTGAGCTGTAGTGTTTAGGTGACAAGCGACCTGCTCAAATATGATACTGTTGACAATATTGTACGCCCGTGAAAATTACATATAAATAAGACTTAAGCGTATTATCTGCTTTCATGTCAGATTTTGCCAACCTGTGAGCTGTAGTGTTTAGGTGACAAGCGACCTGCTCAAATATGATACTGTTGACAATATTGTACGTATATTGTATTGTATAGGAGACTAGAAGCATATAATTTGGCGAAAAAAAAACCCAAGTAAGGTCATAGAGAATAGTTAAAAAAAAAAGTGAACAATTATATTTTGCATTGCACAGCATTGGATATTAAATAACATACCCCCAAAAAATCTCTGCATTATGCGTTCTGTAAAAAATTGCCCTACGTGCCAAACTGCTGTGTCAAGTAAACATTTTCAAAGGCACTGTCGTACTTGTGTGCCGGGAAAACAAATATGTGCGACCAAACTGTGCTCTAAGTGTGGAAAAAATATTTCTATTGCCAACTTCAAGCGACACCAGCTTACTTGCAAAAGCACTGGAACATCTCTACCGCAACCTTCCAAACGAAAGGTAGAAGTAACCTCCCTCGATGCATCGCCACCTGCCAAACGCGTCAAGCTGGCGAAGAAAGCAGACCGATTTGCGTTTGAGCATTTATTAGAAAACTTTAACATAACATCAGACAGCTTCTGCGATGTGCGTAGTTTTCTGGAGAGCGAGCGAGCTAAGATAATATCCATCCTCAACGATGCATTGGCTACACACTCCACTAAATTCTATGCTGTGCTATGCTGCAAGTATAAGAAACCGTCTGATGAAATATATAAATTCTTCCATGCCACAAAAGCAAAAACACTGCATCAGGCAGATGTCACTGACCTCGACAGCATCTACGACAAGTTTGTCGAGGAGTTTGTGGCAAAGCACGAGGAGCATCAGGCTGAAGGCTCGGGCGGTTCGCTGTGTGGCGACCCCCACAAACTTCGTCTGAAACTTAACAAATTCCTGCCACTGGCAGGGTCTAGCTATATTGCCCTGCCACCCGAGGTTGAAGCAAGGAAAGCTGTTCTCAATATTCAGAACAAAGACACCAAATGCTTCCTCTGGTCGGTGCTGGCAGCATTGCACCCTATACCTCGGGAAAACGGTCCACACCGTGTTGCACACTACAAGCAGTATGAGTCGGAACTGGAGGATGCAATGGCCGGGATTGCCTACCCTGTAGAAGTCTCGCATATTCGCAAGTTTGAGGTTCGTGCTCGTGACTTGTTGGGCCTACAATTAGCCATCAATGTTTACGGTCTCACCGAGAACAAACATGAGGTCCACCCCATCCGGGTGAGCAACGTGAGCAACAACAACGAGGCACGAGAAATCAACCTCCTGCTCATCAAGGACGAAACCCATCACCATTACACCCTTATCCGTTCCCTCTCTCGGCTTGTTTCGAGCCAACGGAGCAGTGATAGTCACCATGTCGAGGTGTGTCGCAGGTGCCTGTCCACTTTCGACAACCAAAAACAATATAAATTCAAACACTCTCGAGGACCCAACATTGCTGCTGAGAAGCTAGCTCGCCACATGCTCTACTGTGGTACCAACAAGCCTGCACGAACTATCCTGCCCGAACCTGGTGCAGTAGAGTGCTTTCGCATGCACAGTGCTATGGTGAAGCATCCTGCCTATATTGTAGCAGACTTCGAGGCCTTTCTTCAACCTCTGTCTAACTGCCACCCCAACCCCGAAACATCCTCTACCATTCCTTTCCAAATCCACGAGGCCTCGAGTTACTCCTATGTTGTGGTGTGGCGAGACCAACATATTGCCTCTGAGCCCTATGTGTATCGCGGTCCCGACCCGGTCAAACACTTCCTGGAGAGAATGCAGCAGGAAGGCATCAAGATAGGGAAGGTGCTGTTGGCCCCCAAGCCCATGCTGCCTCTGTCTCCGGAAGACAAGCATCAGCACGAAATAGCTCTAAATTGTCCTGTTTGCAACTCAGTCTTCAATGACGATAACAAAAAGGTCCACCACCATGACCATTATGGGACCGGAAGCTACATTGGCCCGTGGTGCAACAGGTGTAACTCGAGAGCCAGGGACCCGCGCTTCATACCGGTCTTTTTTCACAATGGCTCGGGATATGATTTCCATCACTTGGTCACACATCTAGGGTACGACAATGCAAGAATCAATGTCCTGGCACAAAACGAGGAGCGTTATATTAGCGTCAGCAAGTGGGTGCCGATCCCCAACTCAAAAAACAGGAGCATCGAGCTTCGGTTCCTCGACTCTCTGAGGTTCCTCCAGGCAAGCCTGGATGCTCTTGCTGGGAAGCTCAGAGACGACCAACTAGCCATTACCACATCAAGTTTCCCGAACTTAGATGTCGCACTCATCAGACGTAAAGGGGTCTACCCCTACGAATACGTCACCGACCCTTCCAAGTTCGAAGAAGAGTTGCTGCCTCCCCAGGATAAGTTCTACAGCCAGCTGAGAGGTTCAGGTATTACCGACGAGGAGTACAAGCATGCTCAGTCTATGTGGGTCAAGTTGGGTTGCCGAACTTTTGGTGATTACCACGATGCATACCTGAAGCTTGATGTGACGCTTCTTGCCGATGTGTTCCAGGCGTTTCGGGCGACTGCGATAAACATTTACAACCTGGACCCTGTATATTTTTACAGCCTTCCTGGACTGGCATGGTCGGCCATGCTCCTGCTGACTAAAATTAAACTTTCACTTATCTCCGATATTAATATCATGCTTTTCATCGAGAGAGCTATCCGGGGCGGCATGGTCCAAGTGTCGCAACGCTTCGCACACGCCAACAATCACCACATGGCCACTGGTTACGACCCCTCCCAACCATCAAGCTACATCATGTACACTGATGTGAATAATCTTTACGGGCACTCCATGATGCAGCCACTCCCAACAGGACAGTTTGAGTGGGTTGATCCTTTATACCACGACATCGAAAAAGAGTGCGACGAGTTTGGGTTTTTTGCCGAGGTCGACCTTGACTTCCCCGAGAAGCTGCAGGATACATTCTGTGACCTTTCGCCTGCTCCGGAATTCAAGTGTCCACCTGGCTCGGATCAACCGAAGCTCGTCATGGACTTGGAGCCCAAAAAGCGTTATGTGCTACACTACCGGAACCTCCAGTGGTTAATGCAGCAAGGGGTCTCGGTCAAAGCAGTTTACCACGTGCTCTTGTTCAGGCAGTCTCCATGGTTGAAGCCGTACATCGAACTGAACACCAAACATCGCACTGCTGCCACTTCGGAACTTGATCGCGAGTTTTTCAAATTAATGAACAATGCGGTATTTGGGAAGACCATGGAGAATGTGCGAAATCGCGTTGATGTGAGGTTGGTGACGAAGAAAACACAGTGTCGTCGACTTGTTGCAAGCCCGCTGTTCAGATCTCGAACAATTTACAACGAACAGATGTCTCTGGTTCACATGAACCGGGGCGAGGTGCTACTCAACAAGCCCATCTATGTGGGAGCTGCAGTTTTGGATCTGAGCAAGTTGTGCATGTTCGAGACATATTACGACATACTACGTGCACACTACAACCACAATATCTCGCTCCTCTACACAGACACAGACAGCTTGGTGTACCATGTTCGCACGGCCGATGCGTATGGTGATATAGCCAAAGTTCCAGCTCTTGTCAAGCTCTTCGACACATCGGGCTATCCCCAGCTAAACCGGTATGGAATTCTGCCCCGGAACAAAAAAATACCCGGCAAACTCAAGGACGAGAAAGACGGGGATGTGATTGTGGAGTTTGCTGGACTTCGTGCCAAAGCCTATGCGATCCGGGCTGAGGGTTCTGTAACAAAAAAGGCAAAGGGTGTAAGCAGGCAAGTGGTTCGGGAGCACCTCAAGTTTGAGGATTACCTCGAGTGCCTCAGAACAAAATCGCCCATTCTACAAAAAGAGCATCGTATCCAAAGCGTCGATCATGTGCTTACAACTAATATTGTTAGGAAAGTTGCTCTGGATGCACACGACGACAAGAGGTGTATTCTTGAATGTGGGGTCCACACACTTCCGTGGGGCCACTATCGCCTCCAAACTAGTAAGGCCTGCCCAGAGTGCAACAAAAAGTAATAGGCAATGCAAAATGAAAAAAAAAATCAATTTTAATTTACTTCAACTTCCTCGATTACATGCATGGCACAGCAAAATTAAACTTCTGGGAAACTGCTTATTGTAGTTTGTACTTGTGTATATAAAATTCCACATTTCTTATTGTGTGCTATTTTTTTAATTTTTTTTTGTATCTAAAACTGTTCAGTTACTCTTTCATTCTTGACGTCATACACAAATGTTTTCTCTGCAATAAGAATGACGCTGCACAGAGTATCTGCAGGCAAGGCGTCGTGGAACTCGCATACGATCTTTATGTTGGTACGATCGTTGACAACCACCTGCTTCCTCTTAGATGTGTTGATGACGAACATGGGTCTGCGAGCTATGAACTCGTTGGGGTTGTAGTACACGTCCACATTGCTGGAGGTCACTCTCTTGTAAGCTGTGTACGCCTCGTAAAGTTTCAGGTAATCGTTGTTCGTAATGTTTAGATTGTAGTTCTCGCGTGGGAAAACTTCATTCCTGCCATTTTTGAGGTAAACATTCTTAATTTTGCAATTATCGAACTGGCTAGAATCTTTCTCTTGGTTATTATCTTTCCCTGTCTGGAAGAGCACGACGGTAAACTCTGGCATATCGTACCGGATGCTGTTGAACTGCGTAGTAACATCAAATTCAAAATGGTTGCCGGAAGCAGGTTTCTGCACGCACTGGTAGCCGTAAAATTGGATGGGTACTTGGGGGTTCTTCAAGATGTCGGCTTTGTACTTGAGACCGTAATTAGATTCGTATTCTACCACAGGCATGCGCAGCTCCATGGACTGGATGACGCACTTGGCAGCGTCGGGTAGTGTGTTGGCAAGTGCTGTACCGTCTGCACCCAAGGTGCTGTAACGCATCAGCACATCGTTGTCGTTGGCGCTTCTGCGAAAAGTGACGCGTAAACCACCCTTCCACATAATCTCCGTGTAGTCGGAGAAGAAGCCTGGAAGCAAGCGCATGGGAAACAGTACTGTGTGGCTTCGAGTTTTGATTTTTGTATCTGCTTCGAATCCCCCTGCCTGGTAGTATGCTGCATCGGTCTTGGAGAGCTTCAGTGTTCCCACAGCTGTAGAAGTAATCCCGGGGTAGTCAACCCTATCGATGACGGTGCCATGCTTTCTAACTTCCACTTGCGAGAACAGATGCGGTACAAAATTGTCCACAAGTTTTAAATTTGCATTGGCGTTAAATGCTTCCCCGTTGTCTCTCTTCACCACATCAAACTTGATATACAAATCAGCTCTGTGAGGGTGAATGAACCCATCCCCGACGTCCACATCGTATTCAATCTCCCTGTTCGGTTCGTTCAAATTGGCGAACGTGCGACGATTGGGTGGGAAGGACTGCAACTCGTAACTTTCGATTTGCTCCATGATTGTTATTTATTATACGTTAATCTCCACGACGGCGGTGGTAGTAGCTCCGGCAAAATTCACCACCTCCCCCTTCTCGTTTGTCACTGCCAATTTTATGTTGTCTATGCGATTACGAGATATAGGGAAGTATATCGGTGGTGAGGGTGTGTAGATAATCGGTTCCATGAATTCAGAGTTTGGTTTGAACGTAGCGATGATACCTGTTTGCTTGTGGCTGCCTGGGATACCATCCGAGGATTTGGTGATCATGCCTTCTGCCACATTGCAATGTATGTTCAGAGTCTCGATGGCTAGAAATTTAGGAATGTTGGCACCGATGTGCTTGATGCCAGGTTCGAGCTTTGTGTTGTTCTCGAATCCCAGACGCTCTCCAACAGTGCCTAGGTCTACTGTTTCCGTAGCAGACACAATTTCAACTCTGTGAGTTACAGAATTTTGAGATAGCAGTATATTTCTTGGCAATTGGGCTTGCAAGGTAGACAGATTGTACTGTCCTGGCGTGATAACTATTTTTTCATTTCCAACAGTAATTTTGTTATTGTGCTCCGTGACATTGGGTATCAGGTACATGCTGTAGAATGCACGAAGAGCAATAGATTTAGGATAGATGATGTCGTCATGCAACGCGAGTTTCAAGACCGAAGTCTCGCTGGTGAGATGGAACACTCCCATGGTGTTTTAGGTACCACAATGCTTTCTGAAAATGCTCCACTGAGGGGTTATTTATTTTAGACATGTATGCGAGAACGAAAAGGCATAGGTGGCCGCAGTTAACATCGGTGAAACCCTGGATGCGTTCGTCATTGTAGTAGAGGTTGGCAACACTGAGATACTTCACCAACCTGGGAGGCGGTGTGCCACCGAACGAATCGAAAACAAATGCTTTGTCATCGTCAATTTTGAGGTAGCATATCCAATGTGTACCAGGATTTTTGTAACTGTCCAGGTTGACCACGCCATACTCCTTTTTCTTCACAGCAGAGGGTAGAGAATCGGACATGAAAACACCCCTAAAGTTCCTTATTCCCAACAGTTCGATCAGAGATTCAATATCGAAGTTGGACAGGGCTTCTTCTTTTTTTTATATTTCTTCAAAGCATCGAGGTTGTTTTTTCGCTTTTTGGTCACACCTTTCCCCTTCTTCTCCATAGCCAGGTTGTGACGTTTCTGTTCTTCCAGCTCGGCCTTGTTCTTTTTTGCATCGATGACGGTTTTGGCAATGGCAGCACTGCCTCCTGCCAAGCTGCCCACTGCACCCAAAGCTGCCAAGATGGCCGGAATGCTGAATATGAAACCTCCAATCTTCTGCTGCTTCCGCGAATGCTGCAACTTTTTCAATTGTGGAGTGCTGAGCAGCAATTTCATTCCGTGTCCTTTAGACAAGCATGAACGTTTCTTCTCGCGTTGTTTCTTGGTGAGTAACCCATTGAGGGCACCCAGCGTTTTCAGATTCGAATATGGTATCTGGTACACGACGCCCTTGGCCTTCATGATGTAATTTTTTTTTTACGGTATGTTATTTTATATATGTTCAGAGATTTTTTGTTTCCCTCCCGTGTAATTTTTTTACGGTATGTTATTTATATATACTTTGCAGCTATTAAACAAATTCGATTATGTGCTTTGTTTTCTTACCAAGAAGTTCTTTTGCCCCCTTGTACACGATTCGAGTTGTGTTCTCGATTAAAATGGATAGCTTCTCGTCGGATAACATGCTAGCGTATCGATCTGGTAAAAATAGACTGTATTGTCCGTTGAGCAACAGACGTACTTTAGGACCAAACTGGGTTGCAACAATTGAACCAGAAGTTATTGCATAAGGTTTGTCCACTTCCAATTCCTGAATTTTTATATATTCGACTGACAAATTTAGCATTTGTTTTAATGCCTGGACGTCACTAATTTTTTCACTCATATCGAAGAAATATTTTTTTTGGTCTCGTAGATTTTTTACAGTGTGTTATTTATAGAAAAAAATTTCGGCATTGCCTAATGCGATCAAGTGATCGATGATCCTGCTGGTTTCAGCATTTGAAGCATACCAGTCGTCTGTATATCGTCTCCTCCCCTGTCTCCACTCGTGAAGTTCGTCCATCTTATCAGCCAATTTTTCATCAGCAGCCCGAAAAAGAGCATAGGGAGAAGAAGAAGATTTTACACCGCTTATTTTTCTCAGATGATCCAGAAGTAGCATTTCACAGGGCAAGCGAAATTGTGGTGTTATTTTAACTAAATCAATAAGCTTTTTAACATCCTCGTGACTATCGTCGAAAGTAAATGTAAATATTTTGTATAACACTTCTGTTGGTAAGTCTGTTATATGCGTAGACATTTTTTACTGTATGTTATTTAATTACAGCCCCCACCCCAATTTTCGTTTTGTATTCATGGCAATGGTCGTGCCCAATGCTGCAACCCGTTCACCCAGCGAGGCGTCTCTGCTGACGAGTCTCCCGAACGCGGCATGCTCCAATTTTCTATCAGCATCGTGACGCGCATCTAAATTCGTATATGTGTTGTAAGCAATGTCGTGATCCTTGCATGCAGCATCCAGCAGATTTACCCCCTTGTCTCCTCTCTCCAGTCGCCGTTCCAGTTTAGTACCCGGTCCGCAGTATTGGTAACCTGGTAGGTGCATCTCGAAGGGTAGCTTGTTGATGATGTCGTTCACGAGACCTCGACCCTCGGCCACATTCCAGAATTTGGGAGGCAGGGTGTTGATGATTTTGATAAGGTAACCTATACCTTTGTTGTCGTTGACAATAAAGTTGCTAAGCTTGGTGCTAATCATGTCCATGATGCCCACCTTCTCGTTGTGGAAGTTGCGATTGCCTGCATTTTCTTCGCCTGCGATAACCAGCAATCGATCTACAAGCTTCCTTACGTCGTCTACCCAAACAAACTCTTTAGGTAGGGTATTGTAGAGTTTGACACCGCTGCCAGTCTTGAGCTGGTTCCATATTGGCTTGATGAGGTTCCTGTATTTTTCTCCACTGCTTGATTTTACGCAATTCTGTGTTGCATCGTTGTTTTGGTACAGGGCATCCGTCATGATTAAAATTTCTGTGTAACTTTGGTAATCCTCGTCTGTATAATCTTTAGGTTGCTTTTTGGTGATAAGTTCCCACAGGCCCACAGTGCCAGGATACCTAGTCCAGCTGTTCTTCTCGCCCAAATTAATTTTCACGTCGTCACCTTCGAACGTAACTTTTGACTTTCCAATTTTCCAAACCACACCCTCGTTAGGTTCCACAGAGGGGTACAATCCAAACACCTCGTCCTTTTCAAATTTCCCGGTGCTCAGGTAATCTCTCGCCAACGGACCTAATTCAACTACCTTGTCCGAAGAGGTACTGCCTAGAACCTGACGTCTCAGAGGTGCAGCTCCAAGTTCGAACGGGGTAGTGTGAATACTGGATATCGGTGTAGGCACAGCATAATTTCGAGCAGCAAGTGGCACGAGCTCGTTGATTAAATCTTTATTTTGCTCGGTAACATCTTTGATGTCTTTACCTAGTCCACTTATAGCATCAATAATAGGTTGGTCCTGTCGCTTTTTCTCTTCGTAAATTCCGCGATTCTCTGATTTCCAACCCCTGAAGCGTTTGGCCAGGTAGTCGCGCAGCTTCAAGTTGTCGTCTGCGAGTTTGCGTTTCATTATTTGTTATTTATAATACGACAAGACGTTTCTTGTAACGTCGCAACGTTTAGAAAGTTGTTTATTTTGTTTCTGTATTTTCCGTCATTGGGTTTCCTCGTCATGTCTATCGTGGCGAATCCGAAATCATCTTGGTTCCAGCATGAAGAGCAAAATTTGGAAAACTGATTGAAGTTCATGTCCCCGCCTACATAATCATCGTAAGAATGTTTTAAATTGGTGTGGTCTTGACGAAACAAGCAAATAAAATTAGCGTTGTCTCGGAGAAGCTGCTTGGGAATTTTGGAGAAGGTCTGAGCAAGGTAGAAGCAGTCCATGCCTCTGTGCCGCCCCTGTGTAAAAAAATTGCGAATTTCGTTATGGTTCTCCAGGATGACATCGTCGAAGACCACCACCGAATTTTCATGGCAGCAGTCTAGTGGCATTACTTCGGAGGCAAAAGTAGCTATGCTCAGCCCTTCGTACAGTTTTGTCAGCTGTTGATATTTTGCTTGCTCCAAACTTTTGGAAAAAACATACAAGTGCCTGTTCTTCCAATCTAACCAGTCGGGAGCAAGAAGAAAATTATCAATAAGTAAAGTTGTTTTCCCACACCCTGAAGGTCCGACAATAAGGCTGCGAATGTTGTCCGGCAACAATTCGCCGTTTTTCCTAGCCTGACACTCCGAGGGAAAATCTGGCAGTCGTCTCACCACATCCCAAGCACCTGTTACACAATCACTTCGTTTGCGTCGATCCAACTTTTTTCCTCGAGTCCCAACCATTTCACCAACAGTTTGTCACCTTTTCTACGTAATACTTTTTCGATAAGATACGTATTGGGGTATTTTGTTTTGGAGAGTTCCTCCTCGTAGAATCGCCCTTTCAAAATTTCGTCGCGATTATCTTTTATTATATACGTGTGACGGTTACCGGGTAACAATCGAGCAACGGTGAAAAGTTCTGTACTCCAGTTTTTGGTAAAGCCTTTTTCAAACATGCGCTTAAATTTACTAATTCTTACTTGGTCTCCAATTTTGAATTTCGGTTTTTTGTTAGTGGGCCGGTACTTGGGGCAATAAACAGTAGAGATCAGTCGTGCTTCATCAGACTTGCTGACATCGGCAGGCTTCATGCGTATCGTGCTATGCAACGTGTGATTATAGTCGTTTACGAGTTCCGGAAGTACGTCTACCCACTTGTGGTTACCTTGAAGCGTAAATCGTTTCCACATGCGTGTTTTGAGAGTACGGTTAAAACGTTCTACTACGCTGGCTTTGATGTGACTGAAAGTCGAGTAATGTTGAATATTTTGCTTCTGAACAAACTGTTGAAATATCGAGTTGTAAAATTCTTTTCCGTTATCCGTTTGAAGAAATCGAGGTCGCCTGCCACTTTCATTGAAAATAGTTTTGAATGCTTCCATTACGCACACACCTGTTTTAGCCTTGAGGGGCAAAGCCCACGCAAATTTTGAAAATGTATCTATAACAGTAAGAAGATACTTGTATCCTTTATTGATTTTATGTAAATTTTTTAGGTTGCCGCTACTCATTTCCACAAGGTAAGCCTGCCAAAGATCATCCACGCCTTTGGTCACCACCGCCAGTCGTTTGTAGTTTCGTCGTGCAGGTTTATGAAGCTCGTTCACAATACCCTGCCTAGACATGGCGCGAAAATAAGAATATAGCCTGGATGGGATTTCTGGCTGCAGACAATGCTGGGTTTTCTATGTACAGCTTGTCACCTATTTCTATGTCGATAATTTGAGTGGCATCTTCGGCATAGGCAGTCTCGCGACTTTCGGGGTGTGTGAAATCGACCAGCTCAACTCCTCTTATTTTAGGCTCATCGCCAATGTTCGTCACGGTCATAATTGGGTAGTGGGTTGCGTGAGGCAAAGACCAGTAGGAAACCTTGACGAACTGAAGTGTGCCAGCGAGGAAAAATTGATGATAGGCTTTTGCAGGAGTCAACATGTAGAGTTTGTAACCTGGATTGAAAGGGGAGGAGAACTCTCTGTTTGGTATGCTGTACAGTTCGATGACAATCGTAGACTTGAGATTGTCGATGCTGGCATTTAGAGTGTTTATGTTGGTTCGAACCTCAGTCTCCACATCCTCCAATCTGCCATTCACCGATTCCAGGTGTTCCTCGATAGCATGAACAACAGTGTCGTAGTTTGGTTTGATCTTTACATCAACAATAAGGCTCTTGAATTTTTCATTTAAGTCATGTAGTTGGGTGCTGAAATTAGCTATAGTCGATTCCTGACTTGCCTCGATACTCCCAATTTGCTCTTTCACGCTGGCAATAATCTGCTGCAGGCTTTCTACAAGCGTCAACTTGGAGCTCTGTATTACAAGGTCGTGGACCTGGGTTCTAATTTCCGCAAACAATTCATGCAGCTCGGTGATGTTCTGGTTGGTAGGTAAAGTCGCGACAGACCCCCGTATCGATTCAATTTCGGTTTGAATGTTTTTGATGTCGTCGGATTTGAGTATTCGGTTTAGAGTTCTTTTCACGCTTTTCAGTTCCTGAGAGGTAGGTAAGGTGGCCACCGTGTTTTGGAGCGACTCCAAAGCTTTTTTCACCGCGTCCAACTCGGAGGCATCGGCAGCAGCACGTATGCCTTTTTGCAGTTGTGTTATGTCATCCTGGGTGGGGGTAGATTGTTGCAGGGTTTCCAACTTAGTCTGTATGTCGTCGATCAAGTGATGGAAATGAGACAACTCGGATTCTGCATTCAGATTTTCCAGTTTGGCGATTTGCTGTTGAACGTTGGCCAGTGTATCCCTGATGCCCGGCAGTTTGGTTTCCAGCTCATCGTGAACGTTCGCCAGATCATTTCTAATGACAGCAAGTGCATCCTCAATATGGGTTATGGTGCCGTGCAGCTTCCCGAAATCCTCGTAGGTTTCAAGTTGGAGTTTGATGTTGGCCACGCTACGGGCAATGGCGTTCAGTTCGCTAGACGACGGTAAATTGTCGATAAAATCCTCCAGTGTTTGGAGTTTAGTTTTTACTTCGTTGATGGCCGCATGCAAAGCGTCCGTTTGTAGCTCAGCCTTGATGCTTTCCAACGTAGGGATTTTGAAAGATTGAAACTGTTCGCGCAATTTAGCAATACTAGCGTTCACGCGATCGTAGTCGTCTTGTGTTTTAATGCTCTGGATGATAGTTTGCAGTTCGGTCTGGATGTTGCTTGTTTGGTCCTGCAAGCGTTGTTTCAGCTGTTCAACGTCTGAGGTTTGCGTTTGTTGCAGCTTCAGAAGTTCGTTCTGCAGATTGCCCACACTCAGTGCCAGCTTGTCGAGATTGTCTATCGACGCGAGGTCGGTGTATTTTTGCAGCAGCGATTTTAGCTATGCATCAATCTTGAGTACAGGGTCCAAGCACTGAGACTGCAAGCTGGCTATCTCGGACTGGAGGCTGGAGTTGAGCGTGGACTGGAGGGCCTGCAGATCGCTTCGCAGCTTCTTGACCCTGACGTCGAGCATGAGAAGCTCGTCGCCATGGTCGTCGCGTTTCGTATGGCCAAAAATATCGTTAGGCATTATTGTTATTTATTATAGGATAGCTAATTTTCATTTCTATGAAAAGAGGGATGAGTTTGTCGTAGTCGTCCAAGAGCTCTATGTACAGGCGATCGCCAGCAGATACATCGTACGTGGTGGTACTGTTCATCCTATCGTGTTTGATGCGATAGATGTTCTTGCCGGAGGAAATTTTGGCCTCTCCTTTATTCTCGGGATTCATGTCAAACTGCAGTTTGCCGGAGATGGGGAATTGGTAATAATTCAAGTTGTTGTTGAATATGTAGAAAGTCTTGCCCACATCCTCGTCGTACTGGGTCAGGATGCTATTCAAGTGTATAATCAACAAACCGTTGAGTTTAGATAATAGGGAGGGTAACAAGTCCCAGCTTGCAGGTGGCGACGGTGCGCTTTGGGCGAATGCCTCCATAGCCTGCTTCCTGAAGCCAAACAGGTTCATAGGCATTGTTATTTTATTTTATATTTAGCGATTCGTTTCGAGCAAGCCAATTTCAGCGTTGGTAAAGCAAAGCTTCGAGCCTCGTCAGTGCTGCCAATTCCTATTTGTAGGTTAGCTTAACCAGTGAAAAATCATATAGTAGAATTTTCTTCGAATAGGTTGGCAAAACCCAAGCCTCAAAAAAAAAAAAGCATCTAATAGAGTTGCCAAATATAAAAAAACAATAAACCCCCCTCATAAAAAGCTACAGTAAGAGCCCACAGGTCGCCAACACTAGGCCTCCAACAGTGTTGCCAAACATAAAGGGTACATGGGCCCCTCAGGCCCTTTAATAAAAATTTACAGTAAAAAAAACCCAGTAGGTTGACAACACTGTCAGAAAATCTACGGCAGTGTTGCCAGATGTAAACAAAGAGCAATGGACCCCCCTCATAAAAGGCTACAGTAAAAGCCCACAGTGTTGCCAACTCTGTCCTCAGAATATACATCATAAAAAACTACGACAAGGGCCCACAGAGTTTGCAACACTGGGCGCACATAGGCCCCTCATAAAAAGCTACAGTAATAGGCCACAGTGTTGCCAATTCTGTGCCTTCAAAATATACATCATAAAAGGCTACGACGAGCCTCAAATGATGATTCGAGCCTCAAAAAAAGATTCAGAACTCTCATGTACGCTGAGGCTAGTGGGGTTAACATACACCGTAAAAGGCTACGCCTCGCCCGAACACATGTACACTCACACACAAAAAAAAAGCTAAAAAATTATACACCGTGAAAGGCTACGCCGAGTTGGAAACACTGCTGGTGAGGTTAACATACTCCGTGAAAGGCTACGCCTCGCCCGAGTTGGCAACACTGCTTGTGAGGTTAACATACACCGTGAAAGGCTTCAAAATATCAGTTGGTGAAATTTTCGTGGGGTGAGTTGGCAACACTGAGCCCCACATGATGATTCGAGCCCCAAATGAGGTCGCAGAACCGGGTATAGTGCCCTACTTGCAGCGAAACGGCAACGCTGTGGAAGTCGCTTGCAGCCAGCGGAGTCTGAGATTAGCCGACCCGGCCATACGTCATGCAGCCGTTTATCATATTAGGAATGCGAAAGAATAATTAATATCTGGAACCATATTTGAGGTACACACGCCAAACTTCTGGAATTTGATCAAATGCGTGATATCAACAGTTTTTTTGCAATTTCATTGAATTTGTAATTATGCATTTCTTGTTTGCACGTTTCCCTAAAGTGCCAATTTTTGAAGTATCTAGTAAAAATATGCATTTGATTTTTTCTACAGAAGTGCAAAAATAATCAAACTTCAAGTACACAAAATCTCAAAATTATATGTCCAGTCGATTATAAACTGTTTGGTGTTAAGTTCCCCGTTCGTGAAGATTGGAAGAAAAACTACAGTTTTCAGTGATTTTTTCATTATACTAAGAAAACAAATTTAAGATTAATTTTCAAATAACACTTATTAAAAAGTAGATACCTGAAGCTTTCCAATGAGGTATATTTGACTTTTTTCCTCCCACAGAGTACAATTTTACAAGCGTGTAAACCAAGGGGTCAATATTTTTGTCACGGATAGTAATTAAAAAAAATCGTCGAGACACAAGACAACCATCCACCCAGAGGAGATGGGGATGAGGGATTTAATTGCTGATTTCTTATTTTAGGGCAGCAGGAGAAAATTGAAATACTTTTAGAACAAAATTCTGATTAGATAAAATACGAGAATTCTGCCCGGAATATACATACAATGTGCTACTTAAAAGCTGTCCAAACCGAAGTCTGAACTCCCTTCCCAAGGGGGCTGACGTCCCTGGGGGAGTGGTTAGCATAGCGCGCTACGACGCCAGAAGTCCCAGGTTCCATTCCTGCCTGGGCATTAGTCTTCTTTGTGTATGTTCCTTCATCATATTCTCACTTATTCTTATCTTCACGATTAGCCAAAAATAGCAGAAGAGCGAAGTAAAATAAACCGAGTCAATCAATCTACCTCCTCGAGAAGGGAGAGATGCGGATAAATATATTACGTAGGACCGCTGACCTCGGCACTTCGCACACAAACAAACAAAGCATATCAAAACAAAAATCGTAAAAAAATCTTACGTACGGGAATTTTACATAGTGTTTCTTGCATTCATCAACAATCTCAATGTTAGTAGGCATGTCAAATGTTTGACAAAAGGATGTGAAATCATACAATTGTGAGTTGTACTTAATGATTATATTTTTTTCAGTAAATGGGCATAGCGACGGAGATAAGCGCATTGTGGTTATTCTTACAATCAACTTTGCAATTGTTGCAGCAGTAACTAAGAAAACAAAGTTAACAAAGAAGCAACCACAAAAGAACCCACCATAAATCCCGTGCGGTGCTCGAAGAACAAATTTCTGTTTTGCATTTATCGCCGACAGATAGCAGTACCAAGGCGTAGCTACGGGGTGTGCCTAGACACACCCTAATGGATTGCTTTATCAAAGATAATTAAAGACAGATATTTCAATAAGAGAAAAAATAAGCGGCATCTTTCTTTTTCCAGGACAAAATTATTAAAAGTAGAGATTATTCGAAATATTAATCCTACCCCCTTCCTCAATATTGGTCTAAAAATTACCTATATTTGTGGAAATGTGGAAACGTTATTTTCTTTACTGAACGCTCGAAATTAAAAACTGATATAATACAGGGAAACAGTATGTGTAACAATAACAACAATGTCACAGAAACATATTTGCTGCCAACAATCGCCTTCCCCTCCATTCTCACAATCAACTAATTATTGTATGCTTTCTGTGGGACAGAAAGCTTATCAGTAAACATTTTGACAATGCAACTATATTGTTGGAAGTTTATTTATCAATGTCGCTGGTGGCTGGTATTTACATCTCTTTCCCGAACCGACATTGTAACTGTCGTTGTACTTGCTTTTTCGGATTCTGTTGCAAATTCGTCTCTCGGAATGATCGAAGGAGCCATTATTTGATGAAAATTGGCGCTTGTGGACGTGATATTTCGTTCGTGTAAACTTACCGTACTTTTTTTTAAACAGGTAGTTTATGCTCTAAAAGAAGATGGTTCGTTTTGTCGTAAGACTGAAAAGAAACGAAGGTGCTCCCGATCGAAAGCAGACAGTTGAAAGTTTAAGTGGTAGTGCCTGTGATAGTGCAAGTTGTAGTGGTATCGGTGAACTTGTAAATAACAAACCATCCTGTTTCGATGCTCCTGATGCTGAACAAACACCAGGTAAGCCTATTGACATATCTAGAGCCCAGAAGTTCAGGCATTTATTTTCGTTAAAATAGGCAGGCAAAAAGGCATTTATAATGTGGAAAATAGGCACTAAAAATGAAAAAAAAGGCAAAATATCTGGCAACATGTTAAAATCTACATTGGGAAGAGCATTTCAATTTTCTCCGTCTTGATTGCACATAACTACAAGGTGTTTTTTTAAGTTCTCAACATTCATTGATAGTCGTCTGTCAGAGAGAATATTTCTCATAATAGAAAATGATCTTTCTACTTCGACAGAAGTTATTGGAGCATACATATAACAAGCTAATGTAGCTGGACTCATTTTGGTAACAGCATTTTCATCTTTTAGAATATCACAAATTGTTTTCAATTGTTTCAACTCCTTATTTGCACTCACTACCCGTTTGCACTTTTCCGCAACAGCTGACCCCTTTTCTCCTGGCACTTCCATCATCTGCTGCATAGATTCCTCGAAGATTTTCATGGATGCTACAAGAGTCTCACCTCTTTTTTCTAGCTTTGTAATTGTCTCTGGCAATGCACCATAATGTGCAAAAATAAACGACAGTTCATTCTTCAGTTCTGAATAGCACAGGAGTTTTTCACTTCACGAATTGAAGCCGCTTCATTTTCTGGATGAGCATCGATCACCTCACTGATTTTTTGAAGGTTGTTAGCATAATATATAGCTGCTGATATCCAGGTTCCCCATCTGGTCAAGACTCGTTGCGGAGGTAAACTAAGCTCAGGCGCAACTTCCTGAAATTTTCGGGTTCGAGAGGGAGATTTCAGAAATATCTTCTTTGTGTTCGAAATCAACCTGTCCACTTCAGCAGTCAATCATGCACAAGGAAATGTTAACCGAAAGGCAATATCCTAACTCAGGATGAAATACTTTTTTCTCACACTTTTCTCCTTCAGCAATGTTGAAACATGCACGAGTTCAATATTACTTAAATAAGGCGAAAATTATTCACGTAATAAACGGAAGAAAAATAAATGCCAACATTTTTTTTAAAAAAAATGGTCAAATTTCATTGAAAAAGGCAGAAAAAGGCATTATAATTAAAAATAGGCAATGGGGTCCCAAATAGGCAAAATAGGCAAAATGAAAAGGCTTCTAAAACATTCGAAACAACATAAAAAACGTATATTCGGAAAATTTTTATCAATATATGCAGTAAATAAAAAGAGGCATTTTGCCAAACTTCCGGGCTCTAGACATATCAGTAGATCCTTGTGACCCTGTGAATGCAATGCCACATAACAGAACAGAATGTGATGTAAGGTTGAAATTTGGACCGTACCAACCAAACCTGGTGGTTTTCCCTAGAAGTAGAATAGGTGGGAAAGAAAGGGCTTTTCAATCTAGTTGGTTTCACAGTTACAAATGGTTGGAATATAGTATAGCTGTTGACTCTGCATTTTGTTTTTACTGCAGAGTTTTTTCTTCAAACAATGCATCAGTGAGAGGGCACCTTGATCAAGAATTTATCACACGAGGTTTTAAAAACTGGCATAGAGCAAACGAATGTTTTCGAAGTCATGAAAAATCTAAAGGACACCAGCAAAGCTTAAGTTCCTGGTCAAACTATACAATAAAAATAAACCAATTGACGTCCAATTAGATGAGTGTAAGAAGGCTTTTCTTTCAAAGCAGGAACAAACAAGACTGCAAAATCGACAAATCATGGAGAGGCTAATAAACATAATTCTTTGTCTTACAAAAGGAGGCCGCCCATTGAGAGGTCATACTGAGAATAAAGAAGCATACGACAGGGGGTTATTTCTAGATGTAGTTGATTTAATTTCCAAATATGACCCCATTTTGAAAGAACACTTAGTGAACGGGCCAAAAAATTGCATTTACTTAAGACCACAAATTCATAATGTGATCTAATCTGCAGTTTGAAAAATGTCCTTGTAAGGAAGTTGAAAATGTCATTGCTTGGTACAAACGTGTGCATTATTGCTGATGAAACGAGTGATTCTGGTCATCATGAACAGATTGTATAGTTTTTCGATTTTTTTGTGTCATTAAACAGTTACCTGTTGAGCATTTAGTGGCTCTTCGTAAGTTATCTTCTGTAGATGCACAGACAATTTTTAATACGTTAGCACTAGTAGTGTCAGAGTTTGGTGTTGATTGGCAAAATGTTCTTTCAGTTTGCTTTGATGGAGTCTCAACAATGTCTGGGACACTATCTGGGGTGCAAATGAAGTGCAAAGAAAAGAACAGTTCAATAATGTACGTTCACTGCTATGCTCATTGTTTGAATCTTGTACTTGTGGACTCATATAACTTGCGACCCGAAAATAGACTAGTTTCAGATTTTTTCGGAACAATTCAATTCCTTTACTCTTTCATTGAAGATAGTTCGTCAAGGCATGCAGGCTTTTAAAGTGTATGCCAGTAAATTGGTCTAAGTTTAAGAACACTGAAGTCTTTGTCAACAACGAGATGGACGTGCCGTGCTGAAGCTGTTTCTGCAGTAAAAGGGAACTACTCTGCAATTATTTTGGAAGAAATCACTCAAACAGTCATCAGGGTGATGTGAGAGCTAAAGGGAATGGACTGAAACAACAAGCCAGATCGTTTGAGTTCGTCTTTTGTCTCACAATGCTGCAACCAGTCCTACAAATGATCGTGAAGGTTAGCAAGTTACTCCAAAGTCCAGATGTAAATCTACTTTCGGCTGTATCTAGTGTCAGATCACTTCGCAATGCTGTGCAATCCATGAGAAATTCATCTCAATTCATGGAACTCTTCAACGAAGCTATGAAGGTCTGTGATGGTCTGGAGATTTCAATTCCTCCAGTGGAGGCGCAAAATTGCAAAGACTCTTGACGAATCAGTCAGCTCGCAGTATTTGAATGAAACAAAGGAAGAGGAGATGAGAATTTATTGTTATTATCCTCTTTTAGACTTAGTTGTTTGTGGTATTGATGAGAGATTTCGTGAAGAAACTGTTGGGGTCGTCAGTGCCATGGGAAATCTGGTTGGCTTTAATGTAAAGGATGAAGAAATAGCCGTCTTAGCTAGAACATTCAAATTGTCAGGCGACGAGTTGGCAGCAGAAGTAAGACTTCTGAAAGGAAAATCCTTTGTACCTAAGGGAAGTTCTTCTATTACGCTACAAGAGTGGTTTGAGTGGTTGGAGAAAGAAGACAGAAACAAGATATTTACTGGATTCTACTCTGTACTACAGCGCTTTTCTTCTATACCTGTCACAAGCTGCACGTGTGAGAGAGCTTTCTCCAAGCTTACCCAAGTTAAAACGAAATTAAGAGCAACTCAGAAGCAGGATAGATTGGAAGCCCTGCTCTTGCTATTTGTGGAACAGGAAAAAGCCTCGTCTATGGATGTAAATGAAGTTATTGATGAGTTTAAGAACATTGTACCTTTTGACAGACGTCTCTTGTTATAGATGACGTGTATTTTGATGCATTTGTTTGTAACATTTATGAACATTTTGTGGGTGTGTAATTTCTATGCAATTTGATCTTTTCTACTACATATATTCAGAAATTTTCAACACTGTCATTTAGTGATTTTATATTCCTTTACAAACATCAGTGCAGTTAAAGAGCCAAGTGATTGTATTGCAAAATATGCTATTAAAAAGGTACAAGACCTCATTTTTTTTTCTTTGTGCACACCCAGATATAAAGTTCTAGCTGTACTAGCAATCGTTGCATAACGCCCAATTCATTTTCCAATCGACGCACTGTGCGATTAAGTCCTTCATGAAGCTATTCATGCAGCGTGTTGGGCTCCAAGAGGGAAAGGGGAGGGGGGCGAGTTATCGCACGGTATCTCGAGGCGTGAACCACATTCTTCCCACTTCCGCGAACCTTTTCTCGCGAAAATTCTCTCTCAAAGGCAGACTTTTTTCTATTTTCTCTTTCTTTTCTCCTGTCTCCTGACCAAGTCGATGGGCGGTACAGGGAGATAGCCAAAAAGCCTCTGTGAATGTGCCCAAGTTCTGACGTCACGAGAGCTCACTTTCCCCCGTTTTACGTCGTTTCTTCCTCTTCTTCTCCAGTTCTGGAACTCCAGCCCGGATTTATCTGCTTCCGCTTTTCGCCGGCCGTTTACCTGGTCAGCTCTCTCCTCGCCCGGCGGTTAAATGACTCCCTTAAACTGGAAGGACAGGGGTTCAATTACCTGAGAAGTGCCGGATCAGGAAGCTATAGAAGCAAACGCCGCTATCTCAACGGAGACCGAACGCCCTCCCATGGTGCTATATATAGTGTGATCACGAATATTTTCTCCGAAAGTTTTAAATGCCGATCTATTTTGAAAAGTATCACTAAATGTCCTTGTAGAGAAATATATTACTTTTTGAGTTACAATTTCTGATAACTAGGTAAGAGATTTTACACGTGATGACTCAATATTTCCAGATTGACCAAACTAAATAGACTGGAATAGTCTAAACAAAGAACAACAAGTGTAACAATATTGTATTTTGGGGTATTGCTTTATATCTATGTAATAAGTTTACGGGATTTCTCATTTGAGAACTTCAGATATGAAGGCCCTCTAGGAGAAATATTCTAAGTCGAAACGTGGACAGCAGGTGATTATTTAAAGCATTCACTTTAAGATCAATTTGAGAAAGAAGCTTCTTTTGTCAGTTTTATATCATAAATAGGGTCTGGACTTTGATGTATTTATACATTTAACATGTTCTGAATTGCATATTTTCAGTTTAAAGTACTTGTTTGTACAGTCCTGTCCGAATAAAGTTGCACATTTACAGGGTTAAACAGTGAATAATGTGCCACAGGAGTGTACATTCATGTTTACATAAAGTGGCACTCTTCATAGGATTGAAGAGTTGAAGCATAGGAGTAATGTATAAGATGTGATATTTTAAAGTTTTCATTTAGACATGCAGACATATTTGTTAGACAAAATTCAAAATATGATTTTTTAAAACGTTCAGTAACGTTTATCTGATTGTTACAAGCTCATATTTTCACTTAATCATGTTCTGAATAACAAAAATCGCACAACAAAAATCAAGCTCCACTCCTGCCCAGAGCGCTGCACATCGGCCAGATTCGCTTACTACGCCCACCTGCTTGCCGAGCCGGGCTTTCCTCCGCCTCCCGCCTGACGAGTCAACGAGTAAGAACTGCCTGCCTAGGTATTGAAGCTTCAAGCATCGAAAACGCACGGGTAACTGGCAGGCCTTGAAAACTTCCAAACACACACACCTAGTTTATCTACAGGAAACTCTCATTCCGGTTTTGCACTGTCTCCAGATACATGAGTCATGCAGTCACTGTTGCCAACTTTTAGATTCTAAAATGTTCAAGGAGCACTTGAAATGTTCATCACGTTTATCAATTTGAAATTTCAGAGATTCATTCCGTGGTAGAAAACATTTGTATTACTGACACCTGTAAAGGAGTACGAACCAAGTTTCGCAAAAAGTGCCATCGTAAATACATTTTTGGAACATTGTTTGGCTGGAGGTTTTTCTACATGAAACTATTTTTCGAAGAACTTTGAAAACTTTGCAACAGATTTTCTCTCTAGTGTAATTTTACCAATTCAATGCCCGAATTAATTGCTCAAGATATCCTCTCTCCTTTTTGAAAACTTATATTTTCATGACTTGCTTAGTTAGTGTTACTATCCCCTCTAGCTCACAAAAAAGTTTGTTTTGTTTTCGTACATTTCATTCTGAAGGGAATTTTATTCTCAATTTAGGTACAATACAGTACTTTTTCAACCATTACATTTCTGACATCACGTTATGACGAACACTAAAGCACGGGGGTTCATAAAATGCATCATGAAATCAGTATTTAAATTACAAAAGGTTTTTGCATATTGCCATCTATTTAAAAAAAATCGTTATTGGCTCACGTTGTTGTGAGTTATCTAGTTCTACAGACATCATTGATAGTAACACGATGCAAAATATAATTGTCAGCTTGTATCTTCAGACGGGTGCAAATAGCAGGCATTGCTGGCTCACAGATTTCTACAAACAACATAGAAATGAAACCGAGAGAAAACTTACGATTTCAAGGCCAGAAAAGTGACATAAAATGAACAAAACACGCAAACCTATTTCAAGACCTTCAAAACAAATTTGAGAAATATGTGATAGTCGGTTTGACATAATAATGAAACTAATTTGAGAAGTTACAAAATCTAGCACTTGTGCAACCTCAAGGCCCCTGCGACTAGCATAAATTCAAATGTCTCCATGCGTAGTGAAATTTAATGGCCGTCGACAACACTGACAGTGGTGCTTGCGTCAGACTGAAGGAATTACATAGGGTCTCACGCGACTAATTGGTTCCCGTGTAAAATGAGAAAAACCTGGCAGGCTTCGAGGCCCGTCAATTCCTGTACAGGGAAGCTCGCTTGCGCAATGTCCAACGCCTGGCTTCAAGTGCGCGTTGCATATTATTTTAGGCGCGACTCCTTGTTGACGGGTATCTTCCGGTTCTCGTGCAGGCCTCTTCCTTTTCTTGATTTGCGAATAGTAGCCGTAGCCTAGCGGTTCACGTAATGGCCCTGAAGTAATTTCAGAGACCCGGTCGACCATAAAGAATAACACGGAAGTGAAATAAATGACAGAAGGGTACGAAAAATAATTACACATCTTAATATGCTTGCATATGTTCTACACGTTTCAGTGATTTGTATATCGATTTTGCATGCGTTGGCTATCTAGAAACTCAGGGTTTGTAGTTGTAAGTTTTGCGACAGAGCGGACCATTTGAGGTTCTGAAACAACGGTCCTCCAATGGAAAATAAATAAACAAAACAATCAAGTACGTACATGAGGGACAGTAATAAAAGCACAATTTCACTTGTTCACGTTATGCCCACGCTACTAGCAAATACTGTCCGCCCCGTAGCGTCAACTCTCTGGAAAACTATGAAACTTCCGCTTAGCAACAGGCCAACGCTAGTTATGTGAACCACAGTCGCTTTTCTCTCTAACATGTTCCATAAACACAGTCGGCCTCATTCTTTTCCGACCAAGCTAACATTTTTAGAACAGTCTAGCTTATACTAGCATACACTCAGAACACTTGTGGACAAGTTTAGCTAGTTCAGACATCAGGAATATGTAAGTTTGTGTGCAATGAGATACAATTAAAATAATTGAAGTTCGCATGTGAGCACACTCGCCCCACCGGGTGGAGCAAATGAGACTAGCAAGGTGTAGAAAATGAAGGCTTATTTTGAGAAGCAGAACTGTCCGACACATTTAATAGGCTGTTGGTTCTAGCGGTGACTATCACAAAATAATATTCTTTCCGTCTCTCCGACGCAGACTAAAACCGTATATAAAATACAGAACGATTACATCACGTATATTACAGTGATGATATTTGCTTTTCATTGTAAAATATAAAACTCGATATACATGTGGCAAATTCATGCATCTTAGTTTTTAGATGGACGCTCTTGCACCTCCTCCCCTATTATACCACCATTTTTATTATATAGACTCCTGTCTGCAAGGATAGAGAGATTCCTAATGAGTAAACACTAAATTAACAAAATGTATATGTAAAATATAATATACAGGGTGAGTCACAAGGCAGGATCGGAAAATGATATAATAGTGAATCGGCTTGCATCCGCCAATGTTCATAACGCACACAAAACAACAGACTCTTCGGAACACAAGGCGGGAAACAAAACACATGAGTAACGCACGTAGAATGATAAAGTTTTAAAACGTGGCCTCTAATTGCAGCATTCCGACGGATCTCTATCGGAAAACCTGACTTAAACCACAGTATTAGGATTGACTGACCTCTATCGGAAAACAGTCGAATTATTAATATTACCACAACGTATGTGAGGAGGATAAACATTCGTCTCAACCTACGACAACGTTTTATATGAATTGCGCTGTAATAATACATTTTTGCACGATAAATAGCATCCGATTGCGACTTTTGAACCACAGTGTACAATTATTTACATAACCTTATAAAGAGAACACCAAGAAATATACACATGCCTTACAAATCCTTAATTTTTAGACGAGTATTTAACCACATTTCACACAGCTACAATGACATATCTTACCCTCTCACCAGGCCATTTACTGTAGTAGTTGCCTAGTCGGTTAGGGTGAACGTATTTGCCCCACCCTCCCATATTGTATATTTCCACCATGTATTTGACAACTTTGGGTCCCGCGGTGCGCTCGACAAAATTAATCGGACGAAGTTTGTTCATGAATTCGAAGCAAATATTTACCCTGGCATATTTCCAGTTGAGAATTAAGAGCTCCCCTCTGTACCGGTTCTGATTCTGCACTGATTGGTGAATTCCCTCTCGAATGAGATAGAAGTCTCTGATTGGCTCGTGGTTTCCCGGGCTACGAAAGTTGAATGCAAACTTGTGCTTAACAATCAGTAAAGGTGCCGAGTGGAAGCAGATATATACAGGCAGGTAACCAGGGGGAGGGCTCGGGGGGCTGAAGCCCCACCCCCTAAAATCCTACACATATCTAATTTAAATAGTATATACTTGTAATTAATTTCATTCTTTAGCAGGATTAAACATCTCGTATAAGAAGTTGTAATATACCGAGAAATTCATCTTCAGCCCTGGTTTATACCAACAGGAATTAAGACAAACGTTGCACCATTGTTGTGTGGGTGGTGGTAGGGCTAACTCGGAAAATCTCCCACAACTTCTTGAATTCATGTTAACCCGTTTGTCTAAAAGGAACTTACGTACCTGTCACTCATAAATGCATATTAGCCACATATGCGGATGATATTGCACTATTTACAAATAGTCCTTACAACAGACACCAACTGGCTGGCGCATGAAGTACAATTCACCTAAACTCTGTCCCAACTATCTCTGGAGCAGGCGAATGAAAACAAGTCTCTGCGCAAGTAGTGACGCGAGACGGCTCCACCAATGAACAAGAGAGGAGAACGGAATTGTGTGGAGGCGGTAAAACAAATGTAGATGCCAGCCTTCCCAGAGGTGTCTTGAACTTTCATCAGCACATACGAGCTGATGTGACAGCAAGCGCACGAACCCGGGTGGGCCATCTGTGCCAATTTTTAATATTCCACTTTGGCACTCAAGATGATGGTACACTCCACACTCCTATATGCGGCACTAGAATGGGATCATTTCTGACCTTCGCTCATACGAAAATTGCAGATTATACAGAATAATGTCGCCAGGCTTATTACTGGACATAGTAGGGACATCACACAAATACATGAGGACCTTGAACTGATTTTTTTTCAACCTGTTATATACGCCATGTGTTTTGAACTTGGAATCAACATAATTCAAAATATATTGCTGCTCGAACACAGGTCCAGTTCAGATGTCCCATTCTATACCCATACATTTCGAACCTAAATAAATATTTATAAAAACGTTCATGTTTTACACGAATATTCAAGTGAATGCTCTAATTAAAAGGAATTGTAAGCACATGCAATTATTCAGAATATGGAATATCATAGCGGGTTTTAGAAAGGAGAGGAATTTTCGAAACTGCTTTGCTCACGTCACATAGGATATAGGTCCCGCGGAGCCTTAACGAGGCCCTTTCGTCTGGACCCAAAGTCAGTTGTGTCGTGCTTATGATTGTTCGTTTCACCAATTTCATCTGTCGCCATTCATTCTCATCATCGCGATTAATAAAATAGTAGAAAAGGTGCGTAAAATAAACAAATTCACCCATTTCTTCACCATGTACCAGTGCAACGCGTAGTGATGAAACTTACCTTTCATTACCTCTAATATACACTTTCTTGATTGATTTGTTGTTTAAAATGCACAGATAGTCAGTCTATTCTGGACTTGACGTACAGCTTAAAGTAGGATCCGAACCACCCTGTGCCCCCAACGGATATCGAACCCGGGACCCTTTGATTACAAGGCGACGACGCTATCACTACACCATCGGAGAGGCCCATGCACCTTCTTGATTGATTGATTTGCTTTATTTTACTTCGCTTCTTGTGCCACTTTTGACTAATTTGCGAAGATGGGGATGGGAGATGATATGATGAAATGGATGGACACTCACAAATATCCATGGCCTGACCGGGATTCGAACCCGGGACTCCTGGCGTCGTAGCGCGATGTCATACACATTCTTGAATTTCACCTACTCTAGCTGAGAAAAACTGAGGAAAATCCCCAGTTAAGGAAATCCACGGATGAAATTTTAATTTCCTTTGTTCCTTCTGATTAAATTGCTTCCGGCCAATGAAAAAACGCCGTAACATCACCAAGGCAAAACTATCCCGTCGAACATATTTGTAAACTTAGCTTCATAATGTATAAGCATCTGCTTCCTTCTCTGGAACAGGATCTTTTGTTAGCTCTTAACCTGGAGTTCCCAAAGAAGAAGCACCTCCTCACGCTATCCTTCCTCTCTCTCTCTCTCTCTCTCTCTCTCTCTCTCTCTCTCTCTCTCTCTTTCTCTTTGCCTTGCAAATTAAACATCATAGGCGAAAATTCCTCTGCTCTCTGTTGCCCAAGAGACCAAGCAGGGCGGGGGAAAAAGAGAAAAAATAAAATTCAGGTGTAGGGGGAGATAATTTTACCGGAATTTACACAGCCCTAAACTTTCACGTTGGTTTAATAAAGTAGAGAACTGAACTTTTGAAATTGTTTGTGTTGGAAGCTGCAGCGACCGATGAATTCCATGCTGCTCATTGTCGATTTTTACCCAGAAATTAAGACCTATTGTTGATACAGGTTGAACGGGAGGTAAAAGAAAAAGTTCGAAAAATAGACAAGAGATGGAAGCATCTACGACCATCACAGTTGCAGCACGTGGAGGAAAAAAGAGTTTGACAAAAAAATCGATTTTAATTGATCAATAATGATTGTCTGCATAAAATTATGTAAGAGTAAAATTATTAAATTCTAGTCTTCAACACGAATGATAACAAGCTTCCATGAATAGTAACAATCGCTTAAATTTACAGTAGGACCTGTTTTATAAAATAACTGTCGCAGTATTATTCATCTCACCGTTGGCTTACATTGCTAGACTACGTTCTGTTTAGGGAATCTCTGGAGCGAGCAAAGGAAAGTAAGCCTCTGTGTGAGTAGGGACTCGTGAGGACTCGACGAGTGAGTGCAAGAAGTGGAAAATGCGGCTGCAGGTACCAGCTGTTATGTCCCGTCTCGTCTCGTTTTCGAGACGAGACACGAGACGGGACAGGCTTTTAAAAATTCGAGACGGGACGAGACTGACCACCTGTCTCGTCTCGTTTTCGAGACGGGACCAGACGGCTCCTGAAAAGTCTCGTCTCGAAAGTCTCGAAAGAATATAAACAAAATAACTAATCAATTGCAAATATTTATTTATTCGGAATAAAGCATTTTCTTTGGAAACCCAAAACAGGTTCTATTACATGAATAAAGATCTGTAAGATTCCCCCTCGAAAAATCCTAATTCGTCACACGTTGTCCGTAACGAATTTGCCAGACTTTAGCCTCGTATCCCAGCTATCTTAACTTGCAAAATCCCTGTATCTTTCTATTGACATTTCATCAGAATACCTTAAATCTGGCAACTATCTGCTACCGCAAGAGCTTTCTTCCATTCATCCTTGCGCAAAACGATCCGTAGGTAGTCACTGCCATTGTTTACTACGGCCCTGTTCCAGCCACACTGGCGACAATCGTCATAAAATTTCTCGCTCAAACAGACCCTTCTTTCATTTGCGAAACCTGTTCTCAAAATCCACAGCAGCCTCGAGTGCTGGTTGCAAACTCCAAAGAGTTCGCACTAAAAACCTAGGTAAAGGTAAAGTTCCAAGTGCATATAACATACATTTACGGGATGTGGGGGAAAGGTCATTTTGGAGGCGAAGTGATCAGCATCACACTCCGGCCGCTTTTGCCCTCCAGGATTGCCCCCATTGATATGAGGCTGTTGAGCCCCGGAGCTGCTTTATGTGGGGACAATGCGGAATAATTCCGACCTTTATTCACCCACTCCGGGAATCGAACCCGGGTCTCCAGCCTGGCAGTCAGGCGCCCTAACGACTACACCACCGCGGCTCTAAAAACCTAGTAAAAAGCTAGTGCAATTAGATACTCTGCTTTGACGTAACAAACATAAAATTGCCTGAAGTCATAGGAGTAATAAGCGACATGCGACAGCAACAAGTGTCGCTTGGAAATGAACGGCAGCGACTAAACCGGCAAGCGGCACGTGTTGCTTTGTCGCTTGCGTGTCGTTCGGACTGGGCCATTTTTTAATAACGTGCATTGTGTCGCCTCTGTCTGTTGGTAGTGAATTCACAGTGAAAGTTTGCTTATAGACTAAGGGGGATTTCACATCGAAGCGACACGCGACCCGCGACCCGTGACACGTGTCGCTTCAGGATTTCACCAATCGAACGCAGGTTTGTGCGGCCTGCCATGCTCCTATACTGTGAAACGTTGCTGTTGATTGGCTTGTTCCAAAGCAACATGTGTCGCGTGTCGCTTGTCGCTCCGGTCTGAAATCTCGCTAAAGGAGCGTGTCGCTTGTTGCTTTGGTGCGAAAACCCTGTGTACCTGGTCACCTGTCGCTTCAACCTGAAAGCTATCTTGTAGAAATTTCACACCGAAACGACAAGCGACACGTATAATTCACATCCAACCGACAAGCAACACAATTCCCTTCAGTCTGAAGGAAGGCATTCACCCCGCATCCGTGAACAACGGACCGAAACGACAAGAGACACGTGCAACTTTTCGTGTGTCTTCTGTTGGAAGGTTGCATTGACTACTGAAAGTTCGCTTTCAAGCGACTCGTGTCGCTTGTCGCCTGTATCTTTGGTGTAAAGAAATTTTCCTCAGAGGAAACTCTTCGAACCGAAGCTGCACGTCTCGCTTGTCGCTTGCTTGTTGTTCTGCTTAGGCCGTTTTCTGGCTACCGTGTATAGTCGGGAGGATTGTTATCCGCGCATGCGCGATGCATGCTTGCTTATAAACTGAATTGTCGCTGTCTTTCGTTGCTTCAGTGTGATACTTCTGTGTCGCTTGTCACATTGAACAAGGCACAGGAGTGAAGCGACAAGCAACATGTTTCGCTTGGATACGAACCCTCAGTAAACGTAACCTTCCGAACCGAAGCACCACGTGTCTCTTGTCACTTGCGTGTCGCTCAAATTGGGTCGTTTTCTTAATATCGAGCGTAGAATCGCCTCGATCTGTTGGTACTGCCCGTGCGGTGAATACTTTTATCATAGACGGAACGGAAGGGGATCCTGTCGCTTGTCACTTCAGTGTAAACCCCCGTGTGGCTTGTCGCCTGTCGCGTGTTCCTTCCGTCTGAAAGCTCCCTGCGTGTACGATGGAAAACTAAGGCAGATTCTATACACTATCTAGCTATTGATAATCAACAAACTTCATTTGATATACTCATGTTCTTATGATTAAGGAATGATATTTATTCTCACTATAATTACAGTGAACAAAGTGATTACAGTTTTAACCCATTTTCGGAATAATATTTTGTGATGTTTCCCAGTTATAACTTTTGTTGGCATAATATCCTTCATTACTTTTACGAGACGAGACAAAACGAGACGGGACGAGACGAGACAGAACCCTTCGAGACGAGACACGAGATGGGACAAACGAATATTTTCGAGACGACACTCGAGACGAGACAGCATTTCCACGAGACGAGACAGACCAAAGTCTCGTCTCGTGGGCAACACTAACTGCTCCGCTCCGCCCACTCACTTTCTCTTCTTCTCTATCGTTATGCGCGGTCTTGCTCCACAGATTCCCGGGACAGAGTATAGGTCTATTGGAAGAGTCCAAACTCGAAAGGGGAACATGTAGAAGCACGCGCAAGATCGGTTGTATGTGTTCGTATGCTTACTCTCGCTCGATTTGTTACAACTCGTAACAAACTCTTTTGGGGTGAAACGGAAGGAAAATTTTACGGAGCCTGCTTCAAGTTTGCGTTCAACTTGCGGTCCCCCCTTATATTACCACTGGACTCGTCCAGTTATGGTAGCTGCAGCAGCGTTTTCCCCTCTCACGTCGATCCCTCTCGAGTCCTACTTGCGCAGAGGCTTCTTTTCCTTCGCTGCTCCAGAGATTCCCCGGACAGAGTATAGTATAATGATAGACGTTTCTGGGGAAAGGTAATTGCCCCATCCACCCTCTGTCGTAAGCCTAAAGCCCACTGAGACGGGGGGCAACAGAAGCGTTTACGGCATCACAGTGGGAGATAAAGGTAAGATAACCTGCAGACTTCTGGCATGGAAATTCCCTCTTCGGTTCCGGGTGTTTTGCTGTAGTGGTCGTTACACAATTTGATTTCAATAGAAGCAGACAACAGAAGTTCTGTTTCTCCGCATCTCAGTGGGCGTTAAGCATTATTAATCCGCCATGGATCAAGAGGGGAGAATAGGGGCAAATACAACTGAGAGGGTGCATGTTACATCATAAATCCTCAAAACAAAACCAAGTCTACGAAAGAGTTAAAAATCGAAGTTGCGTGAGCTTCCGTAAGAGAGCAGTACAGACCCGACTGCAGATGAAAAAAAGGGGAGGGGGTAGACGACCGATCGCCACTTCCGGCGCTCAGGGATGACAGAGGAAATCGCCCCTCCCTTGTCAGGGCCCCGGTGCCTTATGGGCCGGAAACCGCTTGTACAAGGAAAAGCTCGTCGATGGGGCTTCAGGAAATTCGCCTCGTTACGATACGGGTCGGCATCGGCCTGCAGGCAGCCGTTTCTCATTCTAGAGCTCGATCCGTTTGAAGCGAATTGAGGGGAAGAGGGTGTTGCGTACGAGTGGCCACACCCATTGTTCTTCCGTTTGCCCGATGTGACGCAACAATGCTAGCGGAAAGAGTTCTACGTCGTGTCCGCAACTGCATGCGCCGTTAAGTTGGTCCCCGTCGCATTCTTGAACCGTTGAAGTCCGGATCGAAAGGCTCCCGAGAAGTCCAGTTGCCAGTTTTCTCGGAAGGTGTCAGTGCAAGCGTCACATATCGCGCTCTGGAGCGCAGGCGCATATTACGGAAGCAGAAGGCAGACAGTTTCATTGATTTGTTGTTTTAAGTCCATTTCATGCACAAATAGGCTAATTGGGAATGGACCTACAGTTTAAAGTGGGATCCGAACTACTGTGTAGGCACACAGAATACAGAACTCGGGATCCCTCGATTACAAGGCGACGACGTTATTACTACGTCATTGGGGAGAACCAGAGAAGACAGACGAATCTCACTCTTCGCACAAGCCTCAACCACAACCTCCCCGGCTTCGTCCTCCGCCGAAATGCATTCATTGTTAGGCTAAATGCATTCGTTGTTAGGTTTAGTTCACTTAGCATAAATAAATACATTGTTGGTCAAGCCTTGAAAAACTGCAGGGAAGGCGAAAGGAGCGAAGGTTAGTCGAGATTTGTGCGTAAACTAGACCTGATAATGTTTTCCACCTATTTAGTACTTATATTGAAAATGTGTAAGTGTTATCCAAGAAATGCCCAGGCAACACTGAGTTTAAGATTGTTTATTCAATTGCCCAGGGGCGGTGATTAAGGGGGCCTGACGGGAAAGTAGCCCCCCCCATTTTCATCACTTTTGCCCCGCACTCTTGTCTACCAAGGAACTTATATACTGTCCTTGCCCGACCAATTCAACATCCAATCGCGGATACTGATGTTGCCTTTTCAAAGTTACAACATAGCTGATGAGTGCAGGGCTACAGCACCTTCCATTGCCCCCCCCCCCCCAACTCCATCTATGCCACGAATTAAAACTACATTTGGTACAGGGTTTCCGTGTATGGAACGGTGTTTGACGGCAGAGATTGCAAATTCGGACACGGTCCTTGACTGTGTCCGTTTTCAGTAACGTGTATTAGACTTTAAATTAACCATTCACACAAAACTTTAAATCTATGGGAGTCAATCAACTACTTACTCTACGTTCAGTAATCACATCAAGGCTCATGTCAGCAAGAACTTTTCGGAAAATATATTATTTTCTGCATCCGCACTTGACCCATTAAAAAGGAAATTAGTTTCCTTGTCAACCTTTTTTTTTTTACCTCTTTTGTCATTTTTGTTTATATGTTTTTCAATCTTTTTCAAGATTTTAGTCTTTTTGTCTCAAGTCTTAGGATATCTCTCGTCTTGATTACTCACACTTTTCTTCGTTTCCTTTGTCACTTACTTCTCCTTCTTCCGTCGGTCTGTCTCCCCTCACCCTCTCTCACTGTGTCCCTTACTTTGTCTCTCTCTGCATCAAATTTACTTTGCTTGCTTCGCTCTCCTTTCTTCCAGCTTCGATCTTCCTTTTTATTTCCTTCTCTCTGTTTTATTTCGGTTGGTTTCTCTCTCTGCTCTCGTCTTCCAATTTAACCGCCTCTCTATCCCTCAGTCTCGTTTTCTATATCATTCAGTTTCACTCTCTGGCTCAATATCTCTGCATTTTTAATTATTCATTTCTCTCACTTCTACAATATCTTCTCCTTTCTCTGTTTTTCTATTCTTCTCTCCCTCGATCTTTCTCTCCTTAAAAAGCATTTTTATCATGGTGATATATAAACAAGACATGAATAAATTCTAGGGGGTTCGGGAATAAGTACTTAAGTCACAAATTGTGATTTTCCATTGCTTTCTTATAAGTGACATTGAATCAATTGAAAAAAAATATTACAAGTATAATGTTATATTGGGCATGTGTAAAGATTATAAACAATGAGGATCCAAAATGTATACCATGTCCGCAATGTTTGCTATTAAAAGAACTACCTATTGTATCTTCTTACTGAAGTTCTTTATCCTGAACAGCCTAAAAATTCCACATGAGGATTCTGACAGATAAATAGAGAAAACTACAACAGAAGTAGACAATGAAAGGGAGAGAGAAAAACAGACAAGAAAAAGGGATAAAAATAGACACACAGGGGGAGAGGGAGGGAGAAAGGTAGACAGACCGATTGAAAGTGATGTAGAGAAAGCAAGATAAGGAGTTAGAGCAATAGGACGAAAACAGAGATGAGGAGTGACAAGAAAGGTGTAATGAGGGAAGAGGCACATAAGGTAAAGAGAAGAAATGAAAAATAAAGACAAGAAAGAAGACAAAAGGATGAATGTGAGAGGTAGACAGCGACAATGAGAGAGAAGTAGACAGTGCGAGAGATGGGTGAAAGAGGCAGACAATGAGAAAGATGCAGAAACAGGCAATGAGAAAGCAGAAACATCCTAACAATGCAGAAACAAATAGATAATGAGAAAGGTTGAAGAAACAGCCAAATGATGAGAAGGATTGGAGAAAGAGGCAGAGAGTGAAAAACAGGCAGACGTAGTCAGAGAGACATTGGGAGAAACAGTGAACGGGGGAAGACACGTGCACACACACACACATACAGAGAGAGAGAGAGAAAGGGAGAGAAATGATCGCCACTCGTGGGTGTGCCAGGCTACGATAGGGAGAATCGTTCCGCTGTCGTCATAGCTACCGCGTCTTATGAAGCGTAAACCACCTCAACTAGGATATGGCTGTTGACGAAAAATGGAGAGATTCTCTTCTGACCTGGAAGTGCTTTCGTGGCCATTTGTATCTCTCCACGATACAGATTGGCTCCAAACCGAAAGCAAGCACCGCTCGTTGTGTGGAGCTCAAATTACTTGAAAGGAAGCAAGACAAAGCGTTATGGGCGAGTTGACAGTTCCTTTGTTAGAGAAAAAGTGTAATAGAGGAGCCACACACCGTCTGTGCCTATCCAGGCTCACGACTGGACTGATTTGAATCCTTTTAAGTCGCTACTTAGGTTAATCGCGACGATTAGGGTGAGTGGTGATCAGGCGAGGTGGACGAAGAAGACGATTAGACAAACTACATGGACAGGAGTTGAATTGTTGGTTTCTAACGGTGATGACGAGAATGCATATTTTAAGCTTATTTCCGTCATCCCATTTACATTACGTAAAATTTCCCATCTGGAAATTCCCCCAGTTAAAAATTTCCCTCGAGGGTATATTTTTTCCTCGATGCAGATTTCTACCGATAGACGGCTCTGCAATCGCCATGCAACTTCCGCCTCGTGGCAGTGTTGCCACAATATGAGGGCACAATTTCCCTTTCCAAGGGGCAAAATTTCGCTTTTTGGTCCAATTTTTCCCTTCACCTAAGCAAATAGCAAATTATATAATAATAATGGCCGAATAATAATTAGTAGTAGTAGTAGTATCAGCAGCATTATTAGTCGTGGTTGTGGAAGCAGTAGTAGCATATTCTATGGTAGTAGTACGTACTTAAGTATTCCGTTGGTTCATGCTCGATGAATAAAACATATTTTTTTGAAAAAAATCACATTTTAGTTTCACTTCCTGGCCAGATGTCCCAGGTTTGAACCCTGGTCAGGAATCCATTTAAAAGTCGTTAATCCTCATCGTTACTATTTATCCAAAGATGCATAAAAGCAACGTACAATAAACTTAAAGGAGCAGAAATAAGTAGGAATAGGAAAATAAATAAATAAAACAACATAAAAATGTGGATATTCAATTAGCATAAACTGTAGTATTGTAGAGTCAGATGACCTTAAAATTTCCCTGAAATTGTGCTATTTTTCATCGAAATTCCCTTTGCCCTTTCGGCTAAAATTTCGGTCCGAATTTCCCTGTAAAAGGGAAATTTCCCTTCATGTGGCAACACTGCCTCGTGGATTGTACGGCTAGAACGTCACACACACTTCACCCTCGCCAAGCTTCGAGAACAGTTGACTCACCATTTGTCAGGCGATTTTTCTACAAGCAGCAATGTGTTTGAACTTTCTGTTCGTCGGAATTTAACATTGCATAGGCCACATGAAATTTGAACATTTCGTACAAGTGTTTTACTTTCGCTGATTGTGTGCCATTGGAAGGAAAGATAGTCGTAATCGCAACGAAACTTCAAGGAGAAAAATGAGACTAGTGATTATTGCAAGGATTGCTGGGTTCAGTGGATTTTTGAAGTTGGGAAGAAGTCGACCTGGCTCGCCTACCCAACGAACTTGGAAGCATGATTACGTGACCGACCCGCTGAAAAGGAAGGTGAACACGGAAGATGCCAAACTGGAAGGTGATTTTGACCAAACCAATTCTATGCATCAGTTACCATACGTACGTTCCTATGAATTACGTCACGGATTGAAACTGGTAAGTTTGCCAGATTTCTAAAATAAAAAAAAAACGGGACGTATAGACATGGATATAGTTAAATTTATATAACATTTTTAAACATTACAAAATCAATTTACACCATAGCACCAAACGCCACACAAAAAATGATAACGTCAACGATGTGATGTGGGTCAGATTGACCCGAACTCGCTACTATACGAATACAATCAACTGCACATGTCAGGCGGCAACTGCTGTCAATGCACACTGCAACGACAAACAGCTACTGAGAACCATAGCCCTCTACCGGGAAACTCATAAATTACAGACAAAGAAATTCACGCTCGCCAACGTTTTGACCCGTATCACACCAGTTAAGGGTTATTAATAGTTCTTATCTAAACGAATAGCCCACTCAAGAGCTGCTTGCATCTTGCACATACATATCCTGTTCAAAAATAAATGTTAAACTTATGCAAAACCATACAAGATGTCCTTAGATTCTGTTACATATGTTTACATATTTCGGGGGTTCATTGAATTTATAGTATTTTTTTTACATAAGATCAGGATGATATTAAGGCTCGATGAGGGGCAACTATTTGTACAAAGCATACAATATCCTGATTATTCATAAGCAGTTAATGGAATACCCCCAGACTGGAAATTCGTTTTAAAAAAAATGTGTTTAAAAACATTCTTCTAGTAAAATAAAGTTTTACTCTATCTATTTCGAAATTTGGTTTTCACAAAATTCTTATTTCTACCACATTTTAGCTTGAGATCATATTTTGTCTAAAACATGGTGTAGAAATATATTCTTGATATATATATACACACACACACACACAGTTACTTACAATGTTGTTCGTACAGATGAAGTGTGAGAAGTAAACGAAAGCAAGAATTACAATAAGCCTTAGTACATTACCCTGCATGTAATTATAACACACATGGTGATTTATTTACAGCATTTTAAGCACAAAAATGCTACTTTGATATCACATTTATGTTCGTACAGTTGCAATGAAAACAGAAAAACAAACATAAACATGTTACAAAATGAGACAGTTTATTAGCCAGATGCATAACCCTTGGCTTTAATAACTGCTTGGCATCTCCTGTACATAAAAGCGACCAAGGTCTTGCAGATGTGTGGGCTGATTTCCTCTCACTCTAAAGCGACAGCCTTCTTCAGATCTTCTTTTAACTTGCGCTCATGTTTATGGACACGTTTATTCAAACATGTCCATAAGTGCTCAATCGGATTCAAACCTGAACTTTGAACTAGTGTTTTCAACTGCTTTGGTACATTCAAAATCAACCAGTCTCTTTTGAGTTGAGCAGTATGTTTGCTGGCGTTATCCTGCTGGAATGTGAACACACGTGGCAACCCCATCTGCTGGACACTTTCTTTTCCACTTTATTCTTCAGGATGATACGAGGGTTGGGGAGTAAGTCATGGCAACCCAGTAATAATTCGACAATCGAAGGATGTATTAACAATTTGTTATATACAACTGAAAGAGTATCCATTATGGATATTTTGTTGGTAGGAATCATGAAAGAAAACCCTAGCAACCCTGTGACATACACATGTATTAATGTAGTGTAATCAGTTGTGTATAACAAATTCTTAATACATCCTTCGATTGTCGAATTATTACTGGGTTGTCATGACTTACTCCCCAACCCTCGTATTATAGACATCCTTGTCCATGATTCTACCAATGACTTGCATTTTCCGAACTCATTTAGTCGATCGTTGTATTGGCAACATTGTCCTGCGTATTTGCCTTCCTTCACACTCTGGTCTTACCATCTGATCCTTGCAGGTTTATTTTGGTTGAATCGGACCAGATCACGTTGTCCCAAAACTCGTGATCCTTATGCAAATGCTCTTTAGCAAATCTGACTCTGTCGATACGTTTGCCCTATACGAACAACATTGTGACATATACTGGCTTTTGTCCGATCCTGTGGCCGAATGGTTAACACATTGCGCTGCGACGCCAAGGGTCGCAAGTTCGAATCCCGGTCGGACTTGGTTGTTTGTGAATGTCCATTCATCAATTTCATCATTTCATCACTCATCCCCATCTTCGCAAATTAGCCAAGAGGCACAAAACGCGAAGTAAAATAAACTAAATCAATCAATCAATCAATATACTGGCTTTTCTTTAATTGCACCAAATATTGTTCATGGAATTATGCTTATGTTGGCTTGAAATTGAAAATCCAAGTCTTCATGCAGACAAATTCTGAAGGACAAGTTATGACTTTTGGAATTTAGTGTAAATTAATAAAAATAAAAGTTTCGTGGATACTAACCCTATGGAATGAAATTAAAAATAATAAAACGCTACAGAAAAATAGTGGTTAAATATAGTGTAGAGATTCAGTCTTCCGCAGTAACAAATAATGAAAATAATAGGAGTACTTTATGGTCATCCGCAAGTTATTGATATTGCTTGCGGAGTAATACATCCAAAGTTCGCGGAGGCAAACGTGTGTCGGCCTATTTGCGGCGGGGTCCGTGGAAGTAGGGGCTTCAGGAATATAACCGTGACCGCAGGAGGTTCTGATAAATCCCCCACTATCTTCCCTGCATCCAGGCAACGTTAGCCTCCGGTGTTTTTGTGGGATGCGCTCCCTCCCGTCTGTGGCGTCACCTATCGTCGTGGGTTTCGGGACGTTCAAATCCCATCTTCGCTCCCCTTCCAGCCATTCCTATCTCTCCCTCGCTATCTGGACGCCGTCCGCTGTCCTTTCTCATGGCGATGCTTTATCAGTAGCGTAACACGCAGAATAGCAAAGACACGCCCGTCTCTCGTGGCCTATCGACGTGAGTTGCAGTCCTTGTCGCTAGATGGCTCTACTTTCGCAAATACTTACTCAATCCCTCATTTTCCCACAGTGCATTACTGAAATGCAGGTCGGCATGTAAAGATATACAATAATTTTCTAAATATAGTGTAACCTGAATTTAACATTACAGTCTCTATCCCTTTCCAGAATTTTTCGGTTCTGTTTTCACTCGACACTTAAAAACATCACGATTTTTGGAATAGATTCTCTCGTAAGATTTACAAACTTCAAGGCGGAATGATACAACATAATAGTGTTTCGAGTAGAAGTTGTAGCTTTAAAACGACATAAGTTTTAATGTATTTTAATGAAAGACACAATATAAAATATGTTTCCAAATGGAGGATGGTACCAAATAAGGTGTGTCTTTATCACAGTGCGACGATGAAGTGCGGAATCATTGACGTTCTCATTGTATCGGTTTCCCCCTTTTCAATCCAGTCTTCAATTAAAATCCTACATTTGGATAATGTAGTAGTATAGGAAAGATAACATCAAACACCTGTACTCTATCCCGGGAATGTCTGGAGCAATGCGGCGCATAACGGTAGAAAAGGGGAAAAAGCGAGTGGGTGCAGCACAGTAGTACACACTGCTGCAAACAATTGGTAACTGCAGCCCCTTTTCCTCCTCCACGTACTCGGATTTCCTAGCGAGTTTTCATTGGTTCAACCCCCTCGAGTTGCACAGAGACTTACTTTCGTTCGCTTGCTCCATATTTTTACGGTACAGAGTATAGTACCTCGTGCTTGGTTGTAATGATCTTGAGCGTGAAAAACTCGCTGCAGATTGCACAGGGATTCGATGTATAAAGAGAGGTTATTTCATAAAAGCTCTTTCCTATGTGAACAATGTGAAGTTCTGTCTCATTTATGTTGTCACACTGAGAGTTTTTTTTTCTTTTAGTTCCTTGCTTCAAAACTAAGCGAGTCTTCAAATTTAACATGTGTTGAATCAGCTTCTGTGTTTCAATTGACAAGGTATACATCATTATGCAGTTGGTAGAGTACACAAGTAATGCTCACGTGCTGTTTTCTCGCATGTCAAGCCTTACGAAATGAATCCCTTGTACCAAATAAGGGAAATTGGGTTAGCTACAGAGTCTATACCTATCCTCTTCCAGCAAGAACACCACCATGCATTTTAAGACGGTCATTTCAACGTGTAGACTCCCAACATGATGACTCTCTTATCGTCTCCATGTAGTTGTAACCAGCCCAGAACCACTGAATCCATTTCGATATTTTGAATATTGGTTGGTCGCATGCGATAATCGAAACTGTACTGGTTTCAGAAGATTTATGTTATTTTAGTGACGTCAAACCCATGCCACATCATTGTGAATCATTTAGTCATCAATAAACAATTACATCATGTGGATGAGTTGAAGTTTGGAGTAGTATCCAAACTATGTTGCACAGTGTGATTGCTATCAACTCATCTGAACTAGCCTAATGCAGTTCATAAAATGTCAACAACAGGCGGTTTCTTTACTTAAGTTCTTAACTCAACTTAAAGGTTGAAGGTTCAGAGCTTACGTCACTCTATCATTCTTAAACCCGAAGGTTTATGGCTGAAGCAACACAAGCCTTCCATCTGTTCCTCTTCTGGGCAAGATCAATCCAATCTTCTCCATCCTTACCGATTTACTTTAGGTCCATCTCAAGGTTATCCTTCCACCTTCGTCTTGGCCTTCCTACAGGTCTCTTACCATCAGGTATATCAACAAAAGTCCTGTAAACTCTTCTTTCCTCTCCCATTTGTACCACATGGCCTAGCCATCTAAGTCTTCTTGATTTAATTATTCTAATAATATCTGGACATGAATGCATATTATGCAGTTATAAATTAAGTAACCTTCTCCATTCGCCTGTCTCCTCATCCCATTTAGATCCAAATATTTTCCTAAGGATTTTATTTTCAAATACTCTCAATTTATGTTTCATCTTTTAATGTAATGGACCGAGTTTCACATCCACATAATACTACACGCAAAATTGTTTCTTAGATATTATACGGGAGGACAAAAGTTTATGAAGAGAAAAGAGTTTTGAGCTTAAGGCCTTCCGGAAATGTGTAGTTATTGGGAAACATCCCAATTGTTTTTACTCGTTTTGACATGGTTAGAATGGGCTATTTTGATCCACTATTGTCAACATGACGATTTTAGAATAATGACATTTCTGTATCATGATATAACCTCCAGCATTTATAGCCATAGGGTTGTTATCTTTGTTGTTAAGTGCTCTTAATGTCAACCCAGCTTCGCTGATTTCTGATTGAAGTAAGTGTATAGAGCGACAGTAGTGCTTGGACACCTCAATGGCTAACAATACTATGTACATGTTGGTGATCCTGCAGATAAATCCAATATATATATAGCCCCAATCCCACCACTCACTGACATAAATATTCTTCATGAAGGAAGCCCTGGAGGCCAAAAATGCCCGATTACGACCCCCCATGAAATTGTCCCAAAAGAACGAGAAAATTAAAGAAAAATCACTCAATTAGCCCTTTTTAAGGGTGAAAATGCCCTTTCTGGACATCCTTAGCAACCAGTTTCCACGGCGCATTTCTTGCTCACTTTGTTTGCTTCATTCTTCATTGTCTAGATACAATGTTTCTCACAGATCAATAACACACAAATGAATCAACTCCTGGTTAGAAAAGATGCTTCAAACAAGAGCATTATCAATTTCAATGCATATACATGTGTTTTTCTTTTAATCCTATTTTCAGAAATAAAAAATTGGATTGTATTTATCTTAAAAATGTTATTTAAGGTAAATTTATAAATATAAAAATATTGTTTAAGGTTTTTCGTCTAAAATCTTCTAACAAGCATTTCGTAACTTTACAAAATATAAAATACCGTTGATGGTTAAACTCACACTTTTCACGTAAAATATTACATAGTTTGTTTTTCTAGAAAACCGCTATTTTTATTTTTCAAAAATAGATTTCTTGATATATTATTAACGTTTACACTATTTGGAGCATTTCTGAGAAAACCACAAGTTCATGGCTGCCACCATTCCAGAGATATCAAATCAAAAATATCCAACAAGGCGGAGTCTTTTTAAGATGGCCGTCAGCACGCAGATGCCGATTGACTACTCGACTGAATTTATCTTAAGTGGTATAACAATTAATTATCTTGCGTTTATCTAAAAATAAATTATTCCGGACTTAACCGCCGCACTGTGATAAAGAGACACTTTTTTGATACTATCCTCCATTGGAGCACATATTTTATGGTGTGTCTTTCATTAAAATGCATTAAAACTTATGTCATTTAAAGCTTACAAATTAGGCTACAACTTCCATTCGAAACAATTTCTTGTCATTTATTTTGTTCAAAAGTTACAAGGCCAAAACTTTAGAATGTACTAGAAAATTTTCATTTTTCAAAGATATTTTTTTAAAATTACGACAAAACCAGCGACATTATCGAAACATTAAACACAATCTTCTTTGTAGCCCATTTAATGAACAATAAGACCAAGGAAGATTACCTCCCTACGACCATTGGTTACGCAGATATAGGTCAGTTACTGTGAGTCTGCGAAATTGATGTTTGGGGGTGGGCGCTGGGGGGAGAAGCATCGCGTGGTGGACCGGGGATTTTTTTTTAATTTTGCACTACTAGTAGTGTTCAAAATTCAGCTTTTACGGAATTATTCCCGACATTAAACCTTTATTGACCAGGCTATTGGTTATGGAAAGATTGAAAACCTTTCCAAAACTCACTTAGTCAATAACCCGGGAGAATCTACCCATCATTCGTCGTCAGGAAAGCTTCAAAACTTACTTCATCGCGATTTTTTGTTTCTAACAGGTGGCGCAAAAGCCATCATCATTCTATTTGAACTGACCTTTATTTTGACATCTTGTTGTTTATATCAGTAGTGTTTTGTCAGTTAAATAGAAGATACTCACGAAATTTATTGTGTACGAAAATGAATAAGTATAGGCTATCCTACATACAGCCCGCGAAACACTAGCTCTTTTGCGTGACTCTTTTCGGGCAGAGTAATATCCCGTTTTGGTGATTTGCCATGGCCGGCCAGGTTCCCAGATTTGATATCCTATCTTCAATCTGTAAGATATTGTTCTGCAAAGCATACTACCAAAGTAAATGAGTTGAGAGAATTGTGGAAAACTGTGAAAAACTTGCCTCGAGGGATTTATAAATATGTATAAATTCAATGGGATTTGGATTAATAAAAGTTGTAATTTTTCACGTTAACGGAGAATAACTCACGCACAATTCCCGGAGCCAATAATTCACGCAGAATTCCCGAAATTCAAGGAATTCTCGGCGAGTAGCCACCCTGGTACATTATTCTGTAAATTATTTATTAAAAGTTATTTCAATCAGATTTTTATTTAAAAATCACCTGATTTAAATCAATGCACCTTGGTTCTAACCCTAACTCTTCTCAAATTTCAGAACGATTCCAATTAGCATTTGTTGCAAATGTACGCGTTGCACTGTGAATTTTCTTTCCTCTTCCCTCTCCTTCTAAAAAAAACTTCGAGAGAGAGAGAGATAGATGTCTTCCTAATACCCTCCCAACCAGTTAGATCACAGCATTGATCAAGCTAGCCGATTTCCAAATGTCAATATAAACAACCCTTGGAAGCGGATCCTTCTGATCTGCCTGTAATCCCCGTTTCCAGACTTCTGGCTTCCGTGTTATGCGTTCCGAAACCGTTCCGTCAACCACCAAGTAACGCTTGTACAGTCAGGTTACAAATTGTTTTCGACAGAAAATTCAACTCACAGTTACATTTCATTTCCGTCCCGATGACACAATATCCTTATCTGCGTCATGATGAATATTACCTATGAAATTCTCAATGTACAGTAATGGAAACTGTTTGCTTGTGCCGATTCTATTGAGAGTTGATGGCACTGAAGTGTCCGTTACTCTACTGAATGAGGGTATCCTTTTATCTGTGATGAACCTCAATTACTTATTTGCACAGACTGTACAACAAGAGCAAGACACTTTTACGGGGCGATGAGTCCTTTTCCAATCCATTATCCTACACGTTTAACATTTCTGTACTGCTAATAAGGGATATGTAAAATATTTATTTTATGTAGCGAATGTTCCGCTACTCCTCTTCCCAATGCAGTGTTCATTTCTGTGTGTTTTTCGACACACCCTAAGGAATTGTGATCATCAGCGATCGAAAATAATTAATAACTATAATTAATTGAAATACTAAGTAAACATTAAGCTTCGTATCGGGCACGGTAATAAAAAATATCCTCAGCCGTGTAGTGGGACATCAGCGATAGACTTGGCTATTTTTGTCCCTTCATCTCTTCCCCTCGACTGCATGGTTTTTATTACCTCTTTTCTCTAATTGCTTTTCTCCCATCCAGAGGTGTATTGGTCCGCACGTTATTATCGATTTCTTTTATTACGTGTTTCTCGTCTTTTTTTTCCTCGGTTCTCTTCGTTGTATTTTTCCATATTGTTGTCATAATCTATTGTCCTGTTTTTGTGTGAATTCGTCTGCTATATCCTCGCCTACACGTGTACTCCTGACTTCGTCCTGTGCCATGTGGCACTCATATCTAATGCAGAACATGGTCTGCAGGGCGATCCCACATAGCCTAGTTCCTGCGAGACGAAATCCCAGCGGTGCGAAGCAAGCCACTGACTGCCCGCTGCGTTGTCGCCCAATTAAAACTTGAAGCGTTTTATTTCCTAATTGCGTCTCTCCGTTACCCAGTTACAGCCTCTTCAAGATGAAAATAAATCTTTCCATCTTTCCGTATGGCATACCTCATGTTCTTGGATGCTAGCTCTTGAAACATTTTAGTTATATTAAGATTTGGTACACACAGGATATGTACTATGTAGATATTTCAGGCTCCAATCCGGATCTCTGGCATACCGTGACACTTCTATACAAACTGAGCTTTCGAGCCTGCCCTGGTTTCGCCTGAATTAAGTTAAAAGTTCACCAAAAAAATTCATCACCCTTCCTCTCCACGTGTCATTATATTAATGCACCCAACAGTGCAGCCTTAATTATTTTTTAAAAAATCTGTTTTTTACTGATTTCAATAAGGACTCCATCACCAATCATTACACGGTGGCTCAAAAAGTCACTTAACACCCCCGGTACAAGGCCACTGCAGCGCGCAACATGGAAATGGTGATGACCAATCGTTATCAGGCCAAGGGGGAACCACATTGACGCCACCCGCGCGGTCGGCGGCCATCTTGATGTCCGCCATCTTGAATTCAACTTCAGAATTTTAAATGGGAAGGGGGTAATATGATAGGTGTATCAAATCAGGCTACAATTTCACGAGAAATGCAATGGTAAAGGTTTTTTCGACGTATCTTTAACCAGTAAAACGTTATGACTGAATTCTTGTACCAATTTGCTCCTTTTCGAGGTGTTACAAAAATGTCTTAAAATTTGTTTAGCGCATCGGTTATGCATCGAGATCAAAGTGATGTCTAGGGAGAGAAGTTCACATGCCATTGCACACGATTTTAATCAGATACATCCACGAAGAGCTGCGCATTATGAATGGTTGTCGCGAACAATTTACAGTGTGACGCTTCCATTGAATTAAAAGTACTTCACAGTGACAAGGCTAATCTATATGTTCATAAGGAAGTTCATAGACAGAATATGCGACTCTTGTCATCTGATAACTAACTTTGGACAGAAACTGCTTCACAACGTTCCCATAGTGTTCTGGTGTTCCTCCCTATTGAAAAAAACTATGTAAAAAGTACCTTCTTCCATAAGCAAGGATGAAAAAACCTGTTTATTTAACAAATCCAAGTAGCCCTAAGCATTTAAGGTTCCGTTAATGGAAAATTGACTAACCAATCGTGTTCTATACAGCCAGCCACACCATTAACTTACCAGCACTAACCATTCAGCTTTGATCTGTCGAAAATGGGTTATCAGATAAAAAGCACCAAATATTCTGTTTATGAATGGCATGCAAACTTCTCTCCCTAGACGTCAGTTTGATCTCGATGTATTACCGATGCGCTAAACGAATTTTAAGGCATTTTTTTCTAACACCTCGAAAAGGAACAAATTGGTAGAAGAATTCAGTCATAAGTTTTTCCTGGTTAAAGATACGTCAAAAAAACCTTCACCATTGTATTTTTCGTGAAATTCTAGCCTGATTTGATATATCATATCACCCCCTTCCTATTCAAAATTCTGAAGTTGAATTCAAGATGGCTGACATCAAGATGGCTGCATACCATGCGGGTGACGTCAATGTGGTTCCCCCTTGGCCAGGCAACGATTGGTCATCGCCATTTTCACGTTCCATCCCGCAGTGACCTTGTACTGGGGGTGTTAAGTGACTTATTGAGCCACCCTGTATAACAAATAATAATAACAACACGACAAATTATTGGGTGGACTGGGCCCCACATGCCCATATAATTTGGAGCCACTGCACATGTCCTACTTTCCTTTCTCCTCCATTGCTTTCATAACGCTGTTCTTTCATGTGTTATTCTCTTGGTTGTTCTTTCCTTGTATATTTCCTTCCGACCTTTATTGCATATCTGTACCTATTCCTGGCTTCTTCACTCGTACCATCTTCTTACTTTCACCTTTACTTTAACCAGCTTTTTTCTGATTTCTGTTGTTATTGATTGCTCTCTTGTAGTGTTTCATTTGAAACCTTACCGGTCTACTCTTACAGGGATAGTCTTCCGGAAGATTTTCTGAAATTCACTGCTATATCTACCCCCGCTGTTTAATCTAAACCATTGCCGTCGACACTGTTGATATGCCTTATCCTCTCAGTTTTGAAAAACTTTCCGACACCATTCGATAGATATAACACAGTTATGATAAGTTTCCATTATTTTACAGAAACCTCTGGGTCATTATTGTTCATATGAGTACACTGTAATCTTATGAAATCCACAGATGATGTTTCAGACCTTGCTATTTCTCTGGATTCATTCTTCTTCCTATACGTGTACGTTTAACCTTCTCATATCTTCTGACATTGCTCAGCACGTATTTCTTCCATTGTCGTACATTTATACCTCTTATATCACTTTAACACCATTAATTCACCTGGTCGTCTTACGTCTTGTGGAAATTAAATGTTTCGACTATGTTTTTACTTTGACATTTTATCCTTCTCTGTCTCGTTACAGCTTATTCCTACATGGTACAACCAACTACAAATTTCAGCATTAGTGTGTGGTTTTGTAGTCTGATTTGATTAATATTCTCACTGTCTCCTTGCGCGGTATATTTTGTTCCACATTTTTCTTTCACATACCACCAATTTGTGTACAATGTCCTCTTTATGTATCTATTTCTCGCAGCAATATGTTATTACATTTCTCTTACGGATTTGTTGAATTTTGATCCTGTTTTATTTCTTTGTTGAAAAGTATGTTTCCTATTGACTTTACCTTCCCTCTTTTCGATTAGTTTTTTTTTCATGTAATCACTTCTTCGGGGAATTACCTCCATTTACTATTTTACTTATATTTGAAACGTTTCCTACGTACTATATTATATTGTGTTTTCATCGAATCACATATCGTATATTCTCTGTAATTTATTTTAAAGCTATGGTTTCGTATTTAGCGGGTAATATCATTTAGACTTGTTAAGATATTACCTCAATTCTATTTCTTAAAAATATTCCTTATCCTTGACTATATTTGGATTTTTTCGTGTTTCCATCGTTGGAATTTTCATGACCGTTAAAAAGAAGGTGGAAAATAGCTTTTTCATTTGTTGCAATTCCTCTGTTACTTAACAAGAACCTAAATTGCTCGAAGACAGTTCCATCAGCAAGAAACATACCACACGCAGCCCTTAATTTGTCCCCCTTCTTAGCTTCCCAAATTAAAAAACGAAACGTTTTACCTTGCTAATTACAAGCCTCTTCCAACCCCACCTCCCTATTTTCATTTTTTCCTTCTCGCATCTTTCAACCAGCAACTTTGCTCTTCAGTACGCCACACTCTACAACTTTCTTTTTTTCTTTTTTTATATTCCTCTTTCACTCTACGACGACTCTTCATGCTGCAACAAGAGAAGTTTAATCTAGAGAATTTGGAGTCTTGGTGCATCGTAATTTTTTCCATTTAAATTTCCTTCTCTCTCTCTCTTCTTTCTATACTGCCCACACCCTCTTCCTCCATCCCTCCCTCTCTTCCTTTTCTGGGAAGAAGAGGAAAGTAGAAAGTTAGCAGAGGACTCAGGTAGAGTCAGGGGGAAGACGCTGGTGGAGAAAGCTTCCGTGGACGAGAACGAAAAGTTTTCTAATCCGACTGAAAGTGACAAGTTTTGTATCGAAAGAGACGCGAATTTGTGCAAATATTATGCTCCTTTCTTCCTCGAGCTTAGGGATTCGTTTCATTGGCTGTGACCCTTTCAGCCAGATTTCCTTTCATGATCGAACAGGTCGATTCACTGAAGACAAAACGTATGGTTTCTAGTTTCGGTATACTTGAGTTTATTGTTGTCTGCATTGGCTGGTGCGAACACTTCCGTTTGTGTTGTAGATGGTCTCCCCTATATTTCAAACACCTCCTTTGTCAAAGGTACTGGGCCGAATAACTACGATTAGGGCTTAAAACTAATGGCTTTTAAAAGATTAAAAGCATGATTTATCTGTAGTGTTCGGAAAATTAACCAAAGAAAAAAGTAACCAAGATACAATTACTCATTTTAAAAATTAGCTCATTATAGTTACTCATTTTAAAAAGTGACTCGGTAACAGTTACTCACTTTAAGAAGTAGCTCAGTTACAGTTACTCACTTTAAGAAGTAGCTCAGTTAAAGTTACTCATTTTAAGAAGTAGTTCAGTTACAGTTACTCATTTTAAAAATTAGCTCATTATAGTTACTCATTTTTAAAAGTGACTCAGTTACAGTTACTCATTTTAAAAAGTACTTCAGTAACAGTTACTCATTTTGAAAAGTAGCTCAGTAACAATTATTCATTTTAAAAAGTACTTAGTAACAGTTACTCATTTTAATTAGTAGCTCAGTAACAGGTACTCATTTTAATTAGTAGCTCAGTAACAGTTACTCATTTTAAGAAGTAGCTCAGTTACAGCTACTCATTTAAAAATTGACTCAGTAATAGTTACTCATTTTAAAAAGTAGCCCAGTAACAGTTACTCATTTTAATTAGTAGCTCAGTAACAGTTACTCATTTTAATTAGTAGCTCAGTAACAGTTACTCATTTTAATTAATAGCTCAATAACAGTTACTCATTTTAATTAATAGCTCAGTAACAGTTACTCATTTTAATTAGTAGCTCAGTAACAGTTACTCATTTTAAGAAGTAGCTCAGTTACAGCTACTCATTTAAAAATTGACTCAGTAATAGTTACTCATTTTAAAATGTAGCTCAGTTACAGTTACTCATTTTAAGAAGTAGCTCAGTTACAGTTACAAATTTAAAAAAGTAGCTCAGTAACAGTTACTCATTTTAATTAGTAGCTCAGTAACAGTTACTCACTTTAAGAAGTAGCTCAGTTACAGTTACTCACTTTAAGAAGTAGCTCAGTTAAAGTTACTCATTTTAAGTAGTAGTTCAGTTACAGTTACTCATTTTAAAAATTAGCTCATTATAGTTACTCATTTTTAAAAGTGTCTCAGTTACAGTTACTCATTTAAAAAAGTATTTCAGTAACATTTACTCATTTTAAAAAGTAGCCCAGTAACAATTATTCATTTTAAAAAGTAGCTCAGTAACAGTTACTCATTTTAATTAGTAGCTCAGTAACAGTTACTCATTTTAATTAATAGCTCAGTAACAGTTACTCATTTTAAGAAGTAGCTCAGTAACAGTTACTCATTTTAAAAATTGACGCAGTAACAGTTACTCATTTTAAAAAGTAGCTCAGTACAGTTACTCATTTTAAGAAGTAGCTCAGTTACAGTTACTAATTTTAAAACGTAGCTCAGTTACATTTACTCGTTTTAAAAAGTAGCTCAGTTAGAACCTCAGCTAAGGGAGAAAGATTTGGGTGTCCAGAAAGGCACCTACTCTGTGCACATACGCATACCTGTTTTGACACCTACCCCGACAACGGAAGAGCGAGAAGGTCCTGTTTCTCCAAGTAAAGTACGCTTTACAAAACCCCGCTCTCTTCGTTCTACGAATCTCAATCACTATGATCAAAACTCCAAAAGATCCCGTAGTCCCATTTCGCCCGTTTTTATGCCTGTAAAACTGGCTCATCAGCAAGATTTATGGTCCTTCCAGGAAATTTGTAGGACCACGTGTGAAGCTGTGCCATTAATCCCCGTTGGTTTTTGGTGCTGACGATATCAAGGTAGAGGACGCCATCGATTTCATCGGTGCGTGTCCACACGCACTTAGGCCTCCTCGTCCTCCTATTGTGACACTTTAATGAAGATACCATCACCCTGAAACTGCTGACATAGAGGGAAGCGCTTCAACGTCAATCTCTTTGGTCATTCACTGCACCCATATTGTTGACGATTTTCTTAGAGACTCGTACTGCAAATGAAAATATTGCTGCATAATCCTTAGTGGCTGCCCTTCGTCAAGAGTGCCATCTTTGCGGTTCATGTACACTCTGTCCTGACAATCTCTTGGAAACTCGACCAATGAATGCGTGAGGGAGGAAGTGAGTGAGTGAAGGGGAAAACGCGACTGCAGCCACTAGCCATTAGCAGCAGCGCGCACTGCTTTGCTCCGCACATTCGCTTTCTCCCCTTCTCTGCTGTAATGTGCGATTTTGCTCCACATATTCCCGAGTCAGAGTGTACACTTCTCTTTCTAAGCTTGATTCTTTATACACTTACGACGAGCCAATTCTTTACTACAACCCTTGTAGAGTTTGTGTCTATCTCTTCTCTGAATCACTTACAAGATTCAGGTATTTTCGTGAAGTCTGCCGGAAGGCATTGCGTACTTCTCCGACTGCTTGCAGACTATGGATGTAAATATGTTGGCCTGAAATGATATGAGTTTCCATTATTCAGGACTTTCTAGTAGGCGCTCCTAAGCCGATTGCATTACGTAATGTGGGCGTAAAATGATTGTGTTTCAGTGTTCGGAAGTTTATAGAAACGCGAGCTGCGACATCATGTGGAAAATTATGTTGTGACGTCATTTACGAACGTTGCGGTTATGGTTATGGATTAACCTGGAACCGTGAGTTCGTTAAAACTGATTCGGTTGATTTACTTATTGTGTGTTTCGTGTCACTGCAAATTATGAAATATGCAAGTCCTGTACCTGAGACGTGATATGCGTTTTAGTATATTTCTGTTGTCTAACTTGAAATTGTACATTTTGTGTAGTTTCGAAGCACGTTTGTAGATTTGGTTTACTTTGATTTGGTGTTGTAAGTCCACTTTATGCACAGTAGGGCTAATCGGGACTGGAGCTACGGTTTAAAGTGGGATCCGAACCACTGTGTCATGTGTCTCCACCGGGTATCGAACCCGGGACCCCTTGATTACAAGGCGAGCACGTGGCTCGCCTACGATGTCTCAACCTCTGGTATAAATATCTCAGACAACATCCTACTATTCTATCGGCTAGCGGGATCCTAGAAGAAGGATTTATAAAGACTTAATTAACATTAAAATACCGAATGCATGAAGCAAAATCATGTACGAAAAGTCAAGCAGCGTCACCGTTTGTCAAAAGGCGGATGGCTGGTAGATTGGATGAAAATGAAAAGGTGAAATATGAGTGAATAATTGCCAATATATTACATTATAATCAAATCTAGATATAGAAATGTTACTGGCGTACGCAGGGTAAGAGATGATGGGGCTACAGCCCCTCCCGAAATTTTTGAGAAAACCAAAATTTTCAATTGGAAGCAGCAGAGATCTCGGAAAGAAACAAGTGGTAAATGTAAATGCCATTAAAATGATCCCCAATTAGCATTTTCGTATATGAATAACTTTTAAAATGAAGACTAAAAATGGTAATTACAAAATATTTTATTGCGTAACCCGTCCCGCTCTTAATATCCATCTTTACACATCCAGAAATCTTGTGTACGCCAAGTGTCCTACTTCACATATATGTAATGTCAATTGCCCAGTTTGCGCGACAGTTGTGCGAAAGGTAAAATCGCTCTATAACAATGAAAGCATAAAACAACAATACATGGAAAAAAGGCCACAATATGAAAATAAGGAGGCAGGAAACAAATGTTGTCGGAACTTCCAAAAAATGCAAAACCACCAAGATGGTGTATCGAATTAAATAACACACAGCATTACGCATTTTTTTCGAATTCGCAACAATACTGTTCTTGGACCTGCTTCCTTCTTTAAACTATCATTTTTTTATTACAATGGACAATGGACTTTTAATATAACTTGCACCAATTCGAAACTCGTAACAATATTCGAGTTTAGCACGAATCATAATGAACACACTGTATATTTGTAGCCATTAACATAGGACTTATTGAAAGTGAGACATTCTAGTTTGAGTTGTAAGTCCATTTTATGCACAGTAAGGCTAATCGGGACTGGACCTACGGTTTAAAGTGGGATGCGAACCACTATGTGCTTCCACCAGGTATCCTGATTACGAATACGAGGTGACGACGTCATCACTACATCATCGAGAGCAGTGCTCGAAGTAAGGGGGTTGCAGGGAGTGGTATCCCCCACCCCAAATAGCAACATTTTCGTAAAGCGTCCCCCCAGTTGTCTCATTGTCATCACGACCAAACGTTTCCCCAGCTAATATTTCCAACATCAGGGGCAGATCGAGAGGCTGAGATTTTGTCTATGAAATTTCTCGGACAGCCATATTCACCTCCACCCATCCTCGAGCACCACCGCTTGGTTTCCCAACATGTATGAGCAGTGGCGTGCCCTGGATTTTTCAAAGTGGGGGGGTACATATACTTTCTTTTTTAATAGTCAGCCCTCTTTTTAGGAACACTGAGCCAAGGGTTATGACCCCCCACCACCATCCGCTTGGTCACGCCAATGTGTACGAGCATGCGCACATAAAATAATGGTCTGAACTTGATATCTGGCTACTATAAACGCCGGAATGGATATTCGATCCTCTCATATCGCCAAACGGACACCTAAAAAAAGGAAAAGTGACATTTCGTCGATGAATGCAATACGTACACGAATGTCCATATCCTCCCGGGCGTGTTGTATTGTGATTCTGGAATGGGGCCCACCTTTAGGGCCAAAAAGCTTGTAAAGGGCAGATGGGAGACGCGATATCGAAGCAATAAAGAAATAATGGAACGTCGAATTACTCTTCTCTTGGCAAAAGAACCCAGAGGGAGGGGAGGAGAACTTTTGAAAACTCCGACACTTTAGGTCCGTACCAACTGACGCAGGACGTGACCGGGGGAAGCGAAAAGTCAGATTCGGAACTGAATGGAAACTTTGGCTTCTTGTTGTTGCTCCGAAACTTCACAACAAACGGGGCATCCAAATCCTGCAGCGTCGAAGGCAGGAAGTTCCCGTTATGCTCCCTGGAATGGAGGGAGGAGGGGGTAGGGAGCAAAAGGCTGGAGGGAGATTCCGGAATCTCATCCTGGCGAGAAAATGTTCCGTTCCCATCGCCTACTTTTGATCTTAAGAAAAAAAAACTGATTGTATCAAAACTTAGGCAGCTGGGTTTCAACCCTCGACCTCCCGCATGTGACGATAAAGAAACCAACTTAGAGAAATATATATGGTTTAGTAGTTTCACCAACAATTGCTTCGTTTCATACAAAACAAGGGAAATGAAGGCATGGAAACCAGTAGAACAGTTGAAAAAAGAAATAACAAAAGGAGAATGTTCTTGTTGTAGAGAGAATGTTCCGTTCCCATAGTCTAATTGTAATCAATACTCAGGCAGCTGGGTTTCAACCCTCGACCTCCCGCATGTGATGATAAAGAAACCAACTTAGAGAAATATATATGGTTTAGTAGTTTCACCAACAATTGCTTCGTTTCATACAAAACAAGGGAAATGAAGGCATGGAAACCAGTAGAACAGTTGAAAAAAGAAATAACAAAAGGAGAATGTTCTTGTTGTAGAGAGAATGTTCCGTTCCCATAGTCTAATTGTAATCAATACTCAGGCAGCTGGATTTCAACCCTCGACCTCCCGCATGTGACGATAAAGAAACCAACTTAGAGAAATATATATGGTTTAGTAGTTTCACCAACAATTGCTTCGTTTCATACAAAACAAGGGAAATGAAGGCATGGAAACCAGTAGAACAGTTGAAAAAAGAAATAACAAAAGGAGAATGTTCTTGTTGTAGAGAGAATGTTCCGTTCCCATAGTCTAATTGTAATCAATACTCAGGCAGCTGGGTTTCAACCCTCGACCTCCCGCATGTGATGATAAAGAAACCAACTTAGAGAAATATATATGGTTTAGTAGTTTCACCAACAATTGCTTCGTTTCATACAAAACAAGGGAAATGAAGGCATGGAAACCAGTAGAACAGTTGAAAAAAGAAATAACAAAAGGAGAATGTTCTTGTTGTAGAGAGAATGTTCCGTTCCCATAGTCTAATTGTAATCAATACTCAGGCAGCTGGGTTTCAACCCTCGACCTCCCGCATGTGATGATAAAGAAACCAACTTAGAGAAATATATATGGTTTAGTAGTTTCACCAACAATTGCTTCGTTTCATACAAAACAAGGGAAATGAAGGCATGGAAACCAGTAGAACAGTTGAAAAAAGAAATAACAAAAGGAGAATGTTCTTGTTGTAGAGAGAATGTTCCGTTCCCATAGTCTAATTGTAATCAATACTCAGGCAGCTGGGTTTCAACCCTCGACCTCCCGCATGTGATGATAAAGAAACCAACTTAGAGAAATATATATGGTTTAGTAGTTTCACCAACAATTGCTTCGTTTCATACAAAACAAGGGAAATGAAGGCATGGAAACCAGTAGAACAGTTGAAAAAAGAAATAACAAAGGAGAATGTTCTTGTTGTAGAGAGAATGTTCCGTTCCCATAGTCTAATTGTAATCAATACTCAGGCAGCTGGGTTTCAACCCTCGACCTCCCGCATGTGATGATAAAGAAACCAACTTAGAGAAATATATATGGTTTAGTAGTTTCACCAACAATTGCTTCGTTTGATACAAAACAAGGAAAATGTAGGCATTGAAACCAGTAGAACAGTTGAGAAATGAAATAATAGTAGGAAAATCAATCCCAAATTCTCTTGATGTAGCTAGCAATGTTAAGATTAACTGAATGAATTAGTTGAAATTTTCGAATGCGTTGGTACATATGGTCGTTTTGTATTCGTCAATAAATACGGGGGTAAATTAAAAGGGGTGTAAAAGCTTCTTGAGAAATGTATAAAGTGCAGGTTGTAAAAGAGCCTACACAACACATTACAAAGGTAAGGACGCACTAAGGAACTTCCTCACAGACAGTGGAAAAAGACTGCTGTTCTCACAAAACTAAAAAGCATTAGTCAAAACACTGTTATCTCTCTCAACGTGCATGATAAGTCACTGGAAGAAGAATGTGTGCCATGACTAAAATATTTTAGTTTACCTTATGCTCAGATAGATCAGTCAGGACTGAACCTTTGGTTTAAAATGGGATCCGTACCCCTGTGGAATGTGTCTCCACTACAAATTCAACCTGGCATCCATTGATTACAAGATGATAGTTTCAGCCATAATGATTTTGATTTGATTTATTTTACTTCCCCTTTTGTGACACTTTTTGCCTAATATGCGAAGATTGGGATGAGTGATGATATGAAATTGATGAATAGACACTCAAACATCCATGCCCAGGCCAGGATTCGAATCCGCGACATCTGGCGTCGTAGCGCGATGTGCTAACCACTCCGCCACGGGGGCCGGCTTTAGGCATAATGATATCGAACGATATGTATGTGTGTGTCATGACTAAATAGGCAATCTGTTACTTGAGTTCTGTTATATAGGCTAATGGGGTCTGGATCTACAGTTTAAACTGGGATCATAACCACACTGCGCCTCCACGTGGTATCGAATCCGGAACCCTCGATTACAAGGCGATGACATTACCCCTATGTCTTCGGGGAGGCCAGTAATAGACGATTGAGTGACATACTAAGCACATCATTCCTAAATCACATTATGCTGTTACTCACCGAGCTTCAATGGCAGGGGTTCTATACCAGCGGTCACGAAATGAGGCGGCTGGGCAGAAATGCGATGGTGCCACATGTGAGAGAAGTAGAGCTAGGTAGGCGAAATAATCGCAGGTTTTCCGCAAACGATGTGGCAACATTCACCATGCAGCGTTACTGTCGCAAGCGTCAACCTTCCCTCCCAAAGGAAACCATTACCAACCATTGGTCCATTGCCAACCAGGATCTCTACAACCAATACTGGTACCATTTGCGCAAAACAATAATATACATTGTACTATTTCAACGACTTGACAACAGCACAAGTTCTGCCAGGCGCCTGTACTTTTTGCACTTTCTACTCGCGGCTGACCTTGGGTGTAATTTTTATCTACCAATCGTCTTCCAGGGCGTCCCTGTGCTGTAGTAGGCAGCAAAGCAAATCTCAATTGAGTAGTGGACGCTGTATTGTTAACATCGGTTGGCTTGTAGCAACGTAGACAAGCGTAACCCTAGCTTTGTTTTTTGCCGTTAAGGTTCTTCGATAAGCAAATTTTGCCCACACTCATGGGAGGTGTAGTGTATGTACACACACGTTGATTCATCTTTGTGTAATTAACATGGGAAGGATTCACACTAAGCTCGGTTATTGTACAACTTACAAGATCTCTGAACATCCATATTATACGTATAAACATCTTTACAAACAAGTAAGAATTCAAACATTATTTACCAGCACTTAAAAAGAGATTCGTTAGTCTTCAGCAACAGTTGCATTTACAATTGTACGAGGAAGGAAGCTATGCTTACAATCAGTGGCGTGGCAACATATCGCGAGGCCCTGGGCGAGATTAGAATGCGAGGCCCCTTCCGTCTTTAAATTTGAAATCTCAATGTGAATCAATAGAAAATCTTCAGGGATATGCCAGCAAATTATCATATTTAAATAATAATAAATTACTGAAGAAAATTATATTTAATAATTTCACTTACCATAAAAATGTCTTTCATTGTTTTCCGGGAACATATAAATGCTTCGCACTCGCTTCGTGGCAGTTGGAAGTACTTTATTGTTAACATATTAAAACGAGGAGTGCAAGGTCGAGAGAAAGAAGAAAATATAAGACAAACTGCTTTTTATTCGAGAAAATAATAAAGGGGTAAAAATATCCACGCAAGTTATGATGAATTTTTGCGTAAATGTTTTGCGTGAGAATATGACCATAATTTTTACTCTTTCCGGGCCCCCATAGGCTTAGAGCCTTTATGCTACGGCCATGATTTGACGTATTATAGTGTTAACTAGAATTTAAAGCCAGATAAAAACAGAACGTTTTAATTTTATTGCCTCCAAAAATGAGCCTTTTCCAGCTTTTTTTTACCCCCTCACTTCTATTTAATACATTTTTTGTATCAACCCCATCTGAAGAGGACCATTCAGGCGCGAAGCACCGGGCAGTCTTCCACTTAGCCAACCACTTGCTACGCCACTGCTTAGAATAGATTTAGCAACATTGATGTCTCCGATTCTCGTTTGTTTGTTGTCGCGTTCGGCGTTCGGCATCTTGGGACACGAAAGTAAACGATGTCAGCCGAACACAACTGATCCGATCGCTTATTAGGTTTTCAGTAGCCAGCTCAATTTGTGGTATTATAATGTTCTTCAGTGTAGATTCCAACCGTGAATGAAGTGTGAGTTAATCCCATAATCTATTTCATCATTCATACTGATGGTCGAAATTAATGCAGAGATGTAGAATAGCGACGTAGAAGAGAGTACGTATAATAGATCCTTACTTCCCATAGTAATGGCAAAACGTATAGGGTGAGCATAAAGTCTTTCCATGATTATGAATATTTATATCTCAACTTCTACAGTAGATAGGCAAATAAAACTTATGGCAATAAGTAGTGCAATACATCAAGTTTTTTCCATTTCTTTGTTTTGTCTGATTCTTATTCTCTTGTCCGATTTCTTCTTCTCTTGTATTTCAGGTAGCGTAATTTTCAGATGAAGCGACGTTTCACATATCCGGGAAAGTAAACAGACATAATGTCCGCATATGGGGGTCGGAGAACCCACATGTCGTGTTACAGCACATAAGGGACAGCCAGAAAGTGAATGTTTCGTGTGGCTTAATGCACAACAAAATTATTGGACCTTTCTTTTTCATTGAGCCTATTATTACGTCAACAGTTTACCTGGACATGTTGAAACTTTACGTTGCGCCTCAGTTACAAGAATTTCAAACATGGGTAGTGTTTCAACAAGATGGTGCACCGCCACACTGGGAGTTAACTGTTCGCCAGTTCTTGCATGACACCTTTCCTGACAGATGGATCGGTAGAGACGGTAGCATATCATGGCCACCGTGTTCGCCGGACATAACCCCCCTTGACTTTTTTTTATGGGGTTACGTTAAGGACACAGTGTTTAGTTCACCAGTTCCTGATATGCAAACTCTTCAGACACGAATACGGGATGCTATAGAGACGGTGACGGAAGAGATGTTGGCAAAGACATGGAGAGAAATTGAGTATCGCCTAGACGTCCTAAGTGCAACAAAGGGAGCACATGTTGAAGTGTACTGAAGTGTACTGATAACAAAACATTATGAGTTAAGCTACCATTTCCAACAACCCGCATATCTGTATCTAGCATAGTTCTTTAGCAATAAAAGTTTGTAATCAGGGAAAGACTTTATGCTCACCCTGTATAACTTTGCATTTTACTGACTGCTTTCGCGTGAAATGAGAAAAAAAGTTAGCTCAAACCCCCCGCCACCCCGCACTCTCAACGGAGGCACAATTTTTTTTAACTTCTAGAAGAAAAACTCTCACCACAACATCAAGATTTGCCAACGACTTGAACCAAAGGAGCGTAGTTATGAAATTATGCAAATGAAGCCCTCGCGAGCGCAAAGAGCCCTTTGACGAGTTGTCCCCTTCCGGAGAGTCCCAAGCGCTCGTCACCCGATAGACACTCGACAACGACCGCAGTGACGATAACAGAACAAAGCTGCATGATGGAGCGTTCTAAGGAACTTCTACGTCTCCCGCTCCGTCTTGCAGCCTCACCTGGCAATTAGCAGCCGTAATCCTGCACGAGCATTGTGCTCCTCTCAAATGGGCTGCGGGGAGAACGAAGTTTGTCCCTGGCAATTGCAGCGAGCATAAACAGTGTTGCCAGCTGACACTAAGAGACCCCTGAGAGTGGATGGTACGTTCAATAAATGTGGAACACCTATAGGCCGTCCAGCGAAAAGAATAGACTGTTGCTTCAAATCGGCTTTTACTTTCTCTACCTCCTTCCTCTTTTTAAAGTTTGTTTTCACTACTGAACGAAAACGTAAACACATTTGCTTTTGTTTCGAATGTAAAACGCTATTCTGGAGCTGGTTAAGCTTTCAGACCAGCAAAATTTCCTTCCAGCAGCGCCTGTTTTTTAATTTTATTTGTGCAGGGGCACGTGCACGGAGGGGAACGGCGAGCCCAGCGTTGTCGGCTGCTTTCCACCCCACCCCTTCAGCCAGTACCGCGGTAGACAAAATTTCTCGGAAGGGGAGAGTGACTGTCCTTTGGTTTTGACGAGGATTACTGTGGCGGACCTGTGCGTTGTGTTGTGTTGTGCTGTAAAAAACGGTTGGTTTTAATAGTGAAATATGAGCAAAAGTAGTGTAAAGAAGAGAAGTCGTGATGAAGTTCTTAAAAGTAAAGAAAGGCAAATAGTAATGAATATGTTTGTTTATTTAAAACAGAAAAATCCGGATCGCGGTGCAAACAAAAGCAACGGGAGTTTCACGGGCTACTGTGTTTAAGTCGGGGTGAGGTTTCTCAAGGTCCTCTTGATACACCAGATCAGAAACGCACCAGGGAAAGAACCAATTACAAGTAGAAATGTAAAATATAATGATTTTGTGCTGTGCGACGTGAAGTTCACGAATTCTTTTTTTTAAAAACAAACCCCCAACACTTAAATCGGTTCTTGCTGCTGTTAATTCTGACTCCACATTACCGAATTTTAAAAGATTAACGTTTCATTTCTTTCTCAAAGAACTTGGCTTCTCGTATGAGAAAAGGGGCAACAAATCCATGTTAATGGAAAGAGAAGATTTAACTTCTCCTCGTCATAAATATTTAAGAGAAATTAGGAAGATTAGGCGAGTTTAATAACAGTTAACCGTGAACTAATTTCTTCAATGTGTACGTACCCGCATTCAAGCGCCACGCACGTTTATTTGGTCTTGTACTTTCACTGCCAGCAGGTCCGTTACTCGACAGTCTATTCTTTTCGCTGGACGACCAATAGATCCTGAATACTCGCTTTCCTGCACCGTAGAGTTAGACAACACGCACAACGACTGAGTATTTCAGGATCTAGGTATCCCATTTTTATTGCTGGTGACTGTACAAACAGCAATATTAAGGGACAATGATTCAGAAGTACTTTAACGCCAATCTTTGATGTGGAGTGCTTAGTTTATGAGCACGGTGCGGATTTACGTATATGCACTACAAATCTTGTAATATATACGTTTAAAAAGACCGTATGACATTTAAAAAGGAACCAGGATAGCCAGTGAACACGGACATGTTATAAATTCTCTTGGTGCGTTGCATACTTACAGACTTGAAATTTTGTATTCTTCTGTGTTTTTCTTATTTTTGCGTCGCTTTTCTGTTACTTTGGCTAATCGCGACGACGATGATGACATTAATGGAAACGCACAAAACACAAGAGATTACTTTCTATAATATTATGCGCAGAGAGATAAAGAAGCTTGAGTTTTTAAGGGCACTTTACGCAAAGAAAGAATCTGGACTGGATCTAAAGATTAAGTGAGATCTGAACCCGGGATCCCTAGATTACAAGGTAACTACACAACCAATACGCCATCGGGGGAGCTTGAGAGTTAAGTAGCGAAAGTACCAAATAATGCATTTTGAGTCAAGATTATGCAAAATAATCACAAAATCTCCAAAGACATATTTATAGGTACTCTAAAATGCGTTTTCAGGCTTGAAGCAACGCGAGCTAAGTGTTCCCACAACAGAAACACTGAGCTTGGTGACAAAGTTCACTCGGTACTACATACGCTGAAGATAAGATATGTGAAGAATTTAGCAGCTATCCCAATATACAAACACAAAGAATGTCATCTGTACTTCTATGACGTCACTGATTTAGTTCATGACATTCTCTTACTTTCAAGTTGTGTTACAACGGCAAATGTGTAATTGGGGGTCGATATTTCAGCACAACTGTACACAGTATATGACACATCGCTGTTGAGAAGTTACTTGTACGAATCTTTGGTTGCAATTTTCCATGCGAAAATGTATGCCGACAGCGTCATGCACCTGTAAAGGTAATAGTGAGTCGTCACATCCAGGGTACTAATAATTCCAACTAGTCACAAGGGTGCGTGGTAGCAATACTTTGTACTACATTACTACGTGAATTATGCTAGAAGCGTTTTTGCTATTTAAAAACACTGGAACTGTTTAAATGTATAGAACCTTTTTGGGGGAAATGTGCTTTTTAAGAAACAGACCTCATATATACAGGGTTACATATACATTTTGCATTGCACGCTCCTATCGGCGAAATATGGAAGCAGCGGTGTGTCGGGATTGTTCGAATAAACACTTCTGGATTTCAGACATAGATATACACCCAAATAATGATGATATGTTCCCCCGCAATAAAATCATGAAACCATTGGTCTTTTTTAAGAACGCTGTATGATAGGTAAGTCCTTTCTTGTAAATACCAGGCAAGTGGAAAGAGTTTCTTCGAATCATGTTTTTGTGCATTGAGATACTCTTAATGTATATTTGTGGCCTCTGATACCAGACCAGAATATGTGGCCCCCAAAGGACTTCCGCATAGAGTGGGGCGCAATACACGTCTACGTCATCGTAGTGAATTCGCGATCCACTCAAAGTCTAGCAGAGAGGTTACAAGCTTACCAGAGGCCTGCAGTCATGTAAGCATACACTTGACTTAGGTCCCGGATTTTGATGACGTAAAAATCTTTGAAAATGACCTTTAAAATGACAACAAAAATCCTGTAAAATGACCTAAAATCTTTGAAAAATGATCCAAAAATTCGTACAAAACTCAATCTCCTTATTGCAAATACTATATATATTTATATTGTACACTTACCTTATGGATCACAATCAATAACATTTCTGTACTACATTTCAGGATTTCTGTACTACTTAGCAACGTCTGTTATCGATATCCTGGCCCAGTTATCACACTGCTATATGAAGCGAACACAACAATTCATACTAATATTGATGCGAAAAAATCTCGCCACTCAATAATTCAAAACATGCACCGCTTATAACTCTTGAGAAGTACTTCTGTAAACGACGTACCTTCAGAATATCCACGGCGTTATTGTGATACTCTTGTGTACAACTGCTAAATCAAACAGCAAACTGTAATGTGTCCGAACTGTAGAACTACACTTGCAGAAACAGCGACATCTATCTGTAATTTGAGCTGCACATTATCTGCTTAACAACTCCGCGTACGTCACAAGACGCTCACTCAAAATCTGAAACTGGCGTCAGGAGCCTTTCTCGTGCTGACAAGCTTATCTGAAGGCGGATAAGTAAGCAAAGAAAACGTGACCAGAGATCAGAAGAAACAAGTTGGAGCTCAGGATCCGGCACCAGGTGGGCATGTCTTCAAATACTGGTTCTGTGGCAGTGACGCGCGGGGGGATGATATTTATACCCCCACTCGGACTCAGTTTTTCTTTAAGAAATAAGGAGTGGAGGAGGGTCGTAGGTCAAAACTCCCATAAAAATCAACACTTCTTTTAATATAAAAATCGGATATCTCTGAAGGTGTTTTTATACCAATACTATAGCTATATGTAATGCAAAGTTTACAGTGAATGGACAAGTAAATGGATTTATGTACAAACACGTTCATAATGTAAATAAATTTAAAAATGACTGAGAACGTGTTATTTAGTACTAATTTTTACATGTGTGGACTTCATTGTATGTAACCCTAACTTCAGAATCAATCATTTCTCACAAAAACAGTCCTTAATCAGTCACTGTAACATAATGTAACTCGTACTTAGTATTAACATTAGATTCTCAGCATAAATAACATATTAATATATAATAATAATATTTATAATACATGTTTATAATAATATTTAATGTATAAAAGAGTTTGATCTCACCGACTCATTACCGCACAGTCCAAACCTACTCTTATGACGTACGCAACCATTGAGAAGGGGATTTCCCGAAATTCAACCCCTAAGGGGAAACAATTGTGTTAATGTTTTTAAAATTTTGATACGTCCACAGCCCAAAAACCTGCACCTAGAAACATGAAAATACTTGTATCATAAGCAAAGGCCTCAACAGATGGAAGTGTTTGTTATGATTGTATTTTGCGGAAAGCTACATAAAAGGATTAACGAACGCCATTTTTTTTTGTTGTAAATTCTACAACACCAATTGATATGATGTGATACTAAACTAATTATCCGAATGGTAATTACTGATGCGTACAGCTATTGTACTAAGGAAATGTTTCATAACTATGTTCTTATTCGTCGTAATGAAATTGTCAAATTCAATTAAAGTTGTCGAAACCACTGATTGACTGACTTATTGTTTGGCTATTAATAAACATAATACAAAGATTAACTAGGATATAAGGAAGTAAATAAAAAAAGGACTTACATTTTCGCCAACGAAGCTGGTAATCACCTGAAACAAAAATGAAATAACTGAAATAAGATTATAATGACATAATATGTTGACTGTGTTTACATTACTATTACTATTTTTACTTAGTATTGGCATCTATTTCTATACTCATGAGCAAAATTGGGCGGTTGTCATGACGAAAATCGAAGTAAAAATTAACTTTGTTATCCAATCAATCAGCTTCAATGCGTAAGTGATGGAATCAAGATTTCTCCACGGCAGGTCCTGAAGTCGAGTCTCGGTGTGGGCATTTTGTTTGTGAGTGTCCATCAAAATTACCGATTTGATTCGTTTCACTTTGCTTTACTACGAGGGCCGCACTGAAAGTTTCGGGAAAATGACATAAAGAAGAAGAATGAAAGTACATCAATTTTTTATTGCTTTTCAAAATATTTACCCTTTACAGCAATGCATTGTTTCATGCGATGAAACCAATTGTTGAAACAGTTATGCCAGTCTGAAGTTGGTACCTGCAAGACATGCACTTCGTATGATTCGATAGCCTCTTCGGGAGTGAAAAATCGCATACCACGCAACTTGTTCTTCATTGTTGGGACCAAAAATAAATCACATGGGGCTAAGTCAGGTGGATAAGCTGAATGAGTCAGGAGTTCAACTTGTTCATGCTCCAGAAAGTTCCTTGTGTCAGATGCTGTGTGCGAGCTTGCATTGTCGTGATGCAGAATGATTCGACGATTGGGGTTAGAAGTTCTGAGCACGTGGAGTACTTGTGGCAGGCAAATTGTGGTATACCATTCTGCATTGACTGTTCTACGATTCTCTAGTGTAACAGTCGCAATGTGACCTGATTTACCGATAAAAGAGGCAACCATTTGTTTCGACACGCTGCGTGCACGAACAATTATCGTTGGTTTAGGCTCATCCTGGAACACCCACACAGCAGATTGTCGCTTTGTTTCAGGTTCATAAGAGTAAATCCATGATTCATCGCCTGTGACGATGTTAAACACAAGATTTGATGATCGCGACTTGAACCGTTTGATCATAGCCTTGCACCACTTCACATGGTCGTCTTTTTGTGCTTTTGTTAAATTGTGTGGCATCCAACGGGCACAAAGCTTTTTCACACCTAAATGATTGTGCAAAATTGTTTGTATTTGACTCATGCCAATACCTAAGGAACCCTGAATTTCGCGATAAGTCACGTGTCGATCACTGTTGATTAGTTCACGAACTACATCAATGTTTTCTGGCACAATGGCTGTCGATGGGCGGCCTTCACGAATTTCATCACTAAGGCTAACCCTGCCACATCTGAATTCTTGAAACCAGCGATAAATTGTCGTCTTTGATGGCGCATCTTCGTGAAAAGTTTCGATCATTCGAGTAACACACTGTTGCTCTGATAAACCTTGCCGAAAATCATAATAAATCATGGCACGTAAGTTCTCTCTTGTTAATTCCATTTTTTTTACAAACACCTCACTTCAAACTTCTATCCTGAAACGAAAACGAATCCGTGTTACATCAGTCCTTGTATTTACAGTCAACAAATATCACTGTTTATAAATATAACAAAATCTAACAGATTGCATAGTTGCCAGTACCTGATTCCTGAAACTTTCAGTGCGGCCCTCGTACCAGTTTTGGCTAATCGCGATAATGATAATGAATTGTGATCAGATGAAATAGATGAAGGGGAAAACACACGTGGACAGATCACAACACAAGACCCACAGAGAATTCAGACCACTTCGTTTGTCTGCAAAATGCAGACCAGGATAAAGGACGTATTTATGGGGGGATCTATGGGGTCCGGACCCCCCGAAAGACTTACCGAGTACTTAAATTAAATAATGAAATAATATAATAACTGATTAAGTAATGAAAATATACTTGTTCTTTAATCGAAGGTTATTTATTTTCGCCGAACTAATTGGAAGGCAAGGATTATGTTGGGATCATACGACTTTGAATAACATGAGAGTATGAAAAAACATTTATGCAAGATCCATTACTACTTATAATAATATGCGTAAAATATTAACAGGAACATTTCTTTTCATATAACATCCTTTTTTGATATTCAATAAATATTCAATTCTTTACCTATTTGACATTTAATGTCCTTGCCAAGGAAGTTTCTTTTTTACAATTTGCCGACCTTAGCCATACGTAAGCTAGATAATGAATATGTGATTATATCATTATCCTTGTACCGTATTTTGACCTATTCATGTAATGAAAATATAATAGTAATTAATTTGAATATTTCAATTAATGCTAATAATTATAATTACTTTTAATTAATTTAATATAATTATTATTATTTTAAATTAAACTTAATTTATTATTACTATTTTGTAATACTTAATTCGGACCCCCTCCCCGATATATATTTCTATTTCCAGGAAGAAATATTGACATTTGGGTGCTAACTGGAAGGCCACCCCTTACCCACCCCCATCAATTTTATCTAATCCGCATAGTCGAGATTAGTCTAAAGAGGCAAAACGCGTCATAATATAAGAACAACACAAATAAGAAATTAATTGTGTTTACCCGTAGAGTATTATCCGTGAGTAGCGATCCTCACCAATTGCAAATAGTTCGTTGAGGCATTCAAATGCAGCATTACGTGAAATGTTTTTAAAAGGAGAACTTTATTGACGTGGGTGTTACAAATACTCCCTCTCAGGTGCAGATAATATACCCACGACCAAACATGTTAGTACGGAGCTCTAGTGTAGCTCTCTGATGACGTACTTATAAAGCCCTCGCCGTGTAATCAAAGGACCCCGGGTTCGTGGGGGCACATTGCATAATGCATAGTAGCCAGATTCCACTTTAAACAGTACACAAAGAAAAATAAAGGCATAATATCGATTGATGGACCAGAATGCATCGATTGATGCACTAGAGTGTGTTTTATGACTTCATCAAAGAATCAGATTAACATTTGATGCATTTGGGTGTATTTTTGTATGTCGCGAAAGAAACACAAAAGTGCATCATTTGATGCAAGTGAGGATTTATCTCAGTCGGTATGCACTTCAGTGCATCAGTTGATGTTCCTTGATACACCTTCCTGCATCTTTTTGGATGATGCACTTAAACGTTTGGTCTGAGCTACAGAGTTTACTCGTATGTAGCTCAGACGAAACGTTTATGTTCATCATAAAAAAAGATGCATTCTGGTGCATCAAAATGCATCAAGGTGCATCCAAACATATCAACTGATGCATGGAAGTGCATCTCGACTGAAATAAATCCTCACTTGAATCAAAGCACTTTTGTGTTTCTTTCACGACATACAAAAAAAACACCCAAATGCATCAAATGTGAATCTGATTTTTTGAAGAAGCCATGAAACACATTTTAGTGCATCAATCGATGCATTCTGGTGCATCAATCGATATGATGCCTTTAGTTCTCTGAGTGTAGGTCCAGTCCCGACTAGACTATCCGAATATAAATGTGAACTTTTAGAAAAAACACAAAAACTTCGGGTGAAGCTGACCATAATACGAGGAATACGAATTGGACATCTTGGGGCAATATTCGAAACCGTATTTATACGACGAACTGCTACACATGGAATTTTATAGAGCATAATAGCATAATTTTCCTCGGGCTAAATTAGGTTTACAGGCCCCTTTCTAGTGGCTTGAATGCAATCAAAACAGGCTTCAACTGAATCACTTGCGAATACTTGGATGCGATTCAGAAAGCTTGTTGCTTGTAATTCGATGTTGTTTCGTTTACATGTTATGCTCGCTTCATTATGGATCTTCCTTTTGCAGCCAGAGTCATGCCAGATGTTGCATCTGCTTCCTCCTAAGCATAATACGAGATCAATGCTCGACTCTAACCTCTTACTGCTTCATGAAGATAAATTTACCTAATCCACAGGGACCAGATGTTCCACACTCGAAAATACTATGTCTCCAGAGATATTCAAAGGGCCTTTGTCTGTGTAAACAATCCCTAATTAGCTCAAGTTGCCCTTTATTATCGTACTTGCATTGCATCGCAGCTAAGTCGTCGGTTACCAAACAACGACTAAGGGTCATTCCACACTATTCCTAACAATTCTTCCCAAAGTTGAGAAATTACGGAAAAATCTATCCACTGTTTATCTGATTATAACACCATTAAGTCTTGTTTCCATGATATAAAAACTAAATATGCTGACCAAGGCAGAAATTTATTTTGTTATAAAACATAAACTAAACGTAACGTTTCAACCTTCTAGCAAGGTCTTCTCTGTACCAAGTACAAATGTAACCAGGTACACAACAGGACGATATATATGCACAAAAATACTCCCCTCCAGACTATTAGAAAGTAGTTCTGGAACAATCTAGCAGGTGGCTTTCCCTTGTTACAGTTGTACTTGGTACAGAGTCTGAAGAAGACCTTGCTAGAAGGTTGAAACGTTACGTTTAGTTTATGTTTTATAATAAAATACATTTTTGCCTTGGTCAGTATATTTATTTTTTGTTTATCTAAGAGCAAAAGTGGTGATACACATAACAATTCTGAAGAAAGTAGTTTTCGAAAAATTGCCTTCTCAGCTCGAAGTGGAAATTGCTAACTGGTTGGGACTATAGGTCTATTCAACTCTTACGGCGGGCGCTCTACATGCTGGCAAGGGAAACGGGGAATACGCAGCAGACCAACCAGACAACAGCGGTGGTTCCGAGAGTTATGACGTCGAGGGGAGGAACTACTACGTGCACCTCGTTTTACAGGCTGCTGCGTTTCTTATCGCGCTGGATTGGTTGCTTCTCCCGCTCACCTTGCCAGCATATAGAGCGCCTGCCGTAAGACTAGAAAAGAGCATTAGCTACGGGTTGGTGTAACTTCGTGCCGCTACTGTCAATCCTTTCTGGAAGGAACACTTCTGATCCGAGATGTCCCGAACGGGGAGGCGACGAAACCTGGTAAAATACGGGATCTGGAAAGAGACGAGAGAGAGATTTGCGAAGACAACAGACGAGGCATGCACCGGAAGCTCCGTCCCCACCCCATCATTTTTGGTCGGAGATTCAGCGCTCCAATTTCCGCCCGGCGAATCATACCTCCCATTCCTGGTTTTCGAGAAGGCTTCGGTTCGAATTATCTCTAGTTAATTAACTGGAATCACGTGGAAGCCGTAATTAAAGTGAATCGGCGCACGACGAAGTCACAGCCGCACGCTTGGAATGTCGATGCATCTGAGGAGGGGGAGATTCGGAAGATGGATTCCGAAACCACGCAACATGCGAAGTCGTGCGAGAGGAGTTTGGTGCAGGACATTAATCTCCGTAATGCGGAGAGCATCCATTACTCTCTCTCTCTCTCTCTCTCTCTCTCTCTCTCTCTCTCTCTCTCTCTCCTCCCCTCTGCTACATTCGAACTCTTCTATCAAAGCCCGCCTCCCATAGCAAAGCTACGGGGTGTAGCCATGAGAGAAGAGATACCGGCTCGTTGACAATACCGTTTCGACTGGATTGAAATCACAATAGTTCTTGGACCTCAGCAATGGCGTAGTGATAAACGCTCTCGTCTTGTAATAAATGGATGCCTATTAAATCTATACACCAAATCACGTTGAGACTATCTGATCACGATGTGGACTTTAAAGCAAGACATATGCACTAATAACGAGGTCTTTATTCCCCTTTCAAATGATTTGTTCAGCAAATTGAAATGGATTGATTTACTAATAAAACTGACAAAGGCTTTCTACCCCTTCTACTAATAGTGGACCCAAAGATTGGGGTAAGCCTCTTCGATGACGTAGCAGTAACGTCGTTGCCTTGTAATCAAGGGGTCCCGCATTCGATACCTAGCACCATTATAAAGTGTAAGTTCAGTCTCGATTAGCCTTTCTATGCATAAAGTGGACTTAAACACAAACTCAAAACAAAAAGATTTGGGATGTCAGCAGGATGATTGCATGTTTCTGTTGAATTAACTCTTATGCTTGATTTATTGATTTATAATACGTGAGTGCGTCGGCAAATATGGCCATTTTGCATCCTTCAATGTATACGGGGAAATATTCCCTTATCTAAAACCCTTACTTAAAAGTTTGAAACAAGGGATGCAAGAAGCCCCTTCAAAAAGGGTAAAAGTGGGAGCTTATAAAGGGACCTGCACAAGACAAAAAGAAAACATTGAACAGGAAGAATCAACTAAAAAACTTCCTCACAGGCAGTGGAAGAGGCCGACTCTTCGTGAAAAGTTAAACAGATGTGTAAAAACATTTTGATTTTATTTTAAAATTTTGGCTAGTTTGCACCCGATATTATACGGGGTCCAGCCTCTTACAAAGAACAACTCTAACGTTGCATAACTAAAAATCTTAAAATATTCTGACTTTCGTTAAAAGCTGATGCTCTAAACGGGCACTCAGCACACACAAGGACAAAAACCAGGACAACACACACAAAATTATACTGTCAATAGTGCCAGTCGGCAGAGCCTCGTTCGTCTGCAAAATGCAGTGAAAGTGAGGTTGACAATTGGGTGTACTACGTGGAAGGTCACCCCTTACACCCCATTTGTTAAAACACTATTACCATATTCAAACAGGAATGATAAACAGTTTGGAAGATTAAAATTCTGCCTGAGAAAGGCAGTATCGAAGCTGTAAACACACCATTAAATTATATTTATTATATGTGTGTGTGTGTTACGTGACACAGAAACTAGTTCATTGCTACAAATACAAATTTCGTTGAAAATCCTCAGACCATTCCGCTCCCTCCAGGTTGCAACACTGCGAACCAACGTCGCTGCTGAGAATGGAGTGGGGAAATGTGGTGCGAGATGCGCAACAGCTATTTCTAGCGTCTTTTTTTTAAACCTGCCATGTTATATTTGAAACCAAGACGCCTAGAAGTTAGGCAATAGCTTAGTCACACAGACTACCACTGTTTGGTTTCCGTAAAATGAGCAATAAGATGTACGTACTTGTTGAAAAAATTCGAAGATATTTTTTTTAAAAATATTTTAATAGGCACTTATCAAAATTTGTTTCATGCTTGTTAAATACATTTGATTTCTTCTACAATTTTTTGATACGAGTGAGAATTTTTCACGAATATGCTTGTTCTAAGTGCACATCAACACAATATTTACAATATGCATATTTTATGTGTAAATGCCTCATAAAGAACAGGTTTTAATTTTGACAATTTCTCATTAAAGACTTTTTTTTGGAAAGAATTTTGGAAGGAATTTTGTTTCAGAAACCTAGCATGTAGCGCTGTGTTGGAACATTTTGAAGGAATAATGGGAAATATTTATGCTATAGTACGTTTTAACTTTGAGATTAAACAAGGGTGGCCAATTTCCCATGCTTTATTGTTTATATTTTATGTCAAAGGTATTTCTGGAGGGGCACACCTTTGGACACCCCTCTTGATGCGAGCGTTGATATCTCTCACTTCTGCATCTCATTTTTCTTGTTTGTTTGATTCGGTCGCATTTCTTCTATTTTTGCGTTCTCGCGACGATGGGGATGAATGGCGATAATATGAGGTGGATAATGGACAATCAGAGACACATATCGTAGACACAACAAAAGTTCCACAGAGAAATTACGCTGGCTGTTAGTCTAGGCGCCAGAGCCTCGTTAGCCCGTAACATTGCAGATACCTGGAGGTACTACGTGGAAGTGATGTTGACTTTTGTCTGCCTTTTTAGTTCAAACATTACATCCCACATCTTTCTTTCAAAGTTTAAGTCAACCTGGTGCAAAGGTAGGCTAGTCGGGACTGGTCAACTATGTGACGTCACCGGATATCGAACCCGGAACTCCATTACAATGGGACAGCGATACCACTGCGCAATCGGGAAGGTCCTGCATCTCTTTTTCCCTTCAACAATGTAACATAGTGATGTGTATGTGCAGGTCCTGGTAAATTCTTTTGGTATAGTCGACCCGCTATCTTCGTTAACGACCGGCTGGCTTTGGAGTCCACGGAGCGCGCTCACCGGCTATAACAATCACATTCAACGCACAGTGTTTCCACATCTACTCTCCAGCGGCGAAAGAAGCACCTTACAACGGTCTCCACATTGAAGTTGCAAACAAATTGACACTACGGCAACAGCGTATCCGCAGTCATGTGACGGAGACTCCACGTGGAATAGACGAGCAGAATGACAGCTGCGCCCATTGGCTGAAGGTTGAGTGTGATTGGACGAAAACAACTCGCGCGCTGTTTAACCCCACCCACGTTTGTGGCGGCGGCTTCCTTCAGTTCTTGGACGTTAACGAAGCAAACACGCGGACTATACACCAGGCTCGAATTTAAAGAGAGTTTGGGCGGCTGTAGTCCCGTGCCTCCATTGGAAAAAATTCTTTGAAAGAGAGCGAAAAATGAAAGGAAAACAATATGTTTGAAATGTGATAAAAAAGAAACATATATAACTATCTGAAAAACGTTATAACTGAAACTGTATATGGGAGAGGGAGGGGTCAGATTGTGTTAGCTTCTAGCCCCCACATATGCAAACCGAGACCTGTGGTAAACCATGCTTCCTGTCTTTTTAACTGTCGGAATTCCTGAATACCGGAAAGCTAATACCCACACAAACAGACGCGATAACTTCATAAGGATACTGTATTTAGTTTCAGTGAATTAATACCCTTTTGGTAACACGATTCCCTCCATTACCCTTAAAATACTGGACAGATCACACGAGATGAAGTGTGTATTGTTTTCCCACGTAATTGACAGGTAACATAATATATACGATATGTGTTGTCGAGATCGGAATGAAAACATTTTTTATCGTCCCACCGCATGCAGGTCGAGCAATGAATTTGATTGGAAGATAATTTGTCGGTCATCATTACGTAGTTTACGACCGATTCTATCTGGATTAACATTTGTGACCAATACCAAGTTTGTACATTCTCCAAACAGGCGAATGGGGCTTCTGCAATGCTTTGTCCAGTTTTTACAGAAGGAGGCTGAACATATGTGATTTCACCAGTGTCAAGATAGCAGTGGCGGCGATTAGGAGGGGTAATGGGGACGTTGCTCCCAGTTTTTTTTTAAACATTTTGCCCCCGCATGGGCCTATACTAAATTCTTAACTCTCAACTACAGTTGTGACGTCCCACGGACCGGAGCGTTCCTTTTCCTTGTTACCCCGCGATTAGTTTTGATCTTGAGGCTACCTATCTTTCAGTACCTTCCTCAACTTCAGTGTGCTGTGAAAGCGTGAAGGCGAATTTTCCATTATCTGATTCTGTGGTGTTCTATTTATATACTGCTGTCCTGATGACGTCACGGCTGTGTTTGGGAGTTAAAATCACCGACGATTTATTATGAGCAATAGACAAGAGAATGACAGATTTTTTTTTTTGTGGCACATACTGAATATAGGAACCCGTGGTTTTGAATAATGAATGTTAAACAATAACTAAGGACTAAATTCACGTTGATCAGCTGTGTGTAAATACTCAGTTAAGACATATTTTGGCTTAGTGAATTTGTTTTCAATAAACTCACAATATAAACGAAATACTTTTTTTGAGAAGTTAAAAAAGAATGTTTCGCTCTCAAAACTATGTAATTGTGTTCAGGGAATAACAAAGCATACAACATGATTAAATTCACATAATTTAAAATATGTCCTGATAAAGTTATATTCCTTTTTTCATATAGGTCCTGTGGACCTCACGACTGTGTTAGTGCCCGAAACGTTCACGACAGCGGTTAAGGGGCAAGAAATAAAAAAACTGTCCTCCTCGCCTCCTCCTAGTTTTGGCATCCAATCGCCGCCACTGCTATTTAGCTTGGCGATGCTCAGTGGTGAACTTGCTTTTTCTAGTCTTCTCTCTCGCTCTGCATGCGTGAACGTGTGTGTGTGGAGGGGAGGGGATGTAGCTTCATAGCACTTTGCTACGCCTTGTTTATCTTCCGTTATTGTGTTTTGTTTTGTTTGATATTTTGTCGCTAATACGTTTTATTGGTTTTGTTTGAATCTTGCTGTTTGTGAAATAAAACACTCAAGATGCTGACCAAGGCAGAATTTATTGTAAAATAACACACTACAAACGTAACGTTTCCACCCCCTAACAGGGTCTTCTTCAGACAAAGTGTGAATCTTTGGCTGAAGAAGATCCTATTGGAAGGTGGAAAAGTTACGTTTAATAGTGTTACAATTGTTGTTCGTGTTGTTGTCGAATTTTAGTATTTGGCTTTGTGTCGATTATACGCAATAAAATAAAGTGTCTGAGATACCTGAACCTTAATACCGGAAACTGAACCGGTTTCTACAAATTTCTAGTTCCATCCAGTCTGCTGCCAGGACAGCGATTGATGAAGAGATAGAACGTAGATTGCGATTTGGAAGAACACGTGGTATCTATGTAAGAGACTATTTTAGTAGAGGAAAGTTCGTTGTATTGAAATTGCACAAGTGACAATTGTGGCTCTGGGAGTGTTCTCAATGATAAAACGACAGTAAACTTGGGGGAAAAGTTTAAATATCATATTTTCATTTTCTGATCTCACGTCCTGAGGAGACTCAGTCCAACCGTAATTTTAAGGAGAGTCACATAACTCTAGCGAGCAAGGAGATTGGGCAGCTACCGTGACAATGTAATCCTTGGGTACGATAAACGTCACAACTTTATGCTCACCACCCCGCTACAAACATCGGCGCTCTACCTGTTATTGGTAAGAATAGCCAGAATGAATTGATCCTGTCGAGGTTAGGGACTGGTGGAAAGCATATGCTGCTGCGGAAATACACCTTCGTGTTTAGGAATGCCAGAGAGTTAGTTAAATGTAACAACATGTCTAAAACACGAAAGATGCATTCTTGACTCGGAAATCTGTGGAGCAAGGCGGCGCAAAACGGCAGAGAAGGGGAGAAAAGCGAGTGGGCGGAGCAAAGCAGTGCTCGCTTTGCGTAACTGGTTGGATGACCTCCTACTTCGGCAAGTGAAGGTGAGGCCGTAAGTCGGTAGGAGGCCCTAGGCCCTCTCCTTGGTACGCCTTTGAAACAAAGTTAGTAATTATAACTTTGAAAAAATAAGAAATGAAACAAAGGAGAGATGAGAAAACTCATTAGAACGGTATAAGAAAAAAATCGTTAAGTATCATAGCTCCCTTAATACTCAGAGATAATTTCTTGGCAACTTCTTTCAATTGAAGAGTAGGATTAGCTGTTGGGCGTTGGTCGAGGAGGGAAGGGGGAGAAAGAACATAAACTGTTCTAGATTCTTCTCGGGTCTTCTGAAGGGATCGGAAAGTTTCCAGATAAAGGAGTATTAGTTCTGTAGCAACATCTGGTAGAGACGTTCCTTCAGCACCACGAATCGTGGTTCACAGAACGCAGCCTGCGGATAACGCACCATGTTTCAAACAGCCATTACTTCACTAACACTTCATTGCAACTAGCACACTTTGAAAAACAATACTGTACATACACAAGATGGATCAATGTTAACAATGGTCTACGAATGTTCATTGTTTTCTGTGCCAAAAGACAAATGTATTGAAATAAAATGATTTGATGTGAAACCACGGAAAGCGCCCCAGAAATCCTGAAGTTGGTTGCGGTTTTCAAATATATATATATACAGGGTGTTTCCGGGCTAATGATACAAACTTTAAGGGATGATGGGGAAGGGCACATTTATCAATTTGAGATAAGGAACCCTTGTCCGGAAACGACTTAGTCGAAGGTTATAAGCGAAAATAGGTGTATGAAGATGTAATACTTTTATTACCTGCACAAGTTTCACAAGCTGCTACATTCACAACAGTTGTTCAAAGTGGCGTCCCCCAGCTTCACTGCAGGCATGACAAGACAGTCTTGTGTACGATACACCTGTAGTAGACTGAAGAGGATCTCCTGGCAAGAATTCTCGCTGCCTGTGACATTGTTCGAACGACCCCGGGGTTGTTCCAACGGGTGCGCCAGAACTTTGTGCGACGTCATGCCTGCAGTGAAGCTGAGGGACGCCACTTTGAACAACTGTTGTGAATGTAGCAGCTTGTGAAAGTTGTGCAGGTAATAAAAGTATTACATCTTCATACACCGATTTTCGCTTATAACTTTCGACTAAGTCGTCTCCGGACAAGGGTTCCTTATCTCAAATTGATACATATGGCCTTCTCCATCATCCCTGAAAGTTTGTATCATCAGCCCGGAAACACCCTGTATATATATACAGGGTGATTATAAAGTTTCGATCCATTTCTGTGGAAAACAGATATTACAATCAAACCAATAATGAGAATGGAAAACCTAACACTTAGTAACACATAATCTATCAACATTTCTACAGATAATGTAAACCCAACCTCAGAGTAACACATAATCCATCACAGGTTGCACTGAGCTTTACTCCAAATGTACATTGCTAGAAAAGGTGTTTCGTGCAGCGGTGCGTGGCTGGGAGTTTTGTGTAGACGTGCAGGGTGGACATTTGGAATAGGGCTCAGTGCAACCTGTGATGGATTATGTGCTACTCTGAGGTTGGGTATACATTATCTGTATAAGTTTTGATAGATTATGTTTTACGAAGTGTTAGGTTTTCCATTCTCATTATTAGTTTGATTCTAATATCTGTTTTTCACAGAAATGGATCGAAACTTTATAAGCACCCTGTATATCGTTCAACAATGACAGTAGAAATATACGTTGATGTACGATTGACCTTACTGTTTGGTAGGTTCTGTTAAGTTAATGAGCGTTTCACTCCGGATTAAATCAGCAAACTTTAAGCATTGAATCTTCACTAGTCATGTGAAAAGTGCACGATTTGAAATACTAATGCTACCGTTAATGTTTTTCAATTGTTGAGTACAACCCATTTACTAATCATGACGATGGCGATGAATGAGGATTAGACACCACTGATGAAGAGGCACTTACAAAGGAATCATCTATGCCCAGGCAAGGACTTCAAACTGGAAAATTCGGCGGTGTAATTGTGAGTCAGTCGACCGTTCAAATCGCTCGCAAGCGAGAGCCTTTCTGAATCTATAAATATCTAAATATATGAACGTTTGAAAATGTTCGTGCAAAGTATAATTGAATCAAAATTTATGGACAGACAGGTTAATTGGAGCCGAAACTCCAGTTTAAAGGGGGAATTGGAACCGTTGCCCTTTTCGGAAATCATGTGATCATCCCAACCATTGGATCGCACGGCGATTCAGTTGACCGCTTCAGGTGTATAAACGTTGAACCTGTTCAGAGAAGTACATTTTTAAGTGCACCTTATGCTCAGAGTAAACGAGATTTGGCCTCGAACGAGGATTAACCCTGGACCCCGTGATTGGAAGGCGACAACGTTACCAATACACACCATCAGAGGCGCTCATGACTTCCGTTCAAATGCTCTGAGTAGTTTGTGTAATCTACGTACCATTCTTCCAAAATGATCATTGTTGCCAGAACAGATTAGTCTATTTGAGCTAAATCACATCTAAATTCGAGAAATTTTCAGAATGCGGCAACATACGTGCCTCCCCGATAGAGCAGTGATAATTTCGTAATCAAGGGGTCAAGAGTTCGATCCCTGTTGGAAGTACAGTGATTCGAATCCCACTTTAGGCTACAAGTCGAGTCCCGATTAGCCTATCTGAGAGTAAAGTGAACTTATACCCTGTCCCATCTATCTCTGGAGAAGGTGAACGAAAAGTGCGAGTGGTGACGGCTCCACCAGTGAACACGTGCAAGGGAATGGGATTGCGTGGAGGGGGAAGCAACTGCCAGTCTTCGCAGCACACTCGATTTCCCCCACCCCCTTCCCTACCGCTATGCGCGGCCTTGTTCCAGAGATAGCTGGGATAGGGTATAAAAAATTCCGTTCTCTTCTTGCCATGAGGGGAATGATAGCACGTTCCCAAAGCAGGGGTCTTTGCTTGGAACACAATTCAAGGGTTTGTCTACTCATTATGTGAACGGTCCACGATAATTACAACGACTAGATACGTTCTAACAAGTAACAGGTGTTTTTAATGTGTAGAGAAGAGCCAATACTTGCGTTCCATTTTCGCAACGTAAAAGTGTTGCTGCACGTCAAAAGGATAAGGTACATTTTAAAGCCCCAGCCTTTAAACACAGGCAACCCAAATTACACGCCAGGCACACCTGATTACATACCGCAAGGGATGAAACCCCCACCCCCCCCCCCCCTTGGGGGCAAGCTAGCACAACTGGAAATGTAACAACAAGCACCATTTCGCGTTGATGAACTGCAAGTACTTTACGTCAATTGTATCCTCCTAACCGATTACAGGAGTCTGACAAGGGATCCATTATTTCGGACAGAGTCAACTCAGAGGTCGGCGAAAGGGAGCAACACACGTAACGCACGAACAATAGTCCATGTCCCGCACTTTACCAGACCCACACACAACAAAAGTCGCCAAAACTAAAGCAATTACTTGTGATGAAAATTTAGCGTTGTAAATTCGGAGAGGAATTTAGATGAAAATCCAAGCAGACGAGTTGTTAGAATGCGTAAAAATATCGGACGTTGTTGAAACCACACACTCTTAGGCAAAGTATTAAGTTAACAATATGTAGAAAAGTTTATAAGCAAGAAGCATATTTACTGCATTATCTTGTGGAACCAAATCACATGAACATTTTCGTTTTTACAGAAAAAATATTAATGTTTGATATTTAAAAAAAATATATATTACCAAGGTGGATAAAAATAATGATTTTTTTTATTTAAATAGATTTTTTTAAGAAACACGCTTAAAATTGCGTGTATGTTTTTGGCACCATACATATAAATGTATGTTTTTAGTAGAAGGGTTTTTTCTAGTAAACGGCCCAGTAAAATATTTGATCAGTTTGATTATAGCAAATTAAAAATTATATGTAACCATAACATAACCCCTCAGCTCTACAGCACCTTGGCGGGCCTTGGCTTACCTACCGACTGCTGGTCTCCCTCCCACACTGTTCCGTCGTCACCTGTTATAGCGTGGAGGTCTCAGACCAGTGTTATATGTACATTTTTATTATTTTTCTGTTTCTGATACTATATTACGAACCTACTATTAAAATATTTGTTGAGTGTGTTAATTAAACTATAATAAATTTATTAACTTTTCTTGCAGTGAAAATAAAACATTGTGGATCTACTCTATAATTGTAACTTAAAATATTTTTTTACAGACTCTGTAGCTGAATTTTGGAAATTGTTTTAATGGTAGTTTGTAAAATATCAGCTGCCATGTTTGTTTACAGTATAATGATAATTACACTATTTCTGGTTTAACATGATTAGTATTTTGTATATTTTTCTACACAAAATGTTTGCTATGCTTTGCTTATAACAATTATTGAATTTTAATAAAGAGAAATTTAAGTGTGTTTGCAGATTACATGTTACATTTCCTATCGTATGAGCTTCACCCTATCAGTACATTATATTTTGTTTCCTTTCTCAGAGCCTAATAAACACCATTAAATGATTACGATATTAATGTACTTTCACCTAAATCCGTATGTACATTATTCTATAAATTATTTACTTAAAGTGATTTAAATCAATGACTTTTTTTAAAAAAAATCATCTGATTGAAATCAATTCACCGCGGTATGTACAAAGACCACCATATCATTGCTAAATCGTAAAATTAAAAAATAAATGAAAATTTTCATAAGTTGTCCTACTCGTGGATTTTGGCTTCAAGAAATTTCGCAGTTATTTTGCTGCTTTCAGCTTATTGTCTTTACGTAAACAATAATAAGTAGGAGGTGACCCTTTGTGAGACATCCAAATGTCAACCTCTCTTCCATGTGGTACACCCTGGCAGCAGTGTAACTTGGAGCCCAACTTTGGGTTGAGGGTGGGGGTAGAACATGAACCTCAAGCTCCAGAAGGTTAAAACAAAAATACCCCTAACATGTAAACTTGAATAAACCTAGACATTTTGAGAGACAAAGTGGTACCCTTTCTCCTCTAAGTTACGTCCATGCGCTCTGGACTGCATTTTGCAGGCTAACAAGTCTCTAGCACATGAGCCCACAGGTAGTAGAGTCATTCCATGCCAAATCAACACAGATATGTGCAATTTTCAACCCAGCCATCTAAGATTTTCATGAAATTTCTGGAGTTGAAACTACGAATGGAACTTAGTAACTGAAAATGTTGAGTCTCGTTTGTCTTATAATTGTAAAATTATTCGAACTTCGCAGAAACTGCCCTTTCTGAGCTCCTTTAGCTATACTAAATGTGCTGTAAATCTCCTATTTTGTCTAGGAAGCCAAAATAATATTTATTGTACAGGACATTGAACAAGCTTTCCAATGATATTTAACCTTACCTTTGAATAAAGATAAAATATTGCCACGTGACCTTGACCTTTGACCTCGAATATCTCTAAACACTTGCTAGCCAAAAATCGTGAAAAAATATATATTGGCACACCATGCTATACTCTAAAACATATGAAAAATCAAACTGGAACTACTGCTGTTGTCGTTGTTGATTTCGTGTTTTAAGTCCACTTTATGCACAGTAAGGCTAATTGGGACTGGACCTACAGTTTAAAGTGGGATCCGAACCACTATGTGCCTCCATCGGGTATCGAACCCGGGACCCCTTGATTACAAGGCAACGACGCTACCACTGCGCCATCGGGGAGGCCCTCAAACTGGGACTGCAATAAGATCAGAAGACACAAAATAATATGTAGAGCTATGTACTAGGGTGAGTTAAAAGTACCTTAACAGCCCCTTCAAAATGTAGAGGAGTTATGGTGGGTACAATTGGTCATGATAGAAACATGTTAGGTAAAGGTAAAGTGCTCCCCCTGTGCATAGCACCACGCCATGAAGGCGTATAGGGGGTGTGGGGGTAACGCCCCACACTTTCTTGATCCGGTCGTTACTGGGGGTGATGTGATCAGCATCACGCCCCTGACCGCCTTTACCCCCCAGGGTTTCCCCCAGGTACCCATGTTATTCGACGCTGGGTGGGCGCCGGGGCCGCTTCCATCGTTAGAAAAGTTCCCGGATTTGAACCTGCCGGGGATCGAACCCGGGACTTTTAGCATGGTAGTCAGACGCGTTACCGACTGAGCCACCGCGGCCATGGAAACATGTTAGGCTCAGAGGAAACCATATTGTGTGTCAAGCAGAGGTCCTTCATATTGTTGGCCGCCACATTGAATTAAAATTGAAAAAAAAAATTATTAAGGCTATTCAAATAGAGAAAACCTACACCACTTCTTGAATTTCTCTCTCAACAATGTTGTAGGTCGTATGGTTATTACTTTATATACCTCAGACTCCGCATTCACCAAAGGCCGACTCTGATTCAAAATGTCGGCTTTCTAATTGTCAGACCACACCCTACTCTGTTTCCGATCTAAGATCAACACCCATCGCTTGTGGCAAAGGCACTCGCATGAGACGGGTATGATCAAGGTTGCAAAACCGAAAAAAACATATTTGGGAAAGAGATTCGCAGTCGTGTAATCTTGGAGGAGGAAATATTGACTCATCTCCGCAAATGGCTCTATCCGATATAATCCGACGTCATCCAAAAGGGTTCAGGCACTCTGTCTAAGCTCCGAAATCCAATTATCCTTTCACCCGAGCACTCGACAAAATAGAGCAGTCCTCTAGGATATAACTAGTCATGCGATAGAAGCTCCCGCTGTAAAAGGACACAAAGCTCTCGTAACTATGAAAAATCGGATGAAGATAGCCATGCTATAAGAGTAGCCGTTTTCATGCTTCTGATTCGATGTCACTTAATTGATGAAGCCTATTTCGATAAAACACAAACATAATTATTTATTTAGCAACTTGTACAATGTTTGGCACATCTTTCTATGCCCAGGAGTCGGAGATTTTGGTGTGAGCACTTTGGTGCCAGGATTTTGTGGTGCTAGGTAATTTTGGTGCCTGGGCAGTGTCGGCGATTGGGTTCCAAAACTGGGGGGGGAGGGCAAGGACAGTTTACTTTCCCTTGGTAGATAAGGTTTAGCATAGTGCTGGAGTAAAAGTAGCAAAATGTGTCCCCCCCCCCCCATCGCCGCCACTGTGCCTTGGCATTTTGGTGCCAGGACATCTCTATTTAAGACAGCTTCGTAGTGAATAGGAACTCCGACGCCTTCCACTTTTTCACTGAAGACGTCATACGAAGTAATCCAAAATTGGTTTTTCAATGTGATAAGGAAGTAACTTACTTGGGTCGTTCAAAAATGATTGACACTACAATTTTTTCCTTCACACAAAAAATGTATTATAAATAAAGCAAGTGCACATCATATTAGAGGTATCCCCCACCAATGTCTACGCACCTTTGCCATCGTTCCTGAATTTTTTGTATTGCCGCAGCAAATCACTCTTTGGGGATATACCTGCACATTTCTGGATAGCAGACTCGTCATTGAAGGTAATTTTCTCTCCACGTACCATCTCTGTCATTTCATCGAACAAAGCATCGTCGCTAGGTGCAGGATTTGTCGAATATGGAGTATGAGGCAGCACGGTGGGACAACTGACATATTGACGCATGAAGTCCGGCATCCAGCGAAACACAGTTCTGCGACTTGGTGCTGCGTTCCCACACATGGCTGCAAACCTCGTGTGGATGTCCCAACGAGCCACTCCTTTCCTCCAAAGGAACCACGCTGTCCATTGTTGCCCATGATTATCTGCTTTCGTATTTTCTCTGTTTGTCCACAAATGCACCTCCTCAAATAATGCAGTGCTGTTCTTGCTGTGCGATGTATCAACATCAACTGTTGGCAATACGTTGCACTATAGCCTACCTTCACTCACACACCGGGCAAGCATTTCAAGCTGTGAGGTTGAATTATGGGTCCCTTCTTAGGTCAACCCTTACACACCTACTTTACATCAAGACATCCATGCCCCGCTAGTTGGTATTTCAAACTTAGAACCTCTAGATAACCACACCACGGTGATCTGCACGAAATTATAAGCATGGAACAGTAGATTCAATGGTAAAGTACAGAGAGGATCCATCAATTGCCTAATGAAAATCGACCACCAATTTTTGCATTTTACAAAATGGATGAATGTTTATCCAATGTCCACATTAGGCATTGACCTACTCTAACATTACGGGTAACCTATTTTCCGTTCCTTTCTGACGATGGTGGTGATCGAACCAATTACCTTTTCTTCAAAGTCCTGCAACAAATTAAGTCAGTTATAATTGAACAGTCACCAGCAATAAAAATGGAGGACCTACTATCGGATTAAAAATTATAGTTACTCGAGTTTAGACTCCAATTAAAAATTAACTAGCAAACCTACATAAAAACGAGTTACATCAAAATTTACCTTATTCAATTCTGCGTTAATCTATGCTAGGCAATTTGTTTTCTTTTTTAGTATGCCTTCTATTTTTTATCGTCGTGAGAACAAAAAAGAAGGGCCGTTATTTTTTTTAGTTTTGCAAAACTGGTTGTCCAATCATTATGAAATGTTAGTAAGGTGCAGGCAGCAAGGTTTTAACAATTATTAATTTTCAGGTTTTCAAAATTTCTAAAAAACCGCTATTTTCAAATTTGCCACACAACTCTTTCTTGGTATTGGATAGTCCTACAAATACAATATTGGTCTTCTTTTGAAGCTCTTTGCATCTGTTTTTAAACTGCATTATCATTGTCGATTCTCATTGCGAAACCGATCTTATACAGATTTTTTATTCAGCGGAGTAAAGCTGTTCGCGGAACATCGCTGTATGCCGTGTTGCACGTTCGCTGAATAAAAATCTGTATAAGATCGGTTTCGCAATGAGAATCGACAATGATAATGCAGTTTAAAAATAGATGCAAAGAGCTTCAAAAGATGACCAATATTGTATTTGTAGGACTACCCAATACCAAGAAAGAGTTGTTTGGCAAATTTGAAAATAACGGTTGTTTGAGAAAGTTTGAAAATCAAAAATTAATAATTGTGTTTAAAACCTTGCTCCCGGCACCTTACTAAAATTTCATAATGATTGGAAAATCCGTTTTTTATTTACCGAATTTCCAAGATAGCAATCGTTTGCAAAACTAAAAAAACGGCACTTTTTTTGTTATCACGACGAAAAAAAAAATTGGCTAGCATAGATTAACGCAGAACGGAATAAGCTAAATTTTGATGTAACTCGTTTTTATGTTAATTTTGAATTGTAGTCCAAACTCGAGTATCTATAATTTTTAATCCGATAGTAGATTGCACACTCGCTGCAATGTTTGATGTTAAATATATTGCATAATTCTACGACAATGAGCGAACGTCAATACACAGTATTTCAGGATCTGGGCATTTCATTTGTATTGAATGTTGCTTTAATTTAGGTACGATTCATCAGATGCATTGCGTCACCAGTTATCCTTACTCTAATTTCCTCAATTCCTTCCTTTCCTCTTTTTCCTTTCAAATCCTTGCTCCTGGGATCCTGCGACGTTAATTCTTTAATTTCTCCCCCGAGGATAAAGCGAGCACGCCGCTGTCCGCATCCTGCAACATGCGTTGATTAGAGAGCGACAAACCCGCTTCCTGCGTCCGACCAGAACGTGTCGCCAAATGAAGCAAGCTCCTCCTCCGAAAATGGCCGTCCCATTAAGGAAATGAAGACGTACGGCATTCAGGGATCATTGCCCTGAGTTCCGAAACTAATCACACGGGAAGGGAGACGTGAGCACCTTTCCCCCCGACCCGCAAGTCCCAGTCTCGCTCATGGTTGCCAACTGGTGAGCAGTGTAACTAGAAGTGGTGACCAACCAAGTTCACGGTGGACGAAATTGCCTGGATAAGAAGGGAGCTCAGAAACGATTACAGTGAAACCCCGATTTTACGTTCTCTGCTTATATTCATGGTCTTAACAAAGCTATATGGAGTAACTTTTAGTTGATTTTCCTGCATTTTAAGATCTGTCTTCTAGGTCTCCTGAAAAATGTAAAATCAGGTTTGCACTGTACTTTCATAGGCTGGGTTACATCAGACCAGTTCCTTTGAATCCTCACAGATCTGGTCTTGCGTAATGCGTATCTCACAACCGTATTTATCTGAAATCTCCACCAGATTATTATGCGTCGATTTTCTGCTGTGTTTGGCTAAAAGGTAATGCATATAATTGATACGGCAACTCACCAAAGGAACACTCAAGCCAACACCAAGAACTCGAACTAGAAACCTTAGCCAGCGAGATTTTCAGTTGACCACTCAAATATAGGATTGATCTAACCACTATCTGACAAGCATCGTCCGGGGTCATCAATCTCGTGCAGATAATCCCAAGTTGCCTTTTTAACTTCTTCGCAATCTAGACACTCGACTTTTCTAGAAGGGCATAACATGTTTGTGATTTCGTAGTCTCAGAAAATTTTGCACTGTTCGTACTGTGAAATGTTTGCAATCAGGAGCACCTACACTGTGTCGTCACCATGTGGAAGTTCTGTACACTGCCGAGCTAATTGGAAATTCCAATTGTATCTCTTCATTGAAATCTTTGGAGGGCCTTTTTCTTTTGTCCATACTACCTGTACTTAGGAAAGATGCCATCATCATTGAATCCATTGTCACGGTATCTAGTGACATGTGAAACGCAGTTCGATATAAATTATTTTTTGTTTATTGATTCATTTTATGCACAAACATGAAAGTGTGAGGTTTGATCTTATTTTGTGAATAAACTTGTATCCGAGCCAGACGTCGGAAGCTGGGGACGGGTTTTTCTTGAGTGACAGCCGCCGCTTAGAACAGGACATATTTGCACCAACGCGAAGATAAGGAAAGATTATTTCGTCGCTACCAGGCCTGAGTCGCAGCGGGCGTTCGAACCCATGTTCACGGATGACCAGGAAAACCAGCTGGAGCTCAAGCCTGAAAGGATCGACGACGCGCACTTGACCGCGTTTCAAGACAATGGAGAGAGGTCATTTCCATCCCTCTGAAAGAGAAGCCAAGCCACTAGAGCGTCCTTTTCAACGGAAGAATTCGAATCTCTTATATATAGGCAGTACTATGATTCCAGACACAGTTTTTACCCGGATTTCACCGAGAGAGCATCTCCGCGCTACACTCTCACGTGATCATTGTTTTGTGTCCGTGGACTTTGTTTCCTGACGTACCGTGAGCGAATCGCAGATAGAGGGTTACCAGTGTGCGCCTTATTTTGGTGAAGATTACGCGGTGATTTGTTTTTTTGCCAAGCGTCAACTACATAATTATGGGCGGCTAAAGGAGATTGAGAAGGGAGTCTGTCGACTTCCCTGACGCCCGCAACGATGCATCGCCATCTTCCGATGAAGCCAGTCAGCCGACGCCAAAGACGACACCAAAGCCAAACGCTGCCCAAAGCCCGAAGGACGTCTTCAGAACGACGCCGATCGAAGCCCGCCACCAGAGGGAGAGATTGAAGGACGACTCCAGAACGACGCTTCCAGAACGACGCCGAATCGAAGCCCGCCACCAGAGAGATTCCGAACCGACGCGTGACCACGTACACCCGACGCTAGTGACAAGAGGAACGCCCGAAGTTCTGAGGGGGTGCAAGTACACCATACCGTCGCAATTATTCTTCGTCGCGATCGACCTCGGAGGACAATTTCGCCACAAAGGAACCGTGTGCAAGTCCCGCGTCCAGGAGAGATGAAGGACCACGCCATGTAGCCGAGTCTGGTACAGTATACTTCAGAGGGTCTCATGTACATGTAAACGTGCGCCGTTATTATCAACACCGTACAGTTAACGCCGACGTCTCACTTATTTGCAAAGTTACTCAGGAAAACCCAAACCTAACTTCCGCGCCTACAAATTGTTTTGGTATTGTTATAAAAAAGGGTAATTTCATGTTCAGATGTTCTAATTTAATTGTCTGCATTCAGGGTTAGAAGCTCCATTTCATTTCTTTAATATTTAGTATAAATTGTCAAAGTGTGCTCCATTTCTTGTGTAACCGACCGCCCCGTCGCGCCATTTAATTTGTCAATAGTTGACTGATGAGTCGTTTTTAATTGTGGAAAGCGTAGTTGTTTTTATTGCAAGGTCGTGTGCGTGAAATAGTATTATATGTTGCATAGTGGTTTTTAAGGTAATTTTTGCTCGCGCCGACGATTGATTAGTGTATTCCGGCAGCTGGAGCCAATTAAGTTTTTGCATCACTATGTACCGAACTTGAAAACCTGGACCGAGAGTCACGACCGGTCTCCCGTACACATAACGACGTTTGGCCCCGTGCCGGGGTATGATTGACACGTCATTTCGGGGACCGTGGGTGCACTCGTTACATTTGGCGCCCGAACAGGGACGGCAACTTTTGTCATGTCTTTCCAGGAAAGCCAGGTTGCGAGAGCGGTAGAAATTTCATTGTTGTATACGTCATGCATAAAATTCTTGTGTTAGGTTCCTGATGGTGTGTGTTTTTCGTTTTGTATGTCGAGGGTTATTTTCATGTATTTGTCATAGGTTCACGTGTAAGGACACGGTATTGGGCGTAATTGGTAACAATAGGGCAGATATTTTTTTCGGCGAAAGCAGCAAGGGCAGCTGCATAGGGCATTGTTTATGTACTTTTTGTGTACTTTTTTGGTTTTTGGCGTAATTTATGGCTTCAGGCTGAGTTGCGGGATAAGGGATTCCCGACGGACCTCCCTTTTCTTTTTATGTATCGATTTGTAATTCACATTTTGTGTGAGCTCGCGTAAGTTTGCGTAACTGTTCCAAAGTGCGACAGAAAATCGAGCAGATATTTAGCGAAAGGCCTTCATGAGATTAAGAAATCGTCGTATAGACTGTTTGAACAAGAGTGACGTCATGATGGTTTGCGAGGCTTGTGGAAAGGAATTTGCTGATTTCGAAATCGACAGCCAGGGGGCCAGACCGGTTTGTCTTCAGTGCAAGGGCTCGTTGGAAATGGAAAGGGAGATACCAAGTGCCCAAGGGGGTACATCGTCACGTGCGGACAGCGACCACAGCAAGGAAGAAGATGACGTAGGAAGTGGCAGTGGTGCCAACCAATTTCAGCTGGTCCTCCAGATGCTCCAAGGAATGGAAACCAGGATGCAGACCGAGATGCGGACCAACATGCAAGGAATGGAAACCAGGATGCAAGCCAACATGCAAGGAATGCAGACCGAGATGCAAGCCAACATCCAAGGATTGCAGGCTGAGGTGCAAGGGATGCAGACCGACGTACGAGGGATGGAAGAACGCCTCCAAGGGACGGTTCGCGCCTCCGGAGAAGAAGTGACACAACAGCTCCTTCAGACGATCCAAGAATCCGAGGCTCGAATCGAATCCAGGATCGCCAGGACTGACGTTCGCCTCAATGAACAGGAAGCCAAGGTGGCAACACTGGCGCAGAGCGTGCGTGAACAGGAAGGAGCTTTGCAACACATCGGCCAACAATGTGCACAGCTGGAGTCAGACTGCACTCGGAGCAACGATGCCCTCGAGCGACAGGTACGGCGAGCAGCGAGTCTAGCGGAAGGGAATTCCGAGAAGATAAAGGAAATAGAAGAGAAACTGCAGCGACTGAACGTAGCCGATGTTCCCGGATCATCGCGAGAGCCGGCAGCCATGACGTCATCGCAGCCAGCTGCGGTCCCCTCGTCTTCAAGGCGCACGAGTGACGCAAGACCGAATACGCTTGTCAACGGAGGAAGCGAAGTGGAACCTGGACTACATCTTCCATCGCCGCGACCGTTCGAAGCCCAAACTTCAACCCGGGAAGATATACGGTCTGAACCAGCACCGACGAGAAGGGCTCTGTTCCCGCCGGAATATAAGAAACATTTCAAGAAGTTCTCCGGGGCCGACAGGATTTTGCCGTCTGCCTTCATCGAGGAATTTGAAGCAACAGCGCGGGAGTTAGGACTTGCGGATGGGGAACGATTACTCGTACTGAAAGGCCTAATGCAAGATCGGGCAAAGAACTGGCTGGATCGGAATGAAAGACACTTTCATTCATACTCGGCGTTTAGGGAAGCGTTCCTGACACACTTTCAGCGCCCTATGCAAGTGGAAAGGATGCTCATCCAGCTGAGGAACGAGAGGTACGACAGGAACGGGGGACTTACTTTTTCACAATATTTCTGGCGTAAGTTCAATGAGTTCCAAGCTCTCCAGCCACAGATGACCACGTCGGAGATAATTGCGGCCCTAATTTATCATTACCCGCAAGAGATAAGACGGCATCTCAACGGGGCGTGCGTTTTCGACGCAGAAGCCATGTCGCTCACGCTCGAGAACCTAAACCAGTGCGAAGAGGAACGCGAGAGGACGCGGAGTGACAGATGGAACAAAAGGAGACGACCGGAGGACGAAGGAAGCCGAGGAAATAAGCATCCACGCGTTCATCTGGTCCAGCAAAGATACGGTGGGCAGCAACACGCTCCAGGAGCCGAAGTAAGCCGTTTCCAAGACAATCCGCCTTCACCGCGACGCAGACGCCAGTGCCGAGGAAGGAGACGTCGAGGTGGACCGAGCCGTAGATCGCCGGGTCACCATGGCAACAGCGACAACAACAACTTCTTCAACGGGCGGGTAAGCAACGGCTATTACCAACGTCATCCGGACAGTGGACCGGGGAGCCCGCGTTCTGACAACGAGAACACAAGGCGCGGCCAGATGGGGGTCCAGAGGAGCCCGACTAGGAATGCGAACGGCCCGGGTTCGAGACATGGATCACCGCAGCCGGGGCCGTCAAATTACCACCACACGGGAAACCGTTAGGAGTCTCGCGTCAGGGCTCAGATGCGGGACAGACTGCACCCAACCCACCTAAATTCGAGCCGAACCACCCAGGAGAAAAAACCACGCCAATCCGGATTCGAGCTGCCTGGTTGGGCGAAGATATGCACGGCGATGAGGATGCGGAGGAGAAACGCGAGGACCATTGGCCTACGAGATCACCGTTGGTGGAGCTGCGAGTTGGAAACGAGGTGGTAACTGGACTTCTGGATACGGGATGCGAGGCAAGCCTTTGTTCCGAGGCAACATGGCGGCGTGTAACAGAAGGGGTACGCCGGCCACAACTTCGCCACCTACGAGATTTCAGACTCGTAGATTTCTCCGGGAAAGCGAGAGAGAAGCCGCTTGGACACACAGTTCTGCATGCGTCCATGAACGATCACCCAGTAGAAGTTGAAGTTTTGGTGGTCCAGTCTTTGTCTGTCGACTTGTTAATCGGGATGGATTTCCTCAGTCGATATGCCTAGGTCCTGAATATCGGCAAGCATTTCGTAACTCTGGCTAATCGCGACGAAGAGTTTGACGTCGAGTTCATGAAGCCCGGGGAAGGAGAAGAGAGCGGGTTCCAGCCAAACGTCGCATTGTGCACCGAGGTCAACCACCACGAGAAGCTTAAAGAGAAAGTGGATTCAACGGTAGCCTCCTGCGGAAGCCTCACCATAGGGGAGAAGAGAGTGTTCGCCGAACTATTGGAGGAAAATGCCGTCGTTCTCGCCGAGCTACCAGGGAGGTGTAACAAATACGTGCACGAAATCGTCGTTGAGGGAGAAAAACCGGTAGTCAGCAAACCTTACCCCATCGCTTTTACGCACCGCCCGGAAGTGCGTCGGCAGTTGCAGCAGATGTTGGAATGGGGCGTCATAAGGAAGTCACGTGCGGTGCATGTAAATCCCCTTCTAGTTGTGAAAAAAAATGACGGTAGCCTTAGAATTTGTGGCGACTTCCGCGGATTGAACCAAAGGTGCAAGTTAGAGCGCGTCCGGACATTAAAATTACAAGACACTCTGCAGTTGTTCCACGACAAAAAGGTATTCTCTAAGATAGACATGCTGTCTGGATTTTGGCAAATATCGCTAACGGAAAAAAGCATGCCATACACCGCCTTCGGGTTTGAGGATAACCTGTATGAATTTACGGTTGTTCCTTTTGGCATATCAAACGGGGTACAGGCCTTCACGCACGCCATGGCGGAGGTACTAGGGGACGAAGTCAAAGATTTTTGCCTGTGGTACGTGGACGATATATTGTGCTTTTCGAGGGACGTGGCGGAACATTTTGAACATCTGAGCATCATCCTCACCAAGTTGCGAGAAGCGGGAATGACGATCAAGCTCGAAAAGTCGGCCTTTTTCCAATCAGAGGTGAAGTTTCTGGGACACGTGATAGATGAAAAAGGTGTGAGGCAAGATCCAGCGAAGTTCGAGACGATCCGGAAACTAGAAGCCCCCACGACCAGAAAAGGAGTGCAGCGTCTGCTGCGAATATTCACGTGGCACCGCCGCTTCGTTCCGAACTTCAGTGACATTGCGAGCCCACTCTTCGAACTTCTGAAGCAAGGGAAAAAATGGAAGTGGACAGCCGAACATCAAGGAGCCTTGGATAAGCTGAAGGACGCCGTCTGTGAGCAGCTTTACCTTTATCACGCCGACCTCTCGGACACGTTTTATGTGCAGAGCGACGCCTCGATTTCGGCTCTAGGGGCGGTCTTGTATCAGGAAAAAGAGGGGGAAAAACGGATCATCCAGTACGCCAGCCGCTCCCTGAGAGGGGCGGAAAGGAACTACTCCGTCGGCGAGCTCGAGTGTCTGGCGGTAGTTTGGGCACTAGAAATTTTTCATGTTTACCTGGCCGGAGGGCACTTCGTCGTAAGGACAGACCACCGTAACCTACAGTGGCTGCACCGCGCGAAGAACTGGAGCGGACGCCTCACGAGATGGAGTCATCACTTGCAGAAATATTCGTTTGATGTAGAATATGTGAAGGGGCGCGACAACGTAGTTCCAGACGCCTTGTCCAGATACGTCGAAGGAAAGGGACTAACCAAGGTGCGCGTGAATCTTATGCAATTTGATTCCCCGTACTTAACCATCTTCAGTCGTGAGCGATTCGCCGAAATGCAGCGTGAAGATGCCGAGACCGGGGAGTACTACCGTATCCTGGAGGGTCAGCAACCCGCCGAAGCCCGCCGCCAGCGACGCGTGAAGGAGCATTTCGTCATCTCGAACGGGATCCTATGCAAGGTAGACGTCCACAACCCCGAACGCCTGAGGCTGTGTGTTCCAACTGAAGCGAGGGAGAAAATCTTAGAAGAGGCGCACGACAAGTCGGGCCATTTCGGCGGGAAGAAGATGTGGAGGCATCTCGATCACCTCTATTTCTGGAGAGGGATGCGCAAGGATGCGAAGAGATGGGCGCGAGACTGCGTAATCTGCATGCAGACGAAACCTAACCGTGCGAAGGCGGCCAAGAACCCGACGTCGCTAGTGGCGGAAAAGCCGCGGGAGATTGTCTTCGCAGACTGCGTGGGACCGCTTCCGAAGAGCAGTGACGGAATGAGGTACATTTTCACCGTTATGGATGGATGCAGCCGTTTCCTCATGGCCTACCCAGTCCGGACAACCACGACGAAAGTACTACTACAGAAATTGACCGGCACCTACTTCGCACACATGGGGACCCCACGCTACGTGCTCACCGACCGAGGAGGCCAGTTTACGAGTAGCCTATGGAAGAAGACGTTGGAAGAGTATGCTGTCAAGCCCATATGGACACCAAGCTACCGACCGCAGGCGAATAAAGTAGAGCGCATGCATTGCGAAATGAATCGTCTGTTGCGAGTATTTTGCCACAAGCAACATAACGAATGGAGCAAGCATATTCCATCTATTGTGCTCCTTCTCAATAACACGGAGTCAGACACCCTAGGTTTCGCGCCCGCAGAGCTTCAGTGGGGCAGCACGCAGCGAAGAGACGTAATCCGCCACTTCGGTCTCAAGGAGGGTGACCACGACCTAACTGCCAACCAAAAGGTCTTAATGGCCGTGGAAAGGACGAGGAAGGCAAGACAAACAGCAAACGAGAAGAGGGCACGAGACGGCGCAGGGGTTAAAGCAGGTGACCTCGTATTCGTGAAAAATCACGGACTCAGCTCGCAAATTGAGGGAAAGATAAAGAAGCTGTTTTTTATGTACGACGGGCCGTATTTCTGTAAGAGCAAGCTAGCCACTAACATACTTGAACTGGTAGATTGCACAACCGGAAAAACGCTAGCGCCGCAACATGCAGAGAACTGCAAAAGGTGGAACTGCTCCGACGAAAAGCGCCAAGAGTGGTTAGCGCGATATAAAAGCACAAGCGAGTCCTTGGTTTAAATTCTGATCAGGATGTGAGGTACATTTATCCTATTTTTGTGTAAATTCCTAGAGTTTACAATATGTATATTTATTATGTAAATTGGAGGTATCATTTATATCATGTGTGTTGTGTTATCGAACTGGTTGACTTTTCTCGTACAGGGTGTTAAAAAATTTGTAGTCAAAATTTCATGCCCCAGAGTAGTAAAAAAAATTTTATTCGCCTACAGAATTTTTTGATCGGAAGGAGGGCGAAATGTCACGGTATCTAGTGACATGTGAAACGCAGTTCGATATAAATTATTTTTTGTTTATTGATTCATTTTATGCACAAACATGAAAGTGTGAGGTTTGATCTTATTTTGTGAATAAACTTGTATCCGAGCCAGACGTCGGAAGCTGGGGACGGGTTTTTCTTGAGTGACAGCCGCCGCTTAGAACAGGACATATTTGCACCAACGCGAAGATAAGGAAAGATTATTTTCGTCGCTACCAGGCCTGAGTCGCAGCGGGCGTTCGAACCCATGTTCACGGATGACCAGGAAAACCAGCTGGAGCTCAAGCCTGAAAGGATCGACGACGCGCACTTGACCGCGTTTCAAGACAATGGAGAGAGGTCATTTCCATCCCTCTGAAAGAGAAGCCAAGCCACTAGAGCGTCCTTTTCAACGGAAGAATTCGAATCTCTTATATATAGGCAGTACTATGATTCCAGACACAGTTTTTACCCGGATTTCACCGAGAGAGCATCTCCGCGCTACACTCTCACGTGATCATTGTTTTGTGTCCGTGGACTTTGTTTCCTGACGTACCGTGAGCGAATCGCAGATAGAGGGTTACCAGTGTGCGCCTTATTTTGGTGAAGATTACGCGGTGATTTGTTTTTTTGCCAAGCGTCAACTACATAATTATGGGCGGCTAAAGGAGATTGAGAAGGGAGTCTGTCGACTTCCCTGACGCCCGCAACGATGCATCGCCATCTTCCGATGAAGCCAGTCAGCCGACGCCAAAGACGACACCAAAGCCAAACGCTGCCCAAAGCCCGAAGGACGTCTTCAGAACGACGCCGATCGAAGCCCGCCACCAGAGGGAGAGATTGAAGGACGACTCCAGAACGACGCTTCCAGAACGACGCCGAATCGAAGCCCGCCACCAGAGAGATTCCGAACCGACGCGTGACCACGTACACCCGACGCTAGTGACAAGAGGAACGCCCGAAGTTCTGAGGGGGTGCAAGTACACCATACCGTCGCAATTATTCTTCGTCGCGATCGACCTCGGAGGACAATTTCGCCACAAAGGAACCGTGTGCAAGTCCCGCGTCCAGGAGAGATGAAGGACCACGCCATGTAGCCGAGTCTGGTACAGTATACTTCAGAGGGTCTCATGTACATGTAAACGTGCGCCGTTATTATCAACACCGTACAGTTAACGCCGACGTCTCACTTATTTGCAAAGTTACTCAGGAAAACCCAAACCTAACTTCCGCGCCTACAAATTGTTTTGGTATTGTTATAAAAAAGGGTAATTTCATGTTCAGATGTTCTAATTTAATTGTCTGCATTCAGGGTTAGAAGCTCCATTTCATTTCTTTAATATTTAGTATAAATTGTCAAAGTGTGCTCCATTTCTTGTGTAACCGACCGCCCCGTCGCGCCATTTAATTTGTCAATAGTTGACTGATGAGTCGTTTTTAATTGTGGAAAGCGTAGTTGTTTTTATTGCAAGGTCGTGTGCGTGAAATAGTATTATATGTTGCATAGTGGTTTTTAAGGTAATTTTTGCTCGCGCCGACGATTGATTAGTGTATTCCGGCAGCTGGAGCCAATTAAGTTTTTGCATCACTATGTACCGAACTTGAAAACCTGGACCGAGAGTCACGACCGGTCTCCCGTACACATAACGACGTTTGGCCCCGTGCCGGGGTATGATTGACACGTCATTTCGGGGACCGTGGGTGCACTCGTTACATTTGGCGCCCGAACAGGGACGGCAACTTTTGTCATGTCTTTCCAGGAAAGCCAGGTTGCGAGAGCGGTAGAAATTTCATTGTTGTATACGTCATGCATAAAATTCTTGTGTTAGGTTCCTGATGGTGTGTGTTTTTCGTTTTGTATGTCGAGGGTTATTTTCATGTATTTGTCATAGGTTCACGTGTAAGGACACGGTATTGGGCGTAATTGGTAACAATAGGGCAGATATTTTTTTCGGCGAAAGCAGCAAGGGCAGCTGCATAGGGCATTGTTTATGTACTTTTTGTGTACTTTTTTGGTTTTTGGCGTAATTTATGGCTTCAGGCTGAGTTGCGGGATAAGGGATTCCCGACGGACCTCCCTTTTCTTTTTATGTATCGATTTGTAATTCACATTTTGTGTGAGCTCGCGTAAGTTTGCGTAACTGTTCCAAAGTGCGACAGAAAATCGAGCAGATATTTAGCGAAAGGCCTTCATGAGATTAAGAAATCGTCGTATAGACTGTTTGAACAAGAGTGACGTCATGATGGTTTGCGAGGCTTGTGGAAAGGAATTTGCTGATTTCGAAATCGACAGCCAGGGGGCCAGACCGGTTTGTCTTCAGTGCAAGGGCTCGTTGGAAATGGAAAGGGAGATACCAAGTGCCCAAGGGGGTACATCGTCACGTGCGGACAGCGACCACAGCAAGGAAGAAGATGACGTAGGAAGTGGCAGTGGTGCCAACCAATTTCAGCTGGTCCTCCAGATGCTCCAAGGAATGGAAACCAGGATGCAGACCGAGATGCGGACCAACATGCAAGGAATGGAAACCAGGATGCAAGCCAACATGCAAGGAATGCAGACCGAGATGCAAGCCAACATCCAAGGATTGCAGGCTGAGGTGCAAGGGATGCAGACCGACGTACGAGGGATGGAAGAACGCCTCCAAGGGACGGTTCGCGCCTCCGGAGAAGAAGTGACACAACAGCTCCTTCAGACGATCCAAGAATCCGAGGCTCGAATCGAATCCAGGATCGCCAGGACTGACGTTCGCCTCAATGAACAGGAAGCCAAGGTGGCAACACTGGCGCAGAGCGTGCGTGAACAGGAAGGAGCTTTGCAACACATCGGCCAACAATGTGCACAGCTGGAGTCAGACTGCACTCGGAGCAACGATGCCCTCGAGCGACAGGTACGGCGAGCAGCGAGTCTAGCGGAAGGGAATTCCGAGAAGATAAAGGAAATAGAAGAGAAACTGCAGCGACTGAACGTAGCCGATGTTCCCGGATCATCGCGAGAGCCGGCAGCCATGACGTCATCGCAGCCAGCTGCGGTCCCCTCGTCTTCAAGGCGCACGAGTGACGCAAGACCGAATACGCTTGTCAACGGAGGAAGCGAAGTGGAACCTGGACTACATCTTCCATCGCCGCGACCGTTCGAAGCCCAAACTTCAACCCGGGAAGATATACGGTCTGAACCAGCACCGACGAGAAGGGCTCTGTTCCCGCCGGAATATAAGAAACATTTCAAGAAGTTCTCCGGGGCCGACAGGATTTTGCCGTCTGCCTTCATCGAGGAATTTGAAGCAACAGCGCGGGAGTTAGGACTTGCGGATGGGGAGCGATTACTCGTACTGAAAGGCCTAATGCAAGATCGGGCAAAGAACTGGCTGGATCGGAATGAAAGACACTTTCATTCATACTCGGCGTTTAGGGAAGCGTTCCTGACACACTTTCAGCGCCCTATGCAAGTGGAAAGGATGCTCATCCAGCTGAGGAACGAGAGGTACGACAGGAACGGGGGACTTACTTTTTCACAATATTTCTGGCGTAAGTTCAATGAGTTCCAAGCTCTCCAGCCACAGATGACCACGTCGGAGATAATTGCGGCCCTAATTTATCATTACCCGCAAGAGATAAGACGGCATCTCAACGGGGCGTGCGTTTTCGACGCAGAAGCCATGTCGCTCACGCTCGAGAACCTAAACCAGTGCGAAGAGGAACGCGAGAGGACGCGGAGTGACAGATGGAACAAAAGGAGACGACCGGAGGACGAAGGAAGCCGAGGAAATAAGCATCCACGCGTTCATCTGGTCCAGCAAAGATACGGTGGGCAGCAACACGCTCCAGGAGCCGAAGTAAGCCGTTTCCAAGACAATCCGCCTTCACCGCGACGCAGACGCCAGTGCCGAGGAAGGAGACGTCGAGGTGGACCGAGCCGTAGATCGCCGGGTCACCATGGCAACAGCGACAACAACAACTTCTTCAACGGGCGGGTAAGCAACGGCTATTACCAACGTCATCCGGACAGTGGACCGGGGAGCCCGCGTTCTGACAACGAGAACACAAGGCGCGGCCAGATGGGGGTCCAGAGGAGCCCGACTAGGAATGCGAACGGCCCGGGTTCGAGACATGGATCACCGCAGCCGGGGCCGTCAAATTACCACCACACGGGAAACCGTTAGGAGTCTCGCGTCAGGGCTCAGATGCGGGACAGACTGCACCCAACCCACCTAAATTCGAGCCGAACCACCCAGGAGAAAAAACCACGCCAATCCGGATTCGAGCTGCCTGGTTGGGCGAAGATATGCACGGCGATGAGGATGCGGAGGAGAAACGCGAGGACCATTGGCCTACGAGATCACCGTTGGTGGAGCTGCGAGTTGGAAACGAGGTGGTAACTGGACTTCTGGATACGGGATGCGAGGCAAGCCTTTGTTCCGAGGCAACATGGCGGCGTGTAACAGAAGGGGTACGCCGGCCACAACTTCGCCACCTACGAGATTTCAGACTCGTAGATTTCTCCGGGAAAGCGAGAGAGAAGCCGCTTGGACACACAGTTCTGCATGCGTCCATGAACGATCACCCAGTAGAAGTTGAAGTTTTGGTGGTCCAGTCTTTGTCTGTCGACTTGTTAATCGGGATGGATTTCCTCAGTCGATATGCCTCGGTCCTGAATATCGGCAAGCATTTCGTAACTCTGGCTAATCGCGACGAAGAGTTTGACGTCGAGTTCATGAAGCCCGGGGAAGGAGAAGAGAGCGGGTTCCAGCCAAACGTCGCATTGTGCACAGAGGTCAACCACCACGAGAAGCTTAAAGAGAAAGTGGATTCAACGGTAGCCTCCTGCGGAAGCCTCACCATAGGGGAGAAGAGAGTGTTCGCCGAACTATTGGAGGAAAATGCCGTCGTTCTCGCCGAGCTACCAGGGAGGTGTAACAAATACGTGCACGAAATCGTCGTTGAGGGAGAAAAACCGGTAGTCAGCAAACCTTACCCCATCGCTTTTACGCACCGCCCGGAAGTGCGTCGGCAGTTGCAGCAGATGTTGGAATGGGGCGTCATAAGGAAGTCACGTGCGGTGCATGTAAATCCCCTTCTAGTTGTGAAAAAAAATGACGGTAGCCTTAGAATTTGTGGCGACTTCCGCGGATTGAACCAAAGGTGCAAGTTAGAGCGCGTCCGGACATTAAAATTACAAGACACTCTGCAGTTGTTCCACGACAAAAAGGTATTCTCTAAGATAGACATGCTGTCTGGATTTTGGCAAATATCGCTAACGGAAAAAAGCATGCCATACACCGCCTTCGGGTTTGAGGATAACCTGTATGAATTTACGGTTGTTCCTTTTGGCATATCAAACGGGGTACAGGCCTTCACGCACGCCATGGCGGAGGTACTAGGGGACGAAGTCAAAGATTTTTGCCTGTGGTACGTGGACGATATATTGTGCTTTTCGAGGGACGTGGCGGAACATTTTGAACATCTGAGCATCATCCTCACCAAGTTGCGAGAAGCGGGAATGACGATCAAGCTCGAAAAGTCGGCCTTTTTCCAATCAGAGGTGAAGTTTCTGGGACACGTGATAGATGAAAAAGGTGTGAGGCAAGATCCAGCGAAGTTCGAGACGATCCGGAAACTAGAAGCCCCCACGACCAGAAAAGGAGTGCAGCGTCTGCTGCGAATATTCACGTGGCACCGCCGCTTCGTTCCGAACTTCAGTGACATTGCGAGCCAACTCTTCGAACTTCTGAAGCAAGGGAAAAAATGGAAGTGGACAGCCGAACATCAAGGAGCCTTGGATAAGCTGAAGGACGCCGTCTGTGAGCAGCTTTACCTTTATCACGCCGACCTCTCGGACACGTTTTATGTGCAGAGCGACGCCTCGATTTCGGCTCTAGGGGCGGTCTTGTATCAGGAAAAAGAGGGGGAAAAACGGATCATCCAGTACGCCAGCCGCTCCCTGAGAGGGGCGGAAAGGAACTACTCCGTCGGCGAGCTCGAGTGTCTGGCGGTAGTTTGGGCACTAGAAATTTTTCATGTTTACCTGGCCGGAGGGCACTTCGTCGTAAGGACAGACCACCGTAACCTACAGTGGCTGCACCGCGCGAAGAACTGGAGCGGACGCCTCACGAGATGGAGTCATCACTTGCAGAAATATTCGTTTGATGTAGAATATGTGAAGGGGCGCGACAACGTAGTTCCAGACGCCTTGTCCAGATACGTCGAAGGAAAGGGACTAACCAAGGTGCGCGTGAATCTTATGCAATTTGATTCCCCGTACTTAACCATCTTCAGTCGTGAGCGATTCGCCGAAATGCAGCGTGAAGATGCCGAGACCGGGGAGTACTACCGTATCCTGGAGGGTCAGCAACCCGCCGAAGCCCGCCGCCAGCGACGCGTGAAGGAGCATTTCGTCATCTCGAACGGGATCCTATGCAAGGTAGACGTCCACAACCCCGAACGCCTGAGGCTGTGTGTTCCAACTGAAGCGAGGGAGAAAATCTTAGAAGAGGCGCACGACAAGTCGGGCCATTTCGGCGGGAAGAAGATGTGGAGGCATCTCGATCACCTCTATTTCTGGAGAGGGATGCGCAAGGATGCGAAGAGATGGGCGCGAGACTGCGTAATCTGCATGCAGACGAAACCTAACCGTGCGAAGGCGGCCAAGAACCCGACGTCGCTAGTGGCGGAAAAGCCGCGGGAGATTGTCTTCGCAGACTGCGTGGGACCGCTTCCGAAGAGCAGTGACGGAATGAGGTACATTTTCACCGTTATGGATGGATGCAGCCGTTTCCTCATGGCCTACCCAGTCCGGACAACCACGACGAAAGTACTACTACAGAAATTGACCGGCACCTACTTCGCACACATGGGGACCCCACGCTACGTGCTCACCGACCGAGGAGGCCAGTTTACGAGTAGCCTATGGAAGAAGACGTTGGAAGAGTATGCTGTCAAGCCCATATGGACACCAAGCTACCGACCGCAGGCGAATAAAGTAGAGCGCATGCATTGCGAAATGAATCGTCTGTTGCGAGTATTTTGCCACAAGCAACATAACGAATGGAGCAAGCATATTCCATCTATTGTGCTCCTTCTCAATAACACGGAGTCAGACACCCTAGGTTTCGCGCCCGCAGAGCTTCAGTGGGGCAGCACGCAGCGAAGAGACGTAATCCGCCACTTCGGTCTCAAGGAGGGTGACCACGACCTAACTGCCAACCAAAAGGTCTTAATGGCCGTGGAAAGGACGAGGAAGGCAAGACAAACAGCAAACGAGAAGAGGGCACGAGACGGCGCAGGGGTTAAAGCAGGTGACCTCGTATTCGTGAAAAATCACGGACTCAGCTCGCAAATTGAGGGAAAGATAAAGAAGCTGTTTTTTATGTACGACGGGCCGTATTTCTGTAAGAGCAAGCTAGCCACTAACATACTTGAACTGGTAGATTGCACAACCGGAAAAACGCTAGCGCCGCAACATGCAGAGAACTGCAAAAGGTGGAACTGCTCCGACGAAAAGCGCCAAGAGTGGTTAGCGCGATATAAAAGCACAAGCGAGTCCTTGGTTTAAATTCTGATCAGGATGTGAGGTACATTTATCCTATTTTTGTGTAAATTCCTAGAGTTTACAATATGTATATTTATTATGTAAATTGGAGGTATCATTTATATCATGTGTGTTGTGTTATCGAACTGGTTGACTTTTCTCGTACAGGGTGTTAAAAAATTTGTAGTCAAAATTTCATGCCCCAGAGTAGTAAAAAAAATTTTATTCGCCTACAGAATTTTTTGATCGGAAGGAGGGCGAAATGTCACGGTATCTAGTGACATGTGAAACGCAGTTCGATATAAATTATTTTTTGTTTATTGATTCATTTTATGCACAAACATGAAAGTGTGAGGTTTGATCTTATTTTGTGAATAAACTTGTATCCGAGCCAGACGTCGGAAGCTGGGGACGGGTTTTTCTTGAGTGACAGCCGCCGCTTAGAACAGGACATATTTGCACCAACGCGAAGATAAGGAAAGATTATTTTCGTCGCTACCAGGCCTGAGTCGCAGCGGGCGTTCGAACCCATGTTCACGGATGACCAGGAAAACCAGCTGGAGCTCAAGCCTGAAAGGATCGACGACGCGCACTTGACCGCGTTTCAAGACAATGGAGAGAGGTCATTTCCATCCCTCTGAAAGAGAAGCCAAGCCACTAGAGCGTCCTTTTCAACGGAAGAATTCGAATCTCTTATATATAGGCAGTACTATGATTCCAGACACAGTTTTTACCCGGATTTCACCGAGAGAGCATCTCCGCGCTACACTCTCACGTGATCATTGTTTTGTGTCCGTGGACTTTGTTTCCTGACGTACCGTGAGCGAATCGCAGATAGAGGGTTACCAGTGTGCGCCTTATTTTGGTGAAGATTACGCGGTGATTTGTTTTTTTGCCAAGCGTCAACTACATAATTATGGGCGGCTAAAGGAGATTGAGAAGGGAGTCTGTCGACTTCCCTGACGCCCGCAACGATGCATCGCCATCTTCCGATGAAGCCAGTCAGCCGACGCCAAAGACGACACCAAAGCCAAACGCTGCCCAAAGCCCGAAGGACGTCTTCAGAACGACGCCGATCGAAGCCCGCCACCAGAGGGAGAGATTGAAGGACGACTCCAGAACGACGCTTCCAGAACGACGCCGAATCGAAGCCCGCCACCAGAGAGATTCCGAACCGACGCGTGACCACGTACACCCGACGCTAGTGACAAGAGGAACGCCCGAAGTTCTGAGGGGGTGCAAGTACACCATACCGTCGCAATTATTCTTCGTCGCGATCGACCTCGGAGGACAATTTCGCCACAAAGGAACCGTGTGCAAGTCCCGCGTCCAGGAGAGATGAAGGACCACGCCATGTAGCCGAGTCTGGTACAGTATACTTCAGAGGGTCTCATGTACATGTAAACGTGCGCCGTTATTATCAACACCGTACAGTTAACGCCGACGTCTCACTTATTTGCAAAGTTACTCAGGAAAACCCAAACCTAACTTCCGCGCCTACAAATTGTTTTGGTATTGTTATAAAAAAGGGTAATTTCATGTTCAGATGTTCTAATTTAATTGTCTGCATTCAGGGTTAGAAGCTCCATTTCATTTCTTTAATATTTAGTATAAATTGTCAAAGTGTGCTCCATTTCTTGTGTAACCGACCGCCCCGTCGCGCCATTTAATTTGTCAATAGTTGACTGATGAGTCGTTTTTAATTGTGGAAAGCGTAGTTGTTTTTATTGCAAGGTCGTGTGCGTGAAATAGTATTATATGTTGCATAGTGGTTTTTAAGGTAATTTTTGCTCGCGCCGACGATTGATTAGTGTATTCCGGCAGCTGGAGCCAATTAAGTTTTTGCATCACTATGTAATTGAGTAGTTGTTCTCATTGGACGAGAGAGGCTTGTGTGTAATACCCCCGTCCGAGAAACTTGTATAATGTCGTGCTTACGACTGGGTGCAAACGTTCAGTCGAACGAAAGATTTAACCACGCCGACCCAATTGTCTTAGTTAACCGCTTTCCGAGGACTGGCACTTAAGTTAATTTAAAAGAGCACAGGAGCTGGCAGACAAATGCCCTAAATTCACATAAAGGTTTAAAAATTAAAAGGAATGATATGTTAATGAGATCCATGATTTGTATCCATACTTCACATGTAAAAATACCTCATGTGTGTGAAAGAGAGATAGAGTGAATGTTGTGAGAGTGAGGAGGCTTTGTAAACGGTTGTTGGTTGCAATATTTTTTTGTTGTTACAATATATATTCACTTTTTACCGTTCGTCAGTGTTGTTATTTGACGTTTTTCAGGTACCGGATATTATGCTATTAGTGTGTTATGAATGTTCGAATCTACATATCAAAGGTAAACAAAACAGTGTAATATTTCAAGGTATCTATCCCCGCCTCGCAATAGTATGACAATAAACGACCGTCTCAGTACCGAACTTGAAAACCTGGACCGAGAGTCACGACCGGTCTCCCGTACACATAACGACGTTTGGCCCCGTGCCGGGGTATGATTGACACGTCATTTCGGGGACCGTGGGTGCACTCGTTACACCATTATTCGAGAGATAGATAAGTAGAATATGTACCAAGATTGACCATTTTATTTACATAGGAAAAGTAGTTAAAGAAATAAAGTCCACATGGATGCTCGAAGCGGAATTGAGATCAAGACATCCTCAAGGATCAACCAGAAGAAGAGAATATATAAAGCATGCACACCACTTGACAGTCACTGCCTGAAAGGCATGTGAGGAGATTCTATTCCTAATTCTTGCTCCATCTAATTTCCAGACAATTGTCTGCATTTTAGTGCAGGCCGATGTTATAGTACCTGGACTATCATCATATAATTAAGAAAAGAACTACAGTAAAGTTTTGGGCATGTTTTGTAATAATCTTGCTAGGAAGAACTTAATTCAAGAGATTTATTTCTTCTTGAATCTTCTAGTTGGAACCTTCTGGAGTCCAACTTTGCATCCGCGCCTTTAGAGAGTCTACAGAGTAAGGTACTAATCTACAAGGATTGCAAAGTAACTTTCAGTAACTTTCAAAAGACGGTTCTGCGTTATGTCCGTCCAAAGTAATTGGCAACAGTGGCCTCAACAGCCTTAAACCACCCCCTTCTTCGCCTCCCGTTCCATCCCCAATTGCCCGAACGGTGTTGCTGGCTGCAAGAAACCAATCACAGAGATCCAATTTCCTGTGTTTCCTTGACGACGAGTCCCCCCGCGCCAATTTGCGGCTGAGAACAACTCAGTGACAGAGCGGAGGAGATCATTCCTCAGGATCGCCTTCCCTACCAGACCCTCGGGATATTTGCCGTGGTCGAGGAGGTCATCCCCTCCTCCCTCCAAGTCTTCGGTTCTTCAAGTTCAGGTGTTTGGGGGGAGATTTTCTAGAGGCTTCCGAGTTCTCTCGTTTCGATTCTTCTTTCTTAACTTTCCTTTCCTTTGTCTGCTTGCAAGGGACCGTCTCGAGGACTATTTGCACCTTGGAGTGATTGGAAAAGTGGCTTCAAATTGTACAAGTGGAGACACAAAAGGTAACTTCGGGAATGAAACGTTGCACTAATGAATAAAGCAAGGCCCGGTAACTTTTGGAACGAAGCGTTGCACTAATGAATAAAGCATGACCTAACGATTTTGGAACAAAACGTTGCATCAATAAATAAAGCCTTGGTCGCCAAACCGTCGATCGCTAGCTACCGGTAACTCACCAATATTTCTTCAGTGGCTCGTGAATGGTTGGCTTGGGAGGGGCAATAATATTAACTATACATCAAATGCCGTACAAAATTAATAATTGGGCTAAGGTAGTAGAGTCGAATTAATTTCGGAACATCTCCAGCGGACTGCGCGAATCTGTCTAGCGAGCCTAATGGGCGTGTAGAACCTGAGCAAGGAGCTTAGCGATAGGTTCTGGGGTTGAGATGACGTCAGCGGCTCGCTTGGTTAATTGGCTGCTTCGAGAGTTGTGACTCGTTCCGATGCTTCAAATGCATAACAGCCAAAGATGTTACGGAAATAATCTCCCTCTGTTCATTTACGTCTATTTTTTCTTGGTTGTTGGGAGGGCGCACTGATCAAGCAGGAGAGGGGATGAGAGAGATGATATCCAGAGCTCGGTTCAGATGTGAACAAAAAATGCACATTATTAATAACTAGAGAAAAATAAAATATCATAACTATATGAAACTTTTTTTCATGAAAGACTTTCTGAGCTGTTTCCTTTTTTATCTATAATTCTGATCCTCCTCCCGGGAGAAACTCTTCGCTTCATGTAGTTGGCAACACACGATGCTTCCGACAGTTCAGTGGTTCCCAAAGTGTGCGCCGTGGTTGCCTTACAGGGGCGCCGCGAATATTTCCAATATTTTCACAAAAATTCAATCAATGATATGATTGTCCCATATATGTGTTTATTTAGTACGTTTTAAACTTAAAATGTTTCTGAATTTGAAATATGTTAATTTTTTAACTTAAGGCACGCAACCTAACCACTAGTGTGCTGCAATGAGCGTTTTTCGATCGAACGGCAAATAGTTCGCACTGGCAACGCTAGATGGCGTGCAGAATTGATAGGTCTTCCGCTCGAGCGAAAAACGATCGAACGAGCGGAATACACTCGAACTCTCGAACTCTATTAGTACACCTATTTCCGTCATTTGTCTATGGTCGTGGGCCCTCATATATGGATCGTGAAGTAAAAGACAAAGTGAAATTTAAAAGTAATTGAACATTGTCATCATATTAATATTAAAATGCAGTTTTGTAATGAAATAGATGATTATGGGCTGAAACTGTCTAGGCTGACATTTTATGTCTCTACGATTATTGTCACATTAAAATGTTGTTGGATTGAATGTTATAAGTCAGCAGCTTTATGTTTTAATAACAAAAGTGGACATAAAATTTCCAAATACGTTGACACAAATTTCTGGTATTCCATTTCAAAATGAAATAATATATTTAGGAATTAATTTTTTATAGAAAATTGACGTGGATGGATCATATAAGATATTTACAAGTTGAAGGTGAAAACATTTTTAACATCTTAACAATTTCAACAAATACTAAGTGGGGTGCTCACCCAAGAATAATGCTGTTATTTTACAAAAACCTTTTAGGCCTAAGCTAAATATTGTCTATATATTTACATATATAGAAATGCTACAGAAAGAATTATATGCAAGATAGATAATAAAAAAATGTATGTAAGACCAATGGATTTTATATCAAGAGAATAAAATAAAGGGAAAATATTCAACTTTCCTACAATGTAAAATAGAATTTCAAGATTTATTTTCAACAATACTAACGTATAGCGAACTTCCAATTTATGAAGGCAATGTTTCATTAACAAGTTATACAAATATTCAATCATATTTACGAAATTGGGAGAATTATATTCATATACACAGATGCATCAAAAAATAAAGAAGAAGTAGGATGTGCTTTTATTGACTCTTCTAATGGAAATATTAAAAAGCTTAGACTACCTGGAGAGTATTCTATTTTCTCGGCAGAAGCATATGGAATATATCGTGCATTGTTGAACATTAATAATATTCCAGAAAAAAGGATACTAATATTAACAGATGCTAAAAGTGTTTTATACAGTGTACAATCTTCATATAAAAAGTTATATAAGGCATCAGCATTGGTGCTTTAGATAATAAGATCATATGATAAGTTAACTACAGAGGGATGGACAATTCATTTTGCACCAGCACATTCAGGGTTCCATTATAATGAACTGGCAAGAAGCAAGAATAATGGATCACAGATCGAATATATTATCATCATATACAGATATGTTACCAAGAGTTAAAAACAAAATTCAACAAGATTGGGAGATACGGGTGATATGGTTCGGGGTGAAGGACTTGGTAATGAGGATTAATAACCAGACGGTGAACAATTAATACATTTAATATACACTGGACGTTATGTCCGAAGCATTCAAATACATTGAACCATGATATAACAAACATTACACAGAATATATCTGCTTATGATTTTTCTTCTTCTTGCCGTGAAGACTAAGCCTTGTAGCCATACCTAGACCGTATCATCCCTCCAGGTGTCCCATAAAAAATTCAGATATGCTGATGACCGTATCGATCTGGTGGGCGGCGAACCCTGGTAGACCTTCTCGGAGATGAGTGAGGTGTGCTAGGACCTGGTCCTGGGTATCCGGCTCTGCCTGGGATAGGTTCTGGTACTGTTCCACCGGGGTTTGTTGAATTTCTATTTGGTATTGTAACGTTGAAGTCGTCGTCATCTGCAGTGTCACGTGAAACACGTCTCTTCAACCACCTGGGATGTACCACTCGTTTGATTCCATCTTCCAACATTATCTCGTAGAGGATACTATCCCCAATTCGACGAATGACAACTCCTGGGATGTAATTTGGAGTACCATGCTTAGGTGATTGAACCCAAACTGCTGAGTTGATGGTGAAAGTACCATATCTCGATGAAGAATCGTTCTGAAATTTTGCTGACTTCCTCGGCTTGAACGGAGATTCACTCGACAGAGGCAGATTGTTTGGTTCCCACCAAAATCTTGGTCGGTATTTCAAGACCGAAAGTGCCGGCAGGCTTCCTTTTCCACCCAGTCGCGTGTTCCGAAGGATGAAAAGAAGGTTGGCGATCCCCATATCAAGTTCAAGCGTGCTGAGATTGGGTTTTTCAGTTATAAGCTTGACAAGAGCGGTTTTGACAGTACGAACGTATCGTTCGGCTAAGCCGTTGCTAGGACTGTGATAAGGTGGTGAAGTAACATGTTTGATGCCATTCTTAAGGCAGAAGTTACGAAATTCGAGGGAAGTGAACGTTGGGCCGTTGTCGGATACGATAGTATTTGGTATCCCTAGCGTGGCGTAAGATTGCATAAGCCAGCGGATCGTTTCCTTTGTGTCCAATGTGTGTAGAGGCCATACTTCTGTCCACTTGCTGAAGGCGTCTACTATCAGTAGGAACTTACGCCCTGCAAAGAAAAAATGGTCTATATGCCATCTCTCGTTCACATACGAAGCGAGAGGCCATGAAGAATCGGGCCCGTTTCGGACCTTAGGAGCGTTTGCTCGGCATGTATTGCAGCTCGCTACAAAATCCGTAATCTCTGCTGACATGCCTGGCCACCAAAATCTGGAAAGACACAACTCTTTCATACGAGTTGAACCAATGTGTCCATCGTGTAAAGCTCTAAGAACTTCATTCCGTTTAACTGTGGGAATGATAAGTCTACCCGACCACATGAGCGTTCCCTGCTCGTACGTTAGGTGAGCTCTTCTTTCGAAGAAAGGTGCGAGCTTCTTCCGTTCGGTAGACGTGTCGTGTTGATCTGGCCAACCATTTACTACACAGGAGACAACTAATGAGAGCAGTGGGTCTTCTGAAGTGGCGTTCTGTATTGAGTCTCGAGAAAGAGGAGCTACAGCGTCTTCAATGGACCCGAAATATGCATGAAGTTCTTCTTCTCCAGCTGGTATTGTGTCACGTGTTTGCGTAGGCAACCTGCTTAGCATGTCAGCTACTTCTACCTTGCTGGAATGAATTATATTATATTGGTATGAAGATAAAAGTAGAGCCCATCTCATCAATCTATTGGATGAATGTTTTGAAATGGCTCGATCCGGAGAAAATATAAACTTTACAGCACGTGCGTCTGTAACAATCTCGAACTTGGATCCGAGTAAAAATTTGTGAAATCGCTTGATACCGTGAACTATGGCTAGAGCTTCTCTCTCTACCTGGGAGTATCTGCGCTCCGTCTCACTGAAGGTGGTAGAAGAGCAGGCGATGGTCTGTAGACCGCTATCAACTCGATGACACAATTGTGCGCCACAGCCGAAAGGAGAGCCATCAGTGATAAGTACAACTGGCTTTGTTGGGTCGAAAGGCACAATAGGATTTATCTGTCGAAGTTCCGCCATGATGCTGTCGAACTCGTGTTGACAGTTATCGTCCCATTTCCAAGAGACGTTTTTCTTGAGTAAAGAAAGTAAAAAGTGAAGTTTCGAAGCTAAGTTCGGTACAAACTTTCGATGAAAGTTGATCATCCCGATGAAGGAACGTAATTGTGATTTGTCTTGAGGTGGGGGAGAATTTAGGATGGCCTCCAAGTTCTTGTCTGACGGCCGTATACCAGCGACGTCAATCTTGTATCCTAGGTACTCGATAGATGAGGTTAGGAATTGGCTTTTGCTGGCGCTCGCTTTGACATTGTGTTTGGCCAGACGATTCAGGACATCACACGTGCGTGTGAAGCATTCTTGCAATGTTTCACCTCCGATGATGACGTCATCAAAGTAGAAAGAAACTCCGGGAATGTCATCTAGAATCTTCGCTAGGACCATTTGAAACAGATCTCCACTTATGTTTATGCCAAAAGGTAGTCTGTGAGGTTTATATAAGCCCCAAGGTGTGTTGACGACAGTGATGCGTTTGGCAGCTTCAGAAAGTTCCAACTGTCCGTAAGCCATTTGAAGGTCAATTACCGTAAAGTATTTACACCTGGCCAACTTAGAGAAAATATCCTCGACTCTAGCAATGGGAAACTTGACGTTTTCAGTCATTTTATTCACCGTTCCTGAGAAGTCAGTGCAGAGACGAAGTGAGCCATCTTTCTTGGTAACGACGACAAGTGGTGAGGCCCAATCAGAATATCCGACCGGTTCCCATAACCCTACTTTCACTAGATTTTGAATAGAATCCTGAACACGGTCTCGAATACCGTAAGGAACTTCGTAATGTCTACGAAATATTGGTGCAGAGTTGGATCTCAGTGGTATATCGACCAAATAAGGTGTAATTGGCTTGGACAAATCACCATCAAAGATTTTCTCGTATCTAGAAGAAATTTCTCGCCTTAGGTCGTCGGCACCAGCGTTAGTAATAGTACCTTGTACTGTGTTAGTTGAAAGAACACTGGCCGTAACTAATAATCGCCTCCAAGATGGTTGAATAATGTCCAACCATGTACGACCGATCAATGGATATAAAAGTTTCTCCTGACAGAGAAAGACAGGTAAAGTATAATCCCTATTGTCTAAGTATAGTTTGACGGATGTTTGTGCTGTAACACGAACATATCCTTCGTTTACACCTCGTAATCGTAGGCTAGAATTACATTTAACATAGTGTGGAAACAACTGATCAAAATACTTCTCGTTGAAAAGAGTAACAGCAGACCCAGTATCTACTTCACATTTAACAATACACTTATTGATTTGGAGATTTATTATGAAGCTATCCGAACTGATTTGGTGCTCCAAAATGTGTTGAGTAGAAGTAATCAGTGTGGAACGATGACTGAGCGCACAAGTGTTGAGATGGTTGAAGCTGAACGTAGACAACTCATCGGGTGTTGTGCTCCGTGAGGTTGAACTGGACGTTCTATTCACGGCTCTATCTTTTTGCTTCTTTCTGCATCGTATATTCCAATGGCCTTGTCGTTTGCAGTAGCTACAGATTGCGTTTCTTGCCGGACATAGACCTTGTGGGTGATTCTTTGTGCAGTTGCCGCACTGGGAGTGAGGATTTTGCTTGGTAGCAGTTGTGTTCTGAGGTTGATTGTAGCTCTTCTGCCTCGTTTCGCCCGAGCGTAAACTCTTTGAAGCGCCTGTGTGGCGATCTGGATTCATCCGCGTCAAATTTCTTGAGCTGGTGGCAAAAGTCACAGAATCTGCATTGTACTTATTCGAGAATAATTTAACTTCTCGTTCTAATAACTCACAATGCAAAGCAATTTCTTGACATTTAGCAAAGGAAAGATCACTTTCAGATAATAATCTTTTTCGAGTACTGTCAGATTGTACACCAACAAGAAATTGTTCAACAAGTTCCTCATCTAAATACTGCTCATACGCACATTTAGCTGCTTGTTGTTTGATTTTCACTACGAATTGAGTAACTGATTCTCCTTGAGATTGGATACAATTTCGAAACTTGAACCTCTCTGTAAACTTGTTGGTTTTGGGCCTGAAGTGCTGAACCATTTTGTCGTGAATGACAGCATATGTTAGATTACATGGCATTTCAGGAGCCGTAATATTGCGAAGTACTTGAAAAGCCTTAGGACCTATGACTGCTAAGAGAACTGCTGCTTTTCTTTCATTTGCCACATTCTGGGCGAGACAGAGTTGATCAAAACGCATGAAATAACTCTCGATATCTTCATTTTCTTCAGCAAATTCGCTGAATGTAATGTTGAGAGCCATGTTATCGAAACTTCAAATTACATTAACTGATAGAAATCACTGGCATGTATGAAAGTTACGATGTGTAACTGAAACTTGCATGTAGAAAATTAGCAAACTTAAACGTTACATGTAAGACCGTCTTGTTGATTTGCTACAGAAATCTTACTTGTTATAATCCCGTGCCGATAAAGTCATCCTGACGATACGATTAGAATCCTTCAAATTTTCTATTCACTGTCCACAGCGCCAAATTGATATGGTTCGGGGTGAAGGACTTGGTAATGAGGATTAATAACCAGACGGTGAACAATTAATACATTTAATATACACTGGACGTTATGTCCGAAGCATTCAAATACATTGAACCATTATATAACAAACATTACACAGAATATATCTGCTTATGATTTTTCTTCTTCTTGCCGTGAAGACTAAGCCTTGTAGCCATACCTAGACCGTATCAACGGGTTAAACAAAAATGTACTAAATTTAAACGAAAATTATACATTTAATATATCCAGAAAGTTTTAGTTTTAATACTAAGATTGAGATCAGGTCTCACACGTATAAAGTTAATTTAGTTAATTCACCTATGTATAACACCTATGTATAAGTGCAATCTAGACCAGGAAGATGCTCATCATGTTATATTTCAACGTCCACTTTATGCCAATCAAAGGAAGATTTTATTCAAGAATCTAATAAAACAAGGAATACCTCTCCCAACCTCTATATCCTCTTTAATATCGTCAACAGATGTAACAATTGCATTATCATTTTTAGATTTTTCATGATATAAATATAGACACATGAAAATTGTAAATATTCAATATAACAATTGCATTTATTATCAATTTTAGATTTTGCATGATATTGATTTAGACATATGAAAACTATATATTCAAAATTTGTAATTTGATGTAACACTATCGTGTTACATGCATGACTTGTTTTTAGGACAGTTGGTGCAGAGCTGGTATAACAGCTACAACCAATAAAGTATGAATGAATGTTATAACTGCATTTTCTTATTTTGCAGAATATGATTATCCTTTCCAGTAAGTAAACAATTATGTACACGTGCTTGTTGCACTGTGAAACGATATTTGTAATTGCTTGGGCAGGTCTGTCAGTATGTGCATCCATTTTACGTTTCGGTCTGCATACTTTCATATGTATTGTATTTCAGTCCTATATAATAATATACGGAATTTTGATTTAGAATTGTACTTGCATAGAGTAGTTTCCTTCCATGTATGGGTTTTAGGTTGACAGTGCTGCTTATTAGACTCTGAAATATGGGACGTTGTCAATCATTCCACTACGAGTGCGGTACGATCAAGCGTAGTTTGAGCGGTCGAAAGTGGTGACATGCAACACTCTACTAACCCTACTAACTGAGGGTTGCAAGTATTAGATAGGCCTACATTCTTACTTGGGAGCTGCGGAAAAATCCTGAAACACTAAGGGCTCCGTGAAACGAGCAGCGTTTGGCTCCTGAAGACACGAAAGTAAACGACGCCAGCCGAACATAACCGAACACAGCACGAGGTCGCTTCGGGACAGCACGGAATCTGCCGAGTCATCTCGAGTCAGTCACTTGAGACCAAACAGGATCTAGCACTAATACTAAGCGGGAAAAGAAGCGCTTCAGCGTGTCTATAGATCCAGGGATTCTTACACAAAAGCAGCAGGATCCCAGGTCTCCCTCTTGCAGTGGGATTTACAGCAAGAGCGCTTTAAAATTTAAGTGGCCGACAACAAAACAGCAGGTAAGTGAGACGCGGGAGGGTCGTAAAGATGGGTTAATCCTTTCCAGGCACTTCGGCTCTTGCTGCGAAATGTAAAACAGAATGCATTACGGGCTGTAAATTGAATGGGGCTTTCAAGGTTATGCACGTGTCTTTCAATGCATCCAGCATCCATAAAATTTTACGGCGATATGTAAGGAAATTAAGCCACGTGTTCGCAGGATGAAAGGCGTGATTTTTAACGCCTTTTCGTAAAATAATGGCCATATTCCTTGTTTTAATTCTTTCGCTCGTCGCACTGTCGTTTGTGCGCGCAAGGAAGAGCCGTGATGGAGCTTTGGTTTCGACTTCTACGCGCGGCATTAGATTACAGTGCTGGTGCATATAATGAGGTATCTTCTCTTCCATTGCCATGAAGCCACGTGGAAGTTGGAATCCACACTTTTGGAGGTGACGTGATCAGCACCACGAAGTCTTTCTTCCCCGTGGTCACCTTCAGTTATCTATGAGACAAGGTGAGTCGCAGAGTCATAAGACCATTTTCCTCGGAACTCGAACTCGGGTCTCCCGCACGACAATTAAGACGCTCTGCCAACTAGCTTATCGATTCTCTACACATATAAAACATAACATTACTCTGAAATAGAAGCTGTGACGAATATATTCGTGATACGCGCATCCCATGCCAAATCAGCCGTTAAACAATTAATTTGGAACCTTCACCTTTTAGATTATTACGATTTTTGGGTGATGAAATGTACCCACAGAGACGATGAAAACTGCTTTTTCGGAATTTTTGGACATGCCATTTTCCTGGAATTTAGTTTTGTAAATTTAAAAAAAAAAACTGAATTTTTTCCGCAATCCTGGTTCACATTCATGCAAATATCTCGGCTAAATATTTCAGCTAGAAAGTTAATCTTGGCTTCATTTTAAAGCTCTTTTCTACGATATGCAACACGGCCATAATCAGAAGAAAAGAAAAGTTTAGCTTTTTCCAAAAATTTTACTTCTGAAAATCTCAAAAAACACCATTTTTGAAAATTTTAAGAAACATATATATCAAAGAAAGTCCTCTTGTAAGCATCTGTACAAAATTTCAGGATGGGACAATCATGGGATCATAGTCAAAACATATTTCTTCACAACTGCACTGAAATTTCATATAGTATTATCATAACTTGGGCTGCATATTTGAATTCTCATTCTACTTGTATAACCCTAATACTTCAGTACTCTATTTATAGTTATATTGTGCTAGAAAAACAGTTGCTTATATGTTTTAAACCACATTAACAGTTAATCGTATTTTAGCCTACTTACTTAAAAATGTTGTGGGTAGTTTCTTATAAAGCTATTTTAAAAGGTCCTCTAACCACCGCATTTCAGTTTTCAGTCAAGCCTTGTGATGACCTCTCACTATCACCTGTACTTAAGGTGTAGACACGTCCATAGGTGTGTCAGGTCCCACTTGCATGAGCACTGTACTTGCAAGAATAATATGTATGTCCCGAACAACTGGATGCTTAGAAGATGGTGATGGGCGGGCGATTTGGGTGCAAAATATGTATATAAAGGTAACTTTCAGGTTGGTGATGTTCCCATTTGTTGCCAGAATACATGCTACCCACAATGCATCATCATATTCAACAGTGGTGTAGTCTGAATTTAATTTTGGTGCTGCACAAGTATTTCTGCATCTTTGACATGAATCCACGAGTTTTTACTTTTTAAAAACTGACAGAAATCTTCCATAAATCACTATCTTCTTGCATGTTATCTTTTCAAAAAATAATTATTCAAAATAAGTTACCACACTTTTTTTACTTTTTACAGATTTCGTTCTTCAAAATGAACTCCACCCATCACGAGCTTCACATTTTGATGGGAGACACACACATACTAAATGAATCTAATTTTTATCAGCCAAAATACAATTCTTGACCTCAGTTCACAGAATTTTGAAAAACCTATTTTCTTGCTAAAGTATCTAGTTTTAAAGTGTTGATAAACTTTGCTTAAATTAGATAGAATGAGCCTTTTCTGAAGGGCCTCTATACACTGAAACTGCATCTGCCTTTCCTGGCATGATTCTACTTACTTCATCATTGTTGTAGATTTCCTTAACCAAGAAAACTATTACTTCATCAAGGTGTCCTGCCAGGTTTTCAGTCAGGAGACGAGAGGAAAGCAGAGTACACCTTTGAACTCATTCATTCTCCTAACTCTAGACCAACTTTAAGGTTTTTGTACAGGGATTTTTGCCTCAAGACTTCGTTTAATTTTCTCAAATTTGAATTTTACATAATCTGTTGAGTGAGAAACGTTCTTATCAACAGGTAATCACCTAAGTAAGAAAGAGATTTATTCAACAACTGAAGAGAAGTGTTTGGTTCAAGTATCTTAGTCTCCACTGCTGGGACCTACCATTTCATTTTCATCAACAGAAGGTTCTTTAGTTTTAAAATTCAGAAAGTCTCTTTCTGCACTTATCACATGCCCTGATTTTATATCACAACTTTCTAAACAACACATCCATGTGGGAAGATTTACCAGTTCTGCGATTTTCTTCGGAAAAAGCATTTTGTAGCATGTAATGACCATTCCTTTCCTCTCTTACAACTCATTGTTATGAAATATATTTAATAATTTATGCAGTCAATTTACTCTTATTGTATAGTCACAAAGATCTACTACTCCAGGAAAGATAACTTCACTAATTCACGAGTAATAAGTAATCAATCATTTTACACAAATGTAGCTAATGTAACTAGAATTATTTCCACAAAAAAAACTAAAAGAACATGAAAGTTGCTTGGTTCAAGACTGAAGCACATCCGAGGCTCATATACAAGAGATGCAGGGCCCAATAGGAATGGACATGTTTTTACAGGTTCAGACACACACTCAATGTCGCCTACTGCACAGCTTGTCTTCTGTTATTCCTTGCAAATTAACTCTGAATGGTAAATTGCAGATTTGATGGCTTAATAACTGTTAAGTGAGGTATCGGAGGGGGTTGACTTTTAAGAAAAGCCTCTTTTTTTTTTTTACAATGATTCCATTATTGTCCCATCCTGAAATTTTGAACAGATGCTTACAAAAAGACTTTCTTCAACATATATTTTTGAACACTTTCAAATATGGTGTTTTTGAGATTGTCAAAAGTCAAAATTTTGGAAAAAGCTATTTTTTTCTTCTAAATATGGCCGCGTTGCATATCATAGCAAAGCAATATAAACACAGTCAAAAAAGTTTTGCATCACCCGAGAAGTGATGAAAATATCATCCGGAACATGTCGAAGCGGACAAGAAACGATGAAGCAGAGCTCATTGTGCGAAGTAACGCGGTCGACGTGCAATACCGATCACCACAGATGACTACCGGAGTTGGTAAAGCGCATGCGTGTGTTCGAGCGTAGCACCACGGTAGATGGCGAAGGTTAGTTAGGTGTTCCTCGTGTCCAGTTAACGAAGGCGAGCGAGTGCAGCTGTTTGCAAGGCATGCCTAGGCGTACGATAGTGCAGTTTGATCGGGCCAGGATCATCACGCTACTGCAGACTGGCATGTCACAACGGGCTGTAGCTAGGGCTGTTGGAGTGGCGCAAAGCGATGTCTGTAGGACCTGGAAGCGGTATACAGACACAGGAACAGTAGCAGATCGTCAACGGACAGGTCGTCCACGGGTCACAACACCAGCACAAGACCGCTATGTACGATTCTCAGCTCGGCGACAGAATACCATGACGGCAAGGAACATCACTCATGCCCTCCAGGCAGCCTCTGGTGTGCGTGTGTCAAACCAAACTGTCTGTAGCACACTCCGAGAAAGTGGTTTACGTTCCAGAAGACCTCTCCGGCGCCAGTACCTATTGCCACGACATCGACTCGACCGTGTGCATTGGGCCCGTGCACATCGAAATTGGGGACCTGGTCATTGGGCTCATGTGCTCTTCACCGATGAATGTAGGCTATGTCTAAGGCCAGATTCACGAAGAGGACGGGTGTGGAGAGGCCCTAGACTGCAGGAGCGGCTTCGTGGTGTCCAGGGTGTCCATCCATACCAAGGAGGAGGAATCATGGTGTGGGCAGGGATCATGCTCGGACGTCGAACGCCCCTAATTCCAATTAGAGGGACACAAACAGCTGTTCGTTATGTCAGGGACATTCTCCAGACGACTGTGGAACCCTTTCATCAGGAAATCGGTGACGAATCTGTCTTGGTGGATGACAATGTCCGTCCGCAATGCGCACAGATGGTGCACGATTATCTGCAGGTGGCGAATATACGTCGCATGCTCTGGCCAGCGCAAAGTCCCGACATGAATTGCATCGAACATGCATGGGCAAGGCTAAAAAATGCCATTGCAAACCGTCCTGTGGCTCCCACCAATCTTCGTGAAGTCCTTCTTGCGGCACAGGACGAATGGGATCGCTTACCGTAAGATCACCTTGATCGTCTCATCCTCAGTATGCCACAGCGTGTTCAAGACCTTGTTGCAGCCAGGGGAGGACACACCACGTGGTAGACAATGTTTCTGGTGGATCCGCTGTGACGAACAGTCTTCTTGTGGCAGTTACCTGTTTTTTCGCCTCCATCATGAATTGTGCCATTTTCGTTTTAAACACATTTCTGAGAAAATTGTACTTTTTTAGTTCTCTTTTCATTCAACATGTCTTGTTCTTCATCTGTTTATTACTAAACTTACTGTCATTGTCAATTAACCTTGTGCTTCATATATCTTTTGTCATTTTCCGTCCTGATGCAAAACTTTTTTGGCTGTGTTTAAAAAAGCTTTAAAATGAAACATGTACCTAGATATTTGCATTGATGTGAACCAGGATTGTGGAAAATTTTCAGTTTTTCTTTCGTTTGAATCAAATTCCAGGAAAACGGCATGTCCAAAAATTCTGAAAAATTGCACTTTTCATAGTCTCTGTGGGAGCATTTCATAATACCAAAATCATTTAAATCTGAGATGACAAGGTAAAACACCTGGTTGATTTGTCATGAAATAACCCGATATATTTATTTATAAAAAAGTATTTCGTTATTCATGATTTAACACCTATTAGACGGTAATCTGGTGCCATTCTAAAGCCAATTTAAGATAACATTATCACAAATAATTCGCTTGTAAAACAAATGAATTACACACTTCACTTCAAGATGCTAATAAGTACTTAAAATTAATACACCAGAGATTTTTTATTTGATTAGATTTATTTTACTTTACTTCTTTGTGCTACTTTTGGCTAATTTGCGAAGATGAGGATGAGTGATGATGATATGATGAAATTGATTAATGGACACTCACAAACATCCATGCCCAGGCCAGGATTCGAACCAGGGACCCCTGGCGTCGTAGCGCGATGTGCTAACTACTCTGCCACGCTGGCCGGCAATACACCAGAGATGTGTCAATTATTGCACTCATAATAAATACGTAAAAATGAACTAATTTGCAGTTCCTTGATAGAGAATTGATGATAATAATAATAATAATAAAATTATAATAGTTTGAATTTGTGTTCAGAATCTCAACATATCATACAGTATATCTGTTTCCCTCTCTGTGTATTTGTGTGCAATAAAATGAATATGTACAGTCGCAGGCAATAAAAATGTGACACATAGATCCTGAAATAATCGCTTACCTGCAACGCGTAATGTGGGTTGTCTAACTCTAAGGCGATTGTACAAGTTGCCATTGCCTGTGAGTGTACAGTAATATTCAAATATTATATCAGAATCTCAGATTTATACTAATCTTCAAGAAGTAACTGAGACTTCTAACATCAGCGTCCTATTGGCAGTTAAACTTCATTCTCAAACTGAAAATGAGCCTTTCTGTTTCCTTCATAACTATCTAGCAAACTGGTTCTCCGAACTAGATTCTATCCAATTTCCCCCGCTGGTTTCTCCACTAAAATGGTAACAGCAATTAAGAACGAGACTTCAATCATGTCAGAAACATGGCGGAAGTTATCCTGGACGGAAAATATTAGTCCAGCAAATACGGAGTTCAGTGTGATACTTAGTTCACCAGCTACTAGAGGATGGATATATTCCATTGATGCATCTGTTTAGAAGAGAACATTGAAACCAGCAACGAACCGGACGTGCACTTTGCGGGACCATGGGACACCGCCGCTGGCATTTCCACATAGCGTTAGCCACTGGGCTAATAATACTTGGTAAAATAGCATTAGCGCCTCGCTGGTTAAAACGCACCGGCGCCCTTATCTGGTATGCGTGGATGGGCACATCCTCTTCTTTCGAGTGGGGAGAGGGGAGGGTAACATCCTAATCGGAATTGGGAAGGAAGTTACGCTGCGTTGTCACACAAGTCACAAAGTTCTGTCTGAAAGAGATCTCGACATTTTGTGTTTGGAGAGGGCAGAAGGAACTCTCTAAACTAATTCTAAATTCTCTCGAATGTTCGGGAGTTCCCGACGTATGGCGAGGCTCCTCGGGGACTTGGTTCGGGAACGGCAAAAAGGGGTCTTTGAAACTGGTTTAGCTGAACTTCTGTCCACATGTATAATGCTGAAACCAACTCCTGTTCCCGAGCAGGGTTTCCAACTCTGAAGGACCAGAGGTCTGATTCGCACACCTAAGCTACATACTGTCTTTATTCTTTAATTAATTGTGGACTCGTGCACAGAATTTGCTTGAATCCATTAGTTTTAATTATTATTAGTGGTATTATCTGGCATTGCAAAATGACCCGTAAGGTCGAAACGGGTATATTTTATCCAGGGCAATCCAAACTATAGCCCGTAGTTATAACATCTCAAACTTTATTCTGATAAATTGTCTTTAGCGTGGTATAATGTAAAATGGCTCCCACTAATTGCTCAAATAGTTATGACCCTGAAAGGAGAAACATTTTGCTGCCCCACTAAAAATGAAGAAGATTAATACCTTATCTTAGTCACCTCCAGGAAGAAGTGACGTCATCAATAACAAGCTCCATGCTAATGTCCCAATTCTGCATGAAAGTAATTGAGTTTTCTGTTCGAGTTTTATTTGTTTTAAGTCCACTAAATACACAGATACGCTAGTCGAGACTGGACTTACAGTTTAAACTGGTATCCGAACCACTATGTGTGTCCGCCGGGTATCGAACCCGGGCTTCCTTATTACAAGGCGACGACGTAACCAGTTCCGGATCTACAAATCATGAGCCTCCCCGCAAAAATATTACCAATGGCCCTCTACATACCATTACTATATATGTATAGTGTGTGTGTGTGTGTGTGTGTGTGTGCGTGTAATTCTTGATCTCATGTTGACAAAGTCACATATAAGGACATAGAAGGTGATTCAAAGTCCCTTAACACCCCCTATCAGAAGTAAAGGAGTTCGGCTGGGTACAATTGGTCATGATAGAAACAGTTTAGGCTTAAAGGGGACCACATTTGTGGCCCCTTATTGAATTCAAATCAAAATTTGTAAATGGGAAAGTGGTGATGTGATATACATATGACACTGTTTTCTCACACCTGGGAAATGATACATTTGTTACAATCCTGCAGTCATCACTTTTTCCTGATTAATGATAGGTTGAAGAAACCTTCATCACTGCATTTCTCGCGAAATTCTAGCCTGACTGCAACGCGGGAAACCCGGAATTTTTCAGACTAGGGCCCAACCAGCCTCAAATCAAATGGTACCCGAGGGTGGGTGATAAGGGCGGCCGCAGCGGTGCTGATCACATCACCTCCAAGATGGCCTACATCGAAAATATGTGGGACCCTACCCAACATACCATAAATATGCCTTCATGGCACGGTGTTATATGTACAGGGAACATACGTTTACCTGTATACATTGTATTCGTTTCTGTGCCCCTTAGTAACTATGTTTATTATTTCCATATACGAACCCTCTACTATGTCAATGGTTTAGGGCCCCCTAAAGGCTTACTTGCCTCAGGGCCCCCCCGCACTGCGAGGTTTTGCGGGTTGCAGATCCGGCACTGGAAGTAACCAATACGCAATATTTGGATATGTGTTATTTAACGTCCCTTTTCTGCCACTGGTAGCTAACCGCGACGATGAGTGATTGTATTATGCACTTGATGAAGGGACACTCACAAGTAACACCCAGGCCAAGGTCTGGATTCGAACCGGGGATACACTGGTGTCGTAGCGCGCACTGCCACGCAGGTCGACTGCAATAAACTTACCTTACACACTTTTTGAAGCCACAGAGAAAATTTTAAAAAAATGTATTAAATAGTAAATATGTGGGAAACGCGATTCTTATGCAAAAAGATGAATATTTTAAAGTAATGTTTAGACACCGGCAATGACAATAGGACACCTAGATCCTTAAATACTAACTTATACCACCGCCGTAGATTTAGGCAACACACACACAAGGCCTTGTATGGAAACGAGTATTTCAGGATCTAGGCGTCCAATTTTTTTTCCGGTGACTGTACATTACAAAGTAAAATAGTAGTAAAATAAATTTTAATTAAAGTAAACTGAAAAAATAACTAACCGCCCAATACATTGAAAAGCAGATGAATACCTTTAGGTTGTCTGTTTAGTCGATGCAAAATATCAGATTACGCTCGTTGCAATTCATGTTTCCTCATAATAAGAGCTCAAAACGTTGGAAACAAACTAAGACCTAATCAGGCTGGCAACCCGAGAATACTTGTTTGAATCACTTCGCCCTGAGAGGTAACTTTCCTATATTGAATTGGATTTCTACGCGGTACGTAAACTGTTCGGTTATCTGGGTCATTTCCTCCCCTCCTCGTGCCAGATAAAATTCATATTGTGAAGCAGCACTTACAGAGAGAAAGAGAAGACAAAAAAAGTCACTTATCGGAATGGAGAGAGGAAAGTCGAAAAAGAATCCACAAAGGCCTGAAGAAGGGACAATTTGGAGAAGCTGAAATGAAGAGAATCCTCGAGCAACCGAGAGATGCGATTCGAAGATGAGAAGTCGATTCGTGATTTACTTTCCAGAATACAGAACCCAGCTCATTGGTAGTTCTACGTAAAAGAGCAGTTCTTCTTAAATGAGGATCAGTGCTGTGGCAGATTCTTTATAATCATCAGTTGTTTCTGCTTGACAATTACGCCGTGGGTCTCGGGTTCGAATCCCAGCAGGGCATGGGCGTTTCTGTGAATGTCCCTTCATGAATTTCATCATATCGTTACTCGGCCTCATCGTCGCGATTAGCCAAACAAGGCAGAAAAGCTACGCTAAATAACAAAAATCAAATCAAATCTACTTGAATATCGAAAACTAAATTTATTTTAGCAAAATCTGATAAATTGTGTTACTTCAAGTGATAAATGTAAGTTCTAATAAGATGATTTTATTTTAAGAAGAACAGATAAATAAACTTAAACAACTGGCTTTTCTTAAGCAAGGAGACAAATACAGCGTCATAATAATCTTTAGACAGTAGACAGTTCAAAAGATAACACACAAAACATAATTTTGCCTGACTTGGTTAGATATCAGCTTTAAACTTTAGATATAAACTTGTTGGCAAGTATAAAAATCATATCAGATTAAAAAGAGTTAAAACATATTGCTTTGTTACTACAGAAAGTAGTCATTCTTAAAAGTTTCGATTATTAAATTAACCCGATTTAACTAATTATGATAGTTACAACAGTCAGATGAACCATAAAGGAATGAACCACTTTTAAACAGTCTCACAGCCAACATTGTTCCGACAAGAACTGACTTATCTTGTTTTGTTCAGCGGGAAAAATTAACCATCTATTTTGAACAATGTTAGTTAATCTCTTTTTTACAAGAACTGGTGGTGTGTTTTGTTCATTAAATAAAATAGACTATCAGTTGTTGTCGAAACAATGTTGGCCACCCTCTTTTTACAAGATCTGATGGTTTGTATTGTTCCCTAATATAACAAATAAAACAAACTATCCGTTGTATACACAACGTTGACTACACTCCTTTTACAACTGATATCTTGTTTTGTTCACTAAATGAAACAAGCAAAACTTATCATCAGTTCTTCTCAAAACAAAATAAATCACCAGTTTTTGCCAAGACAATAATAAGCTCTTTATACAAGAACTGGTTGTTTGTTTTGTTAACTATATGAAACAAACCATTAGTTGCTGTAGGAAGAGCATAGTCAACATTGCTCCGAGAGGAACTGATAGTTTGCTTTGTTCACTAATGAAATAAGCAAAATCAATGATCAGCTCTTCCCAAAGCAATCTTATTTAAACTGTTTTACAAGAACAGGTGGTTTGTTTTGTTCACTAAATTAAACAAAAACAAACCACCAGTTCTTGTCGAAACAATATTGGCCAGGCTCTCTTTACAAGAAGTAGTGATTTGTTTTCTTCACTAAATAAAACAAACAAAACGGTCAGTTGTTGTCGAAACAAAGTCGGCTAGAGACCTTTTTTTTACAAGAACTGATGGAATGACAACAAATTGAAAACACCACCTTTGTCTCGAGAACAACCGAAGAAATCGTGATGGTTAATTTTAGAGAGGCTCGACTCTGGCTTCACTCAATTCTAGAATTTCCTCTTAACACCAGCCCACAATGGTTCCTTTTTTTTTAAAGAACAATGCGAGAGAATGATCGATGCGATATTATACGCCGGGAACTATCAAGGAGACTTCAATTGTTTCCTAACAATGGCCGAGCAAAAGAGGTGACAGGAACGTAACCTGGAAACGCCTTTAACGTCAGAAGCCGCTCTACCCCGCCTCGTTTCTTGTCTCCATTGTCTCCAATGGAACAATAGACGAGACGAAGAATGTCGCTATAGTGGACGGAAACACAAGACTGCCTGATGGCTGACTCCTGATGAAACTCGGTAACTTTTCAGGCCGTTATGCGATACGCGTGTTTTTGTACAATGAGTAACAATAGCTTCGTAAAGACGCTGTTGTGATGAAGCGTGGAATTCGCGAATCTTACTGGAAAAAGAAGGTAAGGAAATAGAAGCATATAAGAACATAGACAAAATTACAGTTTTGTTATATAGAATTTAGATTGTGACTATGGATGGTAAAGAAGAAATGCCGAGCTCTATTTTTTTTTTTTTGTCATATTCATGTACTGAGCCCACTCCTGCATATGCACTAAATCAATTTAAGAAAGTATATTCCAACTGATACATGGTAGCATATGCTGTACTTTTTTCTTACGTTAGCGCATCATATTCTTCATCATCCTTCGCCGTTTCCTGCCTCTGACTGGGTCGGCATAGAAGTCAAGCTTCTCCATTTTCTTCTGGTCTTCCACCATTCCTCTCTTTCCACATTGTTCCTATCTTGTCCTCTTCCTCCTAACACTCTCCACTGTCTGCTCTTTCCATCTTGGTCTCCTCTTTGGCCTTACTTCCACTCCTTGTAAGCTCTTACTGGTAGTCTTTCTGCACCCATCCTCTTCATGTGCCCAAACCATCTCATCTGTGCGTAACTGTGCCTAACTATTCTGTCCTAAAGCCTCTCCACCCCCAACTGTCTGTCACATCTCCTCATTTCTTATTCTGTCCCTTCTAGTCTTCCCTTAAGAATTTCATCTCCACTCTCTGCATCTTTCTTTTGTCTCTCTCTGTCATTGTCCAAGTCTCTGCTCCATACATAATTATTGGCACATAGTATGCATTGTATATTACCTTCTTGCATTTCATATAGACACCTCTGTTCAATATTAATCTTCGAACGCTTTGATAGAGTCCATCATCCATCTTCTGCTTACCTCCTCATCTATTTTTCCGCTTCTCTCAATTATGCTTCCCAGATGTTTGAAACTCTCCACTACCCTCAACTCTTCCGTGTCCACCTTCATGCTTGGTGCATTTCTGGCTCTGGTTATTGTTGTTATTAGCACCTCACTCTTTTCTGCACTGAGTTTCATTCTGATTTTCTCATTCCAACTATCAAGCTGTCTCTGTACTTCTTCTTCACTTACTAAGTCATCAGAAAACATTAGAGTCTTCGTATCTTCCTCTCCTATCTCCTTCCCCACCTCTTTGTTAATTACATCCATTGTAATTATGAAGAGCAGTGGGAATAGAGCACTTCCCTGTTTGATATTATAGGTTTAAGTCTACTTTATGCTCTATAGGTTAGTGGGGATTGGACTTACAGTTTAAAGTGGGATCTCAACCATTGTGCAATGCCTCTACCCGGAATCAAATCCAAAACCTCTTTATTATAAAGCGACAGCATTAGCACTACGTCATCGGGAAGTTTTTCATATTATAATAATTAAATTGCACTACATCAAACAATCTTAATTGGTATAGTATAATTGCAGGTTTAAAATAATTTAAATCGAAACGAACACATTACATAAACAAAAAATTAAATTATTCATTTCATTAAAATTGCAGATATATTTAAGTATTTGGAAGAATATTAATAATGAAGTTTTTTGTAAAAGAAAATAGAACAAAAATGCCAGTTTCCTAATTTCGCCCAATATAATTTTAAAATAATAATGGGTGTAGGTATTTGTAAAGTATGAATGTAGATGGAGTTGTATGGATAAAGTTGCAAGAGAGAGGAAAATTGAAACCAGCAGAAATCGTTCAAAATTGTTGAGTTTTTGAGAAACCACATTTTATTCTAGTAGCAATTCAATATGTGCTTGTCCTTTCTCGTATGTCTGTCATTTCATCTGCTGTTCACACTGACAGAAAGCTCCAAGTAAATAATAAATTTACAGACAATGTAAGTGATTAGCGTAAGGTCTTTCAGATCCCATTTCAATTTTTTCAATACGTTTCCTCTAGTAAGTTATACACAAGGTGATAATTTTATTCGCAAATAGTACATAAATGCAATTGCATTTGTTAATAGATTTGTAAACGTAACGACGCTACCAAATACAAGAAACCTTAAATGTAGTGAGTATGTATGAGTATGTAGTGGTAATAACTAAATTGACCTATTCATTTGTAAAAATAATTGCATTGATTATCCATTGGTAATCGTAATTTTATTGTAAAGTACATTTTCTAGTATTTGTAAAAGCAAAGTCTTTATAAATGCATTTGTTTTGCAGAATACTGACGACAGAATGCATTTGAAATTATGTTTGTAGAACTTTTGTATTGGGAATGAATTTGTAGTCGAAGTTTCATTGAGGATATATGTATAATAGTTGTATTGTAACACAAGATCGTGAATCTGATTGTATTGAATACAAATGTAATAATTGTATTGAGGAATGCATCTCTAAGCGTAACTGTATTGGTGAACACAAATGTAAAATTTGCATTGGAGACCATTGGTGAATGAATACAAGTGAAGTAAGTGAACAAGTTTTTAAAAACAACTGTATTCACTAATTCATTAGGGCAGGCTCTAAATATCATTGTATTATTGCATATAAATGTAATAATTCTATAGAACAGTTATGTACTTGTGAAAACAAATGTAATAATTGCATCGAAGAACATAACTGTATTGGTGAAGAACATGTTTCTAAATATAATTGCTTTGATGAACACAAATTCAATACAAGAACACTTTACTGAACATACGTAGTTATACTTATGTGTTTTCTTATTTAACTTCACTTTTTAGCCTGTGAAAAGCAATTGCAAAGATGAAGACCAGTGACTGTTCGTTGAAAATGATGAACGGACACTCACATAAGAACACCCAGGTTAAGGCTAGGACTCGAACCCTGAACCTTCGTTGGCGAGACGGTTTTGTCGCGCTCAGCGTACGAGGCTGCAGTGATATTGGAGAACACATTTGTAACCGTAATCTCATTGATGACTACATTTGCAAAATTGAATTGGGCGAGCACGTTTGTAAAAGTAATTGTATTTGATACTGTGTTTGTAATCATAATTGCGTTTGGCGAACACATTTCAACTCCAATAATGCTCAACTCTATTATACGAGGCCAGGATAATGGACACAGGAGAGAAGGAAGAGTCAAATGTGCCGCATTAAAATTCCGATTGCGGGCAAAACTCATTTTTTTTCCTCCCCTAGGAAGAAGGGAAGATAAGGCAGAAAGATGAAGAACAACCGGGCAACAAATTCTGTACCCGTTCCCGTCCCGCGAAAGCAACTATCAATAACAGCTTGCGATGCCTTCATTAAACGTTTTATCTGCTTTAAACTTTTATTGCATCATGGGAAATGGAAAGGGAACACTAGCGCCACTCGTCGCCGGTTCTTTTAATCAAGATAGCTTCCGACGCTCCTTCCAACGCAATAATCTCGTTACAATGAAAACCCAGAGTGAAAATGAGCAGCCAGTGCCGCACGTTGCATTGTTGATCTACTGCAGAATATAATGTTTCGTTCCCTCCCTCCAACATGGCCCTTTCGTACGGGCGGAGGGATGACAGGGAAAGGGGGTTTGAAAAAATAACAACATCACGTTTTGGTCTTTTATGCAGATAACCTGGTCATCTAATCCCTACCAATGATAAATCCTATTATGAGTTTGCAAACCAGCATTACCAGCGGGCAACATCGGTATTAACAAGCCCCCACAAGCCACAACGGTCACGTGTTTCTTTGAATGGCTCTGTGGGTTTGGGAAAGTAAGCCAACAGTAATCAGCTTTTCGTTTCTGTATCATTAGTAATCACGTGCCCTACTCTCTCGTTTCCCCACATAAATAATAAAGGTTTATTTGCGACCCTGCCTTGAGGCTAGCCGTTGCGAATAAAACAGCTGAAAAAGGGAGACGTGGCCGTTGCTTGTATTACTCCGCCATTTTCTACCCCATAATATACTTGCCAAGGTCGGTCGGCGAGTCGTTCAATGACAGTGGAAAGTCACTGGTGGTGATGGTCATCTGACTTCTTGGTTATTACATACATGGACACGTACACATGTATGTAATCAAAGTTTGTATCCTACTTTTATTTGGTAGGTCAAGACCAGATTAGCATTCTTGAGATAAAATTGCTTTTAAACAGTTCACTAACACTAGGGTAGTACAAGACGAACTTTGAAAGTTTCTTGTGTGTCAAAGTGCTCATCCCTGCTGTATCTATCTTTCTTACTGTAACACAGAGTTTGGACATCAGTCATTGCTGGTGCAGGACAAATTTCAATTCAATTTTTCTTCCTTAATGAAAGAAAATAACAATAAGGCTTTCTCAGTCTAAAGAGGAATGATAGTATAGTTAAAAATAAACAAAGAATCGGTTGGTGCTGTTCTGAGCTTTCCAAATATGAAATCTGAATATTTTTAAAGTGCTCATATATTATTAAGTTTCAATTACTAACCAATATTACAATTACAATATTGTACTATCCTTCCTCTTTGCAATGAGCTCAAAAACGATTCTGTATCTTAATTTCTTCCCGAGATACACGTAATTTATAATTGCACTTTTGTGAAAAAGAGTTTTTCAACAACCCTCATATAATACGTAATAATCATATTTCAACAAAATACTTTCATAAGTGTCGGTTTTGGAGCAAAGCAAAGCTCTGTCAAAATCGTTGACTATGAGGGTCAACTATACTGCCTGATTTTACATGGAAATGACCCACATAAACAAACGGGTCAATCCATATGAAATCATACAACCTGGTTGCTTGACCATTTTTAAAAAAGTTTATTTTTTGAGTGGTGTGAGCCTCATATATTGACAGTTCAGAACCACTCTTATTTTATTTTTACTATCACCGATTTGAAGATGGCGGGCATTTTTTTTTATCATGGCGCGCGTCATTTTCTCCATTCGTAAGCATCAGCGGCAACTTTTTTTTCTCAGCTCTGGTAAGTCCTACGACAATGAGACAAAATCTGTGATGTTAAGCACATTATAGGCTACAATTATATTTCTGTGTAATTTTCTAAATATTATTCCTTCATAATAAATTTTAAGGTTAAAATTGTGTATTTTAATCGCTCAAAATGACATTTTCGGACATTTTTTTGAAAGGGAAGGCACTTTGCTTGACACTTGAATTTTTTTGCGCAAGTACCTGTGTACCAATAGAGTATGTCAAAATTATTTGAAGCTTGAGACTTTAATATTTGTTTTTCTACAGGGTCATAAACAAGTACTTTTTGTTAAAAAATTCCAAGTTCAGGGTTAAATATCTCTGGTGGGCAGTTGTTTTAAAATCTGAAATTTGTACACAATACAGTACTTCAGGATAAGTAACTTCACTAAAAATTTTGAGTTTGAGATTTAATTGGTTTAGGAGATACAAAACTCGTGAAAAATTCAACATTTTGCATTAAATATGGCATGTCTAATTTCATTTCTTATTAACATTTTGTGTTGAAATTCTGCAAACTGTAATTTGGAATGTCAATGAACAACATTACAATCCTGAAATGGCTCTGCAATAAAGTATATATACACGAGGGCGTGCTGAAAAGCAACGCTTCCTATGTTTTTATTTTCTTTGTTACCTTCTAAACGCATTTTGGATTTTGAGCAACCATACATTGCACTTATAAGACTTTCCACCTTCTCCATTGAAGGTTTCAAACTTCTATCGCCAGGGAGTGCTGAACTATTGCGAGGAAAATGTCAGCATGTAACCATGCAATGTTGGTGAAGCGCCTGAAGTAGCGTGCCGTGATCGAGTTTATAACCGCAGAAAATGTGCTACAAATTGACATTCATCTGAGACTGAGGGAATATTATGGGGATGAATGTGTAGACATCAGTACTGTGCGATCTTGAGTTTATCATGCTCTTAAAGAAAACCCCAGCTGAACACGATTCCGATGACCTCCATCAGTTCTAGTTCCTGGCCTTTCACTCCATTCTCTCACATAGCCCCTCAAAAAAATGTCCGAAAATGTCATTTTGAGCGATTAAAATACACAATTTTAACCTTAAAATTTATTATGAAGGAATAATATTTAGAAAATTACAGAGAAATATAATTGTAGCCTATAATGTGCTTAACATCACAGATTTTGTCTCATTGTCGTAGGACTTACCAGAGCTGAGAAAAAAAAGTTGCCGCTGATGCTTACGAATGGAGAAAATCACGCGCGCCATGATAAAAAAAAATTGCCCGCCATCTTCAAATCGGTGATAGTAAAAATAAAATAAGAGTGGTTCTGAACTGTCAATATATGAGGCTCACACCACTCAAAAAATAAACTTTTTTTAAAAATGGTCAAGCAACCAGGTTGTATCATTTCATATGGATTGACCCAAACACACACACACGCTAACCCAATGTATGACAAGAAGAAATAAAGTTTACCAATGTTATATCCTGTACTTCTCACTGCAAATTTACAACAAAAATTGTTAACTGAGAGTGAATGTTGGAGTGGAGGGGGGACAAGATATTCTGCCCCTCCTTGAGGTACTTCGGGGGGGGAGTAACTTACCCCCTTAAAGTTAGCGCTCATTCCAAGTACTATAACTACACACCCTTTTCGTGCAGCTGCTTCTCATATGCTGAAATGAAAGTATAGAGATATCAGTAACTGTGCGTTTTATTGCCTCAGTGCTGACATCTATTGATGTAAAGTCAGAAGCATTACTCTTCATCCACCTCGTACTACTGTTGCAACCGCTGCTTTCTGAGTTAGTTATGAATTTGCCTTCTGTCATAACCATTCTCCAGCAACACGCAGCATCCATTTCCAAACTTTCCAAATTTTGAAAACGTGTCTGTTTTTCGTTGTTCCTCTGCCTGGGAGATGCATCCCAGGATAGCAACGGTCCTTTCGGTATCATTTTCGTAATATATGTCATTTATAAGAAAACTTTCCTCGTATAAAGAGAACGATCTTCTTCCTCAAACTTGCAACTACACTTCGCTCGCGAGAGGGTGAAAAACGAATTTCGGGCCCTGGCACTTTATATTACGGTGGTTTGGAAAATAGAATGGCAGCGAGGTTCCCAAAGAAAGTACCGTGTTTTCATGACAGCACAAAAGTTCAAGAAATTCAACACTTCAGAGATCAAGCTCACTGGTGGCTTGAAGAAGGTAACAATACGATTGAAATGCACGTAGCCACACACTGTAAAGACTATATCCAACTACACTCTGCGTCTGGAGTCTGCCGAGCAAGACCATGCTTAACGGTAGAGAAGGGGAGAAAGCGAGTGGGCGCTGCTGCAAACGGCAGTTAGCTGCAGCTGCATGGAATCACTTCCCCTCTCAAGCGACAATTGGTCGCACCCTACTTGCGCAGAGGACTTGTTTTTGTTCTCTTGCTCCACCGATTACCAGTACAGAGTGTACCGTTAAAAAGATAATATCATCACCATTTTGAAGTACTAACGGTCATTATATAGTTAACCTAATTAGTAATTTTACTGACTCATTTTTTTAAATATGCTAGCTGATTACCCGACGTTGCCCGGGTATTTATTTATCCAAATCTTGAATTAGACAGGAAAATAATGAATTCTAACTACAGTGTAAAATGTAACTAATTTTAAATGTGATCGTGAATGTCACCAATTAGCTTAGCGTCTCAGAAAACTATGGACTCGACACTAGTGTAGGTCATTTGTGGCATTTTTATTTCTCACCTCCATGCCGATAGATGAACTTGCAGTTGAACCGCATTGGGAATGTCAAAGAAAACTAATGATTCCATTCGCAACACGGCCTGAATGTTAGACAACCCGAGAAACACTATCGTTGTGCGGATTGCATAGAGTCACGGATGTCTGTTTGTGCGGAATTTAATAGAAGTCGGGGGAATATGAGCACAGTTAAGGTTTTTCATTATAAAACCGTATTTGTTACAGTTTTAAACGCTTCTCCGTTTGATTCCTCAGCTTGTTTTCTACTTTAACCCAAAACAGATAAAAGAAGAAACAGATAGTTTCTTGTAAAAGCAATATTTTACAAAATAATGTCAAGTTGCTCATACTACCCCAGACACGGTATTCATTCGGACGTGGAAACGAGATTCTCCTCATGGCGGTGTGCGCGATAATGCTTCAACCTGCACATATTCCCCAACTGCTCATATTCCCCCGACTTCCCCTATCGGTGGTTCTCGATTATTTTTACATGTCACCCCTTCCCACCCCACCACTAGGGGTGCCAATGGTGTCTTACCCCCCACAGTATTTATTTCCAGATTGCAAGTGATACCTGTACCAAGTTTGGTTGAAATTGCTCCAGGTGTTCGAGAGTAATGGCGGAACAAACAAATATACACACCCACTCACCCACACACACACATACATCTATTTTTATATATATGGAAGAAGATTTCTAGTAAACACAACTGCAATGTATAAACATTTACACTATATATCTTTAGGTATGATAAAATACTAAAGTTTAAATAAAAAACTATGACAGTGTAGTGGCAACGCTGTAATCAAGTGATCCCGCTGAAGCCAAATCAGACAGTGGATCGGATTCCACTTTAAACAGTGTACTCTGTCCCAGTTATCTCTGGAGCACGCGAACGAAAAAAAATTCTCTGCGCAAGTAGAAATCGATTGCGTGAGAGGGTAAAACGTGGATGAAGCTTCCAGCCTTTTGTAGCAGCGCGCACTGCTTTACTCCACCCACTAGCTTTTCCAACTACTCTACCATTATGCGCGGCATTGCTCCAAAGTTTCTCAAGACAGAGTCTAGGTACAGAATCGATTAGCCTATGTGAGCATAAAGTTGACTTGTTTGTATGTTGCGAGTTGCGAGTACCTTCCACGAACACGTTTATACCGAATAAGCAACAAAACTAATCACAGTTCCTCCACAATAGTTAGAGACGACAGTTTGAAATTTCGTTACAAACAATTTTCTTTAATGCTGTGTATTCATATTGTGCAAATTCAACTTTAGAGTGTGAAGGGAGAGTGTTGTGGTTGTGCGTGGACAACATGACGACACACAACTCCAGTCCCAGCGAAGGGTGAAAAAGAAAGGGAAAAACATTAATTAGATAACGCGAAACGCAATTCCGTCCTCCCCAGAAACAAAGTTGACCCAGAGTTTTCCTATTGTGCAGTTGAGAGGCTGGAGAAGGCGAGGAGTTAGGGAAAGGGAATTCGATTTGCAGCCCCGAAAAGCCAATTATCCCATTCCCGGAACAAGAGGCGCAGCGAGACGTAGTAATCGACGGTGGCTGGGAAATGGATAACGATGGATGGGAAATTCCCGCTTCTTAAGTCCGCGAGACAATGAGGTACTTTCATTTTTCTTCCCCTTGCAGGACGAAATTGAACAGGCACAATATTCTGTACGGTTCTGATCCACCGAATGAAGAATAAAACTTAAGCACTGTGACCTCCCATGGATTTACAGTAACGAAGATTTGAAGAAGGTCATATACAGTAACCGGCAATAAAAATTCGACACATACAGGGTGGGTGAGAAGTAACTATTCACTGAATTTTTGCTGTAGTTTTTTGTAATATTTAAGCAATCTCAATGAAATTTTCTGTACATATGCATTATGGAATAGGATTATGTGCTTTCCGTACGACCCTGGTTGGACCACAATTTTCCGGGACGTTGGCTGGGATGACAAGGACCTCACGAATGGCCTGCCAGAAGTCCTGACCTCATGCCCTGTGACTTTTTCCTGTGGGGATGGGTAAAGGAGAAGGGTACAAGACAAAACCCCGCACTGTGGAACAATTTGAGGCAAGGATTAAATTGAGATTTCATAAATATTACAAAAACTATAGCAAAATTTCAATGGCGGTATTGGTAGTTACCACTGAAAAATTTAGACTTATCGCCTTAGAGTTAGGCAATACACATAACTCCTTGCATGGAACTGGGTATTTCAGGATCTTGGATTGATTGATGTGTTTCATTTAACTGCGCATTTGTGATACTTTTGGCTAATCGCAAAGATGAGGATGAATAATGACATGATGAAATTGATGAAAGAACACTCGCAAAGAACACCCATGCCCAGGCAGGGATTCGAACCCGGAACCCATAGCGTCGTAGCGCGCTGCGCTTACAACTACGCCATGGAAGCAGGCGTGCTTCAGGATCTAGGTGTCCCATCTTTATTGCCGGTGACTGTACATAGAATGTTGATGCCGCGCTCTGTGAGTATAAGGTTTATTTAAACGTAAAAGTGAACTTTGTAGTGATGTAGCGGGCGCCAATATTACTACAGTTTCTTTTAATCGTTTTCGAGACTAATCACGAAAAAGGGAGGGGGAGAGAGACAGACTGTGCCTTGTTTCATGTTACAAACAAGTTAACCTTAGATATTAATTGATATTTGCACTTTTGTCATTTATCGTCGCTATTCTTTCAGTTTTGGCTAACCGTAACGATGAGGATGAAATTGAAAAAGAAAAGGGATACTCACGGAACATATAATAGTAAACATATTACGTTTTATACATTATTAAATATCTGTGGCTAAAACTCTGCATTATCATTATGTTATGCATCAAAAGAAGCATTAGATGTGGAAATTACACTAGCTCTAAAGCGTGGAGATGATTATAGGATTAATGCACTTTGTAAGTAAAGACACAAAAACTGAAGTTTAGAGCTAAAAATGCTATTCAGTACGGGAAGAGTAACAATAGGATATCAATAGAATAATTAATCTGTATCGAAGGCTTAGGACGTAGACACTGGGATAAAACATACAAAATTAAATGACGACCTGTGTGAAAACAAGTACGGGACAATGTGAAACTAGCTTTCTCTGTATCCACAATACCGTCCCCTCGATGTGTGCTGAACGCTCAGAGGTTTAGCTTTTGCCTATTAAAAAGGCATTTCAGGAAACCGCAAATCTGTGCTGCACAGCAATAAAAAGCTTGAATCCTTTAGATCCTTTTAACTCGTTGCGACCGCATTTCCGATAATTAGTGGATCCGTTGTGCCAGGAGAGTCCACAGGACGTCCTTTGCAACGTTTTCAAAGCAGCATGACCGCTGACTGAAACGAGGAAACAAGCTACATGTCTGCTTCACTGAAGATCGCTATTTATCGAACTTCCTGTTTCATTGAGAATAATGTTTTCTTAATAGTTGGTACTGCTCGAATAGTTTCATAAGTTGATTAGAATTGAAGATTAGATTAATCTTGATCCCACAAGATTAGAATTGAAATTGGTGGCAACAAAATTAGTCCAACCACTTACTACATGGATATGGCACCTACTTGGTTGGTCTCAACATCAACAACATTGGAACCACTAGCAGCTTAGTTTGTCGCACCACCTACTGGTTGGATCTGACACCTTGCTTGATCTCAACAACATCAAAACTGGAACCATTAGCATCTTAGCTGGTCCCACCACCTACTAGATAGATCGTGCACCTACTTGGTTGATCTAAACACCAACAAAATTGGAACCACTAGCAGCTTAGTTTCTCGCACTACTTACTAGATACATCTGGCACCTGCTTCCTTGATCTCAACACCAGAAAATTGGAACCACAAGCATCTTAGTTTATCGCACTACTTACTAGATACACCTGGCACCTGCTTCCTTGGTCTCAACACCAAAAAATTGGAACCACAAGCAGCTTAGTTGGTCCAACCACTTACTACATGGATATGGCACCTACTTGGTTGGTCTCAACATCAACAACATTGGAACCACTAGCAGCTTAGTTTGTCGCACCACCTACTAGTTGGATCTGACACCTTGCTTGATCTCAACAACATCAAAACTGGAACCATTAGCATCTTAGCTGGTCCCACCACCTACTAGATCGATCGTGCACCTACTTGGTTGATCTAAACACCAACAAAATTGGAACCACTAGCAGCTTAGTTTGTCCCACCACCTACTAGTTGGAACTGGCACCTGCTTGCTTGATCTCAACATCAAAATTGGAACCACCAGCAGCTTAGTTTCTCGCACTACTTACTAGATACACCTGGCAAGTGCTTCCTTGGTCTCAACACCAAAAAATTGGAACCACAAGCAGCTTAGTTGGTCCAACCACTTACTACATGGATATGGCACCTACTTGGTTGGTCTCAACATCAACAACATTGGAACCACTAGCAGCTTAGTTTGTCGCACCACCTACTAGTTGAATCTGACACCTTGCTTGATCTCAACAACATCAAAACTGGAACGACTAGCAACTTAGCTGGTCCCACCACCTACTAGATCGATCGTGCACCTACTTGGTTGATCTAAACACCAACAAAATTGGAACCACAAGCAGCTTAGTTTCTCCCACCACCTACTAGTTGGATCTGGCACCTGCTTGCTTGATATCAACACAAAAAATTGGAACCACTAGCAGCTTAGTTTGTCCCACCACCTATTAGATGGATCTGCCATCTGTTTGGTTGATCTCAACACCAACAAAATTGGAACCACTAGTAGCTTAGTTGAATCCACTACCTACATGGTGGATCTGGCATCTCAACACCAGAAAATTGGAACCACAAGCAGCTTAGTTGGTCCAACCACTTACTAGCTGGATATGGCACCTACTTGGTTGGTCTCAACATAAACAACATTGGAACCACTAGCAGCTTAGTTTGTCCCACCCCGTACTAGTTGGATCTAACACCTGCTTGCTTGATATCAACACAAAAAAAAATTGGAACCACTAGCAGCTTAGTTTGTCCCACCACCTATTAGATGGATCTGCCATCTGTTTGGTTGATCTCAACACCAACAAAATTGGAACCACTAGTAGCTTAGTTGAATCCACTACCTACATGGTGGATCTGGCATCTCAACACCAACAAAATTGGAACCACTAGCATCTTAGTTTGTCCCACCACCTACTAGTTGGATCTAGCACCTGCTTGCTTGATATCAACACAAAAAAATTGGAACCACTAGCAGCTTAGTTTGTCCCACCACCTATTAGATGGATCTGCCATCTGTTTGGTTGATCTCAACACCAACAAAATTGGAACCACTAGTAGCTTAGTTGAATCCACTACCTACATGGTGGATCTGGCATCTCAACACCAGAAAATTGGAACCACAAGCAGCTTAGTTGGTCCAACCACTTACTAGCTGGATATGGCACCTACTTGGTTGGTCTCAACATAAACAACATTGGAACCACTAGCAGCTTAGTTTGTCCCACCCCGTACTAGTTGGATCTAACACCTGCTTGCTTGATATCAACACAAAAAAATTGGAACCACTAGCAGCTTAGTTTGTCCCACCACCTATTAGATGGATCTGCCATCTGTTTGGTTGATCTCAACACCAACAAAATTGGAACCACTAGTAGCTTAGTTGAATCCACTACCTACATGGTGGATCTGGCATCTCAACACCAACAAAATTGGAACCACTAGCATCTTAGTTTGTCCCACCACCTACTAGATGGATCTGGCACCTGTTTGGTTGATCTCAACACCAACAAAATTGGAATCACTAGCAGCTTAGTTGAATCCACTACCTACGTGGTGGACCTGGCATCTCAACAACAACAAAATTGGAACAACTTGAATCTTAGTTTGCTCCACCACTACTAGATGTATCTGGCACCTGCTTGCTTGATCTCAACACCAAAATTTGGAACCACAAGCAGCTTAGTTGGTGCAACCACTTACTAGATGTATCTGACACCTGCTTGCTTGATATCAACACAAAAAATTGGAACCACTAGCAGCTTAGTTTGTCCCACCACCTACTAGATGGATCTGGCACCTGTTTGGTTGATCTCAACACCAACAAAATTGGAATCACTAGCAGCTTAGTTGAATCCACTACCTACGTGGTGGACCTGGCATCTCAACAACAACAAAATTGGAACAACTTGAATCTTAGTTTGCCACACCACCTACTAGATGGATCTGGCATCTGCTTTCCTGATGTCAACACCAAAAAAATTGGAATCACTAGCAGGTTAGTTTGTCCCACTACCTACTAGATGGATCGCGCACCTGCTTGGTTGGTGTCAAAACCTACAAAATTGGAATCGCTAACGGCTACGTTTATCCCATCACCTACTAGATGGATCTGGCACCTACATGGTTGAATTCAACCCCAACAAAATCGGAACCAGAACCAGTTTAGTGAGTCCCACCACCTGTAGATGGATCTGGCACCTGCTTGGTTGATCTCAACACCAACAAAATTGGAGCCATTAGCACTTTATTTGAATCCAATACCTACTAGATGAATCTGGCACCTGCTATATGGATCTGGTACCCGCTTGATTTGTCTCAGAACCTACAAAATTGGAATTACTAGTAGCTTAGTTTGTCCCACCACCTACTAGATGGATCTGGCACCTGCTTGGTTGATCTCAACAACAACAAAATTGGAACCAATAGCAGCTTCGTTTGTTCCACCACCGCTAGATGGATCTCGCACCTGCTTGGTTGGTGTCAAAACCTAACGTTGGAAGCGGCCCCGGCGCCCACCCAGCGTCGAATGACATGGGTACCTGGGGGAAACCCTGTGGGGGAGGTAAAGGCGGTCAGGGGCGTGATGCTGATCACATCACCCCCACTCATGTCCGGATCAAGAAAGTGTGGGGCGTTACCCCCACACGCTCTATACGCCTTCGTGGCTTGGTGCTAAGCACAGGGGAGCACTTTACTTTTTAATTTTTTTTTACCTACTAGATGGATCTGGTACCCTCTTGATTTGTCTGAAAACTTATAAAATTGGAGCAACTAAGAATGTAGTATGTTCCACCACTTACCTTATGGATCTAGGACTTGTTTGGTTGGTCTCAGAACCTACAAAATTGGAGTCGCTAGCAGCTTGGTTTGACCCACCACCTACTAAATGGATCTGGGACCTGCTTGGTTGATCTCAAAAGCCACAAGATAGAACCACTGGCAAATTAGTTGGTCCCACCACCTAGTAGATGTAATATGCTACCCTCTTTTGCGTGTCCCACCACTGACTAGATTGAACTTCAACCTATTTTGTTGCACTCACAAACACCTTGAATTAATTTATTATCCACGTTCTTGGCCTTAACACCGACCACGTTAGAACCACGGAGTCGTCATATATTATGCCATCGAGCTAGAAGTGTTACAGCCATATTGTGATGTTTTTAATGCCCTGCAAAAACATCTCAGGAAATGTCAGTCTGCCAGCCACTTCGAAAGATTAAGAAACAAGATACCATAAAGCCAATAATCAAGTCTTTGGAAGCCTTTGCCACGCCCATATGGGCGTGAGGAAGATATTCTTACACGCTTGCAAAACGGCCATAGCAAGCAACTTAACTCATATTCACCTGTAAAATTTTCTGACACCCTCCTTAATCTGAATCTCCCTAACAACCTGCCCTTCCTCCACGTTATAAATTTTAAAGTTAACCATTTAAGTGTCTTAAAGTTACTGTTGATTACGCTACTTATATTACAAAAAAGTAATAATGTTACAGTTAAAGCAACTTACTTTTAAAAGCAGTTACAGTTATAATTTGCTCGGAATTGCGTTAAAAGTTACTAGTTTTTTCGAAGCACTGGTATTCTTACGCTCTATTGTAGTCCGTTTAGTTTGTCGTACATACTGTTGACAGTGTACCTAGTATTTCGTTCTGATTATTTGTGCAAACTTAACAATTTGGTGTCGCTAGGTTTCGTACCGGTACTGAAACTTGCCTCTAATTTTCCCGTGACATTTAAAAACAGGAAAAAACGACCATCTGTTATTTATATTTTTCATTCCTGTTTGGAGGTCTTTCCCTGGACATCGTTATGGAAATGCAAATAAAATGGATGCCCCCCCTCCTCCTCCTCCGAACAGCAATTTTGTTCTATCTCGTTGGAGAGGTCCATTCCAGGAAAAATATGTTCCACAATGCCTGAAGCCTGTGGCCAGCATAAAACGTACAGCATGTTCCATTCGCGAAAACCCATTACATAGTTATATCAGGAGACCGTGTCCTCTGGCCCGAAGGAAGGACATGACAATAACGGGCGGAATTTCCTTTCCTTTTTTTTAATGTGCGGTGGACGGAGGGTTATAAGAGTGGGGGGGTTTTGTGTGCGCACAGGTCGTCGTAATAGCCGGGAAGGGCTATAATTAGGAAGGAGATTAAGACCATGGGATTCGCACATGTTTCGCTTCGGAGAGTATTACATCTCCTGCTTTCTTCAATTACTTTCTATATTGTTTCTCATGTTCCCTTATCTTTTAGGTTATGCTGTTTCATCCGCACTTATTGCTGGATTCATTCGTTTGCCGATAGCGTAGTGGTTACGTTGTTGCATTGTAATCAAAGGGTTCCTGGTTCGCCACTCTGCACAGCAGTTCGGAAAAACATTGTTCGTCAACCATAGTCTATCTGAGTTCCTTTGTTTGTTTGAATTTGTGTTTTAAGTCCACTTTATGCACATTAAGGCTAATCGGGACTGGACCTACAGTTTAAAGTGGGATCCGAACCACTATGTACCTCCACCGGGTATCGAACCCGGGACCCCTTGATTACAAGGCGACGACGTTACCACTTCGCCATCGCACACCGCGCTAAGATACCAGGGGTCGCTCAATTGATTAATTGCAAACGACCAACAAAGGCTCTCAACGCATAGACCAACTATACACTCTGTTTACAAACTGCTTAGCAGTGAAATTAACTTTCGACCACATCATGGTGCTTGCTTTACTGTTAGTAGCAATGTGGAACTCACGGGTGAATGTTTATAATGATGACTGGAGCTTTTCTTGAACCACCCTATTTTTAGACACAATAAAATAGAAAGGCAACGCTTTCAATTCATATGTAGTTTGTTCAGTTCCTCAAACCGGAAGAACAACAGCTGAGACACAATAAAGAAAGACAACGCTTTCAATTCATATGTAGTTTGTTCAGTTCTTCAAACCGGAAGAACAACAGCTGAGACACAATAAAGAAAGACAACGCTTTCAATTCATATGTAGTTTGTTTAGTTCCTCAAACCAGAAGGAACAACAGCTGAGACACAATAAAATAGAAAGACAACGCTTTCAAGTCATATGTAGTTTGTTAATTTCCTCAAACCGAAAGGAACAACAGCTGAGGACTTATCGGTACCCTCTCATTGACAATTAAATCTGAAGAAGAAAATATGCACATGTTCAATGATTCTAACAGACTGAAGGAACATAGTAGAAATAAATGTTCATGCATTTTCACTGTTAATCTGTCTCACACCTTAAAAACACCTAATACAACAGACGATTCAAATGTTACGTAAGATGTATAGGAAATGCACAGTACACGCACAGAGATGGAACCAACGTTGCGAGGAATAAACACATTCAGACACAGTCGAAATGGGACAATATGCAGTAAACACACTCAGTGTTGCCAACCTACACTCTAAAAAGATCCTAGTAACTGTGCACTCAATCAGAAACTCAAGTGTCTGAAAACTTCACAATAGCGCTGAAGGGTGGATGATGGGGTGGCAGTGGAAAAGGGTTGAGAATGACTGGCCGTGCATACCGTAATTCAGGACTCAAATTTTCACGTACCGAAGGATGTTGGAGGTGTTTGTCTTGGACAGATAAGGAATTATTCACCGAGACAACAAGGTACGTACGTCACAAATTTCCGCCTCGTAGTTTTGAGCAGTCATAAAAAAGATTGTTCAGCCTTGAAAACCGAGACACGGTGTTATATCGCTTCGCACGTCAAGGGGTCTCGCATGGAAACTTTTAGTGAGTTTGCTCACACGGTAGTAAATTGTGGCGGTGAAATGTCAGATTACTGGAAGCGACAAACTTTTCATCCCACATAATGGGTGTCATGCGCTTTTGCCTCCCAATGCTATTAAGCAGAGCACTCTCTACTAGAGTTTATATGCTCTCTGACTCTGTACAACTTTCTTAGAGAGTATTTTACGTGCTACGCCCATTAAGTTAACAAGGCGAAAAATTACGGATGCAGTATTAATTTAAGACCGCATCTTGAACGCAGAGGTCTGATCGTTTCGCCTGTCTGGTTACGGTAAAGGTAATAAAAAAAAGTTAAAGTTGTACGCCTGTGCATATTAGAGGTGATGTGATCAGCACCACTCTCTTTGCAGGAAATGTTTCCACCAGAGATCGCCCACTCTGGCAATCGAACCTGTGTCTCCCGCGTGGCAGTCAGACGCTCTACCGACTGGACCAGTGTGTCTATAAGGTAGTGATTTCTTTGGTCCATAATTTTCGCCATCCTTCCTTCCTGTTAGATATCTGGAATCTCTTCAACAATAAATCTCTGCGTAAATATTGACTCGAGAGTTCTGGACCAGTGAGGGGAAGTGAGTGCATGGGGGGGAAACGCGTCGTCCGTTTAGAGCGTTTACCACCACTGTTGTGAAGGGATTTCTTGTCATCGCAGTCGAAACCTAGTTGTTACCAGTCCGAACTCAAATTCAAATTTGGGGGCTGTACGGGGGACAATCCTCTCTATAACTGAACGCAACTCCAACTGGCGGCTGGGAAACAGCGAATCAGCAATCAGTTGAATTTTCTTCGACTGAGATCGGGCATTTTCGAGTCACAAGGTACCCAACGTTGTTCGCGGGGCGAAACAAATGAACGTTGGGCACACCGCATGTTGTCAAACGTACCGTGAAGCGAGAAAGTGTCTTCTCGGGCAACGGTATTGTCAGCACCAGAAATCAGCGGCGGTTAAAGGTACAACTGCACACGCGGTCCCGAACGACGAAGTTTCCGGAAGGACCACTCACAGGTCGGAATGCAGGCGGCAAAAACAAATGTACGCTTGGCAACGTTGCTTCGGGAGAGCGATGTGATCCCTTCAGCTTTGACTTCGCAACTGAGTTTGTTAACACTCATCAGACCAAATCTCCCGAAAATGATTGGGGGACAGAAAGGGCCAGAAATAGCTTTCAAGGTCAGCCGCCAGGTGGTGTTGTGTTTAGTATAATTCTCTTTGAATCCTCACCAGCGCAGCCTAAAAAGAATTTCCTCTCATCACTATTGAACGCTGAACGAAAAACCATCTTTCCAGCTGGTTGCCAGCTCCAAGTCAACAAGTCCAAGTCCAGAATCTCTCGCACCCCGGTATAATTGACTACAGGGCCTAGTTTCGGGACGCGGCCCGGCGGTTGAGGAACACTGCTATAAAGCAAAAGATGCTACACTCATGTATCGCACCAAATTTTGACCTTTATATCTCAAGTGTTTCCTCAAATTAATTCGATCCATATATTCATAGCGTCAGATATTGACTTGACAAGGAATATAAATCCTTTCAAGAAAGTCAAAGTGTGTTTTAAGTTCACTTTATGCACTGGGCCTACAGTTTAATGTGTAAACCGAACTACTATCCAATGTGCCTCTACCATGAATCGAACTCGGTATCCCTTTATTACAAGGCGACAGCTGACTTTATGGTCGTCTTTCTAATTCGGGGTGTTTAACATAGCGCGCTACAAGGTTCACGGGTTCAAATCCTAGAAAAGAGGCTTGTATTCGTTCCCTCAACTATCCTAACAATTCACAACTTATTCTCTCCTTGAGGGGTAACATAAAATATACAAAGTGTCAATACCACAAAAATGATACAATTTCCAAGAGAAATTATTTTTGGTGCTGCATAATATTATCTTAATAGCCATTTGTTCTCAAATATACAATGTGAGTAATAACTATATGGGATAATGAGAAGATTGGCAAATGTTTCAGCACATCTTGTAACCACCCAATCGCTTTGAGGCAGAAGCTGCCGTTGTTGTAGCATGACGTTGTGAGACCGCACACAAGGAAGATGAAACCGCAACGCGACGAGCTGTGGGGTCTCGTATTGAGCGAACGCTGACCAGATTGGAGCCGGTGGAGAGAGTACAGAGAAACGCTCCGCCTGCACGTCTTGCCACATATGAGCTTTCGAAAGGCTCTGTCTTAATAATATCCATGCTTGAGGCTAAGCAATTGTGGTGCAGAGGATTCAACATAAACGTACTATGTGACGTATTGGTCCTTGTATGACTTGCAGAGTTAAACCGAAGAAATTGACTTTGGTCGTTACCTGTCATTTGGAAACGAACCTTAACATGTAAACGATTGTCTAGTGCTTTAAACTATACTTATTCTAACACTGAGTTTCGAGAGAGCACAGTGGATAATGTACAACTAATACATATTGCATGCTAATGTAAAAACCATTGTCACTACATTCAGAGAACCCTGTATATGGCATGTGCTACTTGGGTACCACTTGAGCTGGCCAATTTTATCTATAGTACTTAATGTTACTCTGCTGAACATGCAATAGTAAGCCCTGTCAAAGTGAAAAGCAACTCCAGCCCTTAGAGGACCCTCCATTTAAATGAAGAGCAACTTCATCACATAAGTGGAATTTCTATCCACGTGAAGAGTAACTTCAACATCTGAGTGGAATTTTTGACCACTTGAAGAGTAAGTTCCCTGTTTTTTAAAATTAAGTGTTATACGTATGCAGATTTCCATTGTTATTGCCTTATGTAATTCACACTCGGGACAGTATATATACTCCATGTGGAGGAAACGATAAATATAAGGGACCCCACCAACATAGTCAATGGTGCAGTAACGCCACTTCCAATCAGAATTCACTCCAGTTACTTTGATGAGTCGCCCATTAATATCCGCCACAGTAATTACAACATAAAGAAACAGTTCGAAGCTAAAATAAATAAATCTGAAAATGGCTTTAAATTATGTCATCTAAATATTCAAGGTTTACTAAACTCCATACACGAATTTAAACAAATAATATCGGTATTGAACTTTCGCGGACAAGTTTCGAAAAGACGCGGAAAATATGGAATATCAAAAGAAACGAGGACGTAGATGCAGCGGTGGAGGCCTTGAATGATAACATTATCAAGTTAATAGATAAGCACGCCCCCCAGTGAAAAATTTGTGTAAACAAACCTCCCGTCCCCTGGATTTCAAATCGAGTAAGGGGATTCTGGAAGTTGCGCGACTTCTTTCATCTGAGGCACGTAAATACAGGAGACCCAGACGCTCTCCTATCATACAAATACTTTAGTAACAGAGCCAAAAAAGCAGTCAGAAACGCAAAATTTAAACACTATAACGAAACGGTAAATATGAATATAAAAAATGCTAAGAACTTATGGTCTAACCTCAGAAGCCGGGAACTTTTACCAAATGAAAAGAGTAATGCGCTCTCCTCAGATACATTTCAGCCTGATGCAGTAAACGAGTTTTTTGTTAACACAAATGCACCCTCAGATAGCAATGCAGCGGTGATTGATGAAATTAACACTTATCTCCAGCAACCCAACAATGACCCGTTCATTTTTACCCCAGTAAGTAGCGAACAAGTACGTAAAATAATAAACAAAATGAAATCAAACGCATGCGGTTATGATGGCATAAACTTACCGTAACTGTTTTGCAACATTGGATCCCCTTTTGCTTAGAAGTTCTTACGCACGTTATTAATCGTTCCCTTTCGAAAGATTGGTTCCCTCAAGAATGGAAAAAATGAGAAGTAACACTTATACCTAAAAATTCCAACCTCACAGAAATTAAAGATCTAAGGCCCATTAACATTCTATCCACAATGTCCAAAATACTTGAAAAGGTAATTTATGAAGAAATACTTCCCCATATTCAATGTTTCCTACCACACTTTCAATCTGGTTTTAGAAAAATGCATAGTACTTGCACTGCGCTGGTAGATATCGTACACAATATAAGTAAAGGAATAGATGAAAATAAAGTTACACTGTTAGTCTTGTTGGACTATTCAAGAGCGTTCGACTCGATCAATCATGAATTGTTAATGGGCAAACTGTATCACTATGGCATTACCGGAAACGAGTTAAATTGGTTTCGTTCATATTTAGGCAACAGAAAACAACGTGTGAAATATCGGGAACCGGAAGTTACGTACTCTAAATAGTTACTCAAATCCTCCTTAAGGGAAAACTGGCTCGAGCGCCTATATTCAAGTTTCAGAACTCATCAAATAAAAATGTTTAAGTCATCAAATACCTTGGAATTCACATGGAAGCTCAAATGGGCCTAAGAGCTCATGTGAACAGTGTTACAGCTAAGGCCAAGTCAGCTTTACACAATATCTTAAACATGGGTAATACTGCATTTAAGATACCATTCAAGATCGCACTGCTGTATTATAAAGCGATATTTGTTACAACTATATGTTAAGCTGCGTCTACTTGGGCTTTCCTTCTTCTTCTTCTTATAAGGCGCTACACCTCTCTATGAGCTTTGGCCTGCTCAATTACATCCTTCCACTCTTCTCTGTTCAGCACACATTTCTTCCAGTTCTGTATCTTCAGTTTTCTTATGTCATTTCTGACATCGTCTATCCATCTGGTTTTGGGCCTTCCTTGTGATCTTGTAGCAATAGGTCTCCAATTGTAAATTTGTTTCACAATTCTTTCTTCGGGCATTCTTTCAATATGACCCAACCAGCTCAATCTTTGTGTTTTGATAAATCTTCTTATATTCTTACTCTTTATTAATATTTCGAGCTCTTAGTTTGTTTTTATTCGCTATATATTATTAGATTGTCTCGTTGGGCCATATATTTTCCTTAATATCTTTCTTTCAAATATCATTAGTTTTCGAATTATATCTTCTTTCAGCACCCAGGTTTCACAGTCATATGTAACCACAGGTCTTATTATGGATTTATACAGCTTTAATTTTATTTTTCTCGTAACTAGTTTGGATTGGAATATCCTCTTATTCGCATAAAATGCTCTGTTTCCAGCTGCAATCCTTTCTTTAATTTCTTCTTCAATTTCATTGTTTCCATTTACTATTGACCCGAGATATTTAAATGACTGTACCTGCTCTATGTGCATTGTATCTATATCCTCTTTTTGTTGTTGGATTTTTCTTCTTGTACACCTCATATATTTTGTCTTTTTTTCGTTCACTATTAATCCATATTTCATTGCCTGTTGCTTTAGTTTCACTAGTGAGCCCACCATTGCTTGCTTAGTTCTTGTAGTAATTACTATGTCGTCTGCATATGCACAGACCTGTCTTATTCTTGATGAAATGTTTCCTCTGATTTCCAACTTCTGAATTATTTCATCCATGACTATGCTAAATAAAATTGCTGATAATGGGTCTCCTTGTTTTACTCCTCTATTTATTGCAAATTTCTGACTAAAATCATTGTTTCCTTTTACTACTGCTGTAGTGTTTTGTAATGTCATCTTTATTATTTGTTTGGAACATTAATTTTCTTTAGATATGTAGGAATTATATTTCTATTTACTGAGTCAAATGCTTGCATAAAATCTATAAATATGTTATGCAGTTCAATATTATATTCATAACATTTTTCATATATTTGTCGCAGTATGAATATATTGTCAACTGTAGATCTATTTGGTCTAAATCCCATTTGATATTCGCCCAATTTGTTTTCTGTAATTTCGGAGATTCTATTTTGTAGAAGAATTGCAAAAATTTTGTATTCGACATTCAAAAGCGTAATTGGTCTGTAGTTATTACACTGCAACCTGTCTCCTTTTTTAAAAATTGGGCAAATGATACCATGTAACCACTCTCGTGGCATTTCCTCTTTATTCCATATGTTGAGTATCAAATTATAAATGTTATTCCTTATCATATAACCTAAATGTCTTATCAGTTCTGCTGTGATATTATCTGAACCAAGTGACTTATTCATTTTTAAGGATTTTATGATTTTATTTACCTCCTCATATGTTGGTATTGGAGTTTCAGTATCATTTTCCAATTTTTCGGATATTTCATCTTCAGACGGTAAGTGTTCCCAATTTAATAATTCCTGAAAGTACTCTTATCAACGGAGTAATAATTTTTCTTTCTCAGATATTATTTCTCCACATGCATCTTTACATAATGAAGTTGCATGAGTGTAGTTCCCTACATGAGATGTCACAGCCTTAAAAAAATTTTCTGGAATCCTTTCTTCTATGGTATTCCTCAATCATTTATCCATTCTTTTTTCTTCTTTCTGCATACATTGTTGGCAATTCTCCTTTTTTTTCTCATATTCTTCACAATTTGCCCTTGTGTGTCTCTGTAAACATCTTTGTCGTGCAGCATTTTTCTGATTTATTACCATTTTACATTCATCATCCCACCATTCATTCCTTGGTTTTCCATCTTGCTTTTGTATTACTTCAGTTGCTGTTTCCAGAATGACTTCTTTGACTTGTTTCCAATCTTCATTTATATCTTGGGTATCAATAAAGTTTTCCAAATTTTGGCTAATTTTTTTCTATATTCTTTCAGAATTGCTTTACTATGCATATTGCTTTTATTCCATTTTATCTGTTGTCTTGGAATACTTTTTCGTACAGGTATTAATTTCTGTTTAATTACTGCCTTGACCAAAAAATGATCCGAATCACAATTCAGACCCCTCATTGTTTTTACATCCTGCACCATTTCCTTTTTATGTTCGTTTACTAAAACATGGTCAATTTGATTGGTAGTTTTCCCATCTGGGGACACCCAGGTACCTTTATGTATCTTTTTATGTTCATACTGTGTACTCATTACAGTCATATTATTTGCAATAGCATAGTTGCATACTAATTCTCCATTATTATTGGTTATCTCATGCAATGTATGTTTACCTGTTACTTCTTTATATGCATCCTGTTTTCCTATTTTTGCATTTAAATCTCCCAACAGGACTATCAGGTCATGTCTCGGGGTTTTATCTTGCACTACTTGTAGTTCTTCATAAAACTTATCTTTAATGTCATCATCTTTCTCTTCTGTTGGAACATACACGTTTATAAATGTCACATTACAGAACCTTCCCTTCACTCTAAGTTTAGATATTCTTTCGCTACACGGTTCAAACCCTTGTACATGTTTTACCATTTCTCTCTTTACTAGGAATCCAGTTCCGTGCTGACCCGTAGTTTCTTTACAACTGTAATACACAGAGTATTTGTCTTTCTTGATTTCTCCTTGCCCTTTCCATCTTACTTTCTGTAATGCGACTATCTGCAACTTTGTTGCTAAGACTTGATCAGTTATTTCTTGCATTTTTCCCGGTTTTAGCATAGTCATGATATTCCATGTTCCTACACATATTATATCTTTCTTATTCCTTTTCATATACCTAGGTCGTTTTCCATTAATCCATCAGGCTTTCTGTAATTGAGCTCTTTTAGCGGAAGGTTATTTTTATGAGACCAGGGTGCTGGCCTAGTGCTCAACCCCCATTTCTTCGGAGGACCAGGGTTTTCTGTTAGGGTTTACTCCCTTAGCTGATAACACCCAGTTTAGGCGCTGGATACTCGCCTTCACCCTCCTCCGTCTGCTACAGCATCAGCCCGCCGAAGCGGGACGTATGAACTTTTTTGCTGCATTGCCCAGGGGTCACGTGGCAAACAGCCTTCGAGGACGTGGAGGTAGGATTTGTTGGTAGTATTGGTAGTTGTTATACCCAATGGCGTTCCTCAGTATTTATAGAGTGCTCATATCAGCATCCGAACACTCCCTGAGACCATACCAACCTTTGACCCCCTGGGCTTTCCTTACTAGGAAGAAAGTTGTCCGGGATCGTCTGAGATCGGCACAGCGCAACGTCTTGTTGACAATTCTTGGGGCCTTTCGTACAACATCAACTATGTCAACTATAGTGCTAGCTGGTGTCTTGCCTCTTGATTTTGAGGTTCAAAGGCACGCTTCTAGATATTGGTTTCGGAAGAGAGACCAAGCTAAGATACTCATGCTCTTGGGAATTAATGTGAATACCATACAGGGCATTGACCTGGTTCTACAAAGCAAAGGGGAACAGGAGTGGAGACAATACTCGGGATCAGTACATACGAAGCTATATATGCCTGACGTTAAATTCTGGACAAAGAACTCCCTCTTTAAACCAACCAAATGGTTGATACACCTCATTACAGGGCATTGCCCTTATAAGGCATATTTGAAACGCTTTGGCCTTAATCTAGATGACCAGTGCCAAGTATGTAAGACTACTGATACTCCAGAACACGCTGTGTTCTATTGCAATAAATTTCAAGACCCCAAAATAAGGGAACTTAGAGCTAAGAAAGAACCAGACCTTGTAACACAACAACTTACTTGTCAACGAACCTTTCCTACAATTAATGCTTTGGCTGAGCTGATATCTACGCTTGAGGAAATGGAACTCAACCACCATCAAGAGTCACGAGCCCGACAAGTGGTTTCAATATCACCATCAATTGAAAACATGGAACCCACTGGAACTAAGACTAGATCGAGCATGAGACTTGCTGCCCAATTAATGGGAGAAAGCAGCTCTGCACAAAATAATTGCTTAAATGAAATAAGATACTATGAAGAAGGACCGGCTTCCCTGAATAGAAGAAAGCAGTACATTACATATTTTAGAAGAAAACCTGACATACCAGAATTGGACGACTGAAACCACTATACAGGGTGTCATTTTAATGGCGCCCACGGACCACAGATTCGTATAGAGGACATCAAAACAAACAACTTTTCTCAGTAACATTTTTCTCGTTGGTGCATCATTTCGGCGCTGCAGTCATTTAAAAAAAGCCCGTTTTGCTGCCTGAATGCTGGCAACCACACACAACATTTGATTGCATTTGTGACGTCATATTCCGTAGTGAAGCGATGCGTTCCAGGGTTGCCAGGCACACACATATTCTGTGAAAAATGACATAGCTACAATCAGCCACATTATGTACCGTAAAACAAAACGAGAAAACACATTCTGTAACTTAACAGGATGTAAACAAACGATACGAAAAATGGTAGAAAGAAAATAGAATTCAAGTGGAAGTGGTCACATCGAATTTTGTCTCAGCTTACATGTCAAATATTTGCAAATCTAGTTACCAAGTTGGCATCTACAATTTAGTCTATCCACTTCGTCCTTCTGATACTAGTTGTCTATGACGCACTGAACAGATGTCAAAATAGAAATGGAAGAACTCAAAATTCAAAAGGTAAGCAACACATAATATAATGAACAGGGCAGTATATTCGCTACTAATTCATAATTAGATTCTTACTGTGGTTGTACGTTTTTCAGCCGTAATGTAACAACGTGAAACTCAGATACTTCCGTTATAAGCACAAAAATACCAAAAGGCATATGGGCACAAAACCTGTAGATATCAACCTTGCAACGAGATTTGCAAATATAATTGACATGTAGCTGGGCGTAAACAGCCACGTGCAAGCTGTAAGTCCAATAACATTTATTGTTGATTATATTTGACATTTGACAAAATCCGATATTGACAGTTCTTTGAATACGTTTTTTACCATTTCCCATATCGTTGGTTCATTTCCTCCTTTCCTTAGATGACTGCTGATCTTCTGGCTGGTAGGCTATGGCTGGTAGGGTATGATGTTCAGTCTACTGGACGCTTTTCTCGATTCGTTTTAAAACTAATAATGTGGTTGGTAGTTTGTAATTTTTCACAAAATTTGTGTGTTCCTTGCAACACTGCCGTGCGCTGTTTCGCCGCAGGATATGACGTCACAGATACGATCAAATGTTGTGTTGGGTTGCCGGCATCCAGGCGGCAAAACGGTCTTTTTTGAACGGCTGTAGCGTCGAATCGACGCACCAACGAGAAAAATGTTACTGAGAAAAGTTTGTTTGTTTTGATGTCCTCTATACGTTTCCGTGGTCCGTGGGCGCCATTAAAATGACACCCTGTATATATTTGCAGTATCCAGATGCTGTCTACCAGTTGAGGACTGCGAGTAGAAGATTGAAGACAGAAGAGGAGGGTTGAGAACTCCCTATTCCTCGGGGATGTCTCTTCAATATAACTCTTATGAATATCTACTTTTCTTGGGATCTAAGGATTCCTCATCAAGTGCCATTATTGTTAGCTTATTTATGGGATCTAAGGATTCCTATAATATCTTACTCTATATTCTCATTCTTATATTGTATTCTTATATACTCATTATTTTATTTCTATGATATATGTAATTTCATATCTTATTTATTGTTTGGAGCTACTCAATTTCACAATATCAATTTTTCAAAAACGTCTTGGTTTAAATCTTAGGTACCACAACTCAGAGCACTTACCTCTTCTCTCTAACGTACCTTCTGACTCTAAATAGTTGCTGTTCAACAAGACGTCCCCCAAGGAAGTATATTAGATTCACTACTATATGATTTACGTAGCTGATTTCGACCATGCTGTCATAAATTGCCACTACCATCAGTATGCTGACGATTTTCAAATCTACAAGATTCAGTGTAATACAGAAAACTACGATAATGGGATGACCAAACTCCAATTCGACCTTGATGCTATAACAAATTGGTCACGGAGGAACTCCCTTCAATTAAATCCAACAAAATCTTGCTTCATGATCATAGAAACTCATGGTATACTTAAAGAACTTCACAAAAACGCACCTTGTCTTCCAACTCTCGGCAGTATACCGCTAAGCGAAGTGAATACAAGCAAGAACTTTGGGATTGTGTTCGATAGACACTTAAATTGGGAGGCACAAGTAGAATTTATTGTGAAAAGCTGTATGGGAAAACTTAAATCTTTGTATCATTTAAAACATACTCTGGACGCTAATGTTAAAGATCGCCTTAGGCAAGCACTCGTCCTATCCACACTAGACTATTGCGCTCCAGTGTACGCAGTAATAGCCTATTTCCCAGGGCCTAAACTATAAACTTCAAAAAATTCAGAACTGTTGTATAAGTTTCATATTTAACCTAAAAAAGAAAAGAACATGTATCCCCCCTACTTAAAGAAACTTTCTTGGTTAAAAATTAACAATAGAAGAAAATACTTAACACTCACCTTGATGCACAATATACTTAAGGGTGGTTCCCCTAAATACTTATTCGATAAGATCTGTTCTCGTAGAACTTCGGTTGAACATAATATCCGCAAGAAACACAATCTAAAAATCCCCAAAGATAAAACCGTCACCCATAACAAGTCCTTCATTGTTACAGAGATAAGGGAATGGAACAAACTGCTTGCACCATTGACTAACATTATTTGTCATCAAACTTTTAAGAAACAACTAAAGAAATTACTATTGTCCCAACAACTACATTAACCTTCATATGTAAACAATTGCACCTGCACTTACACATCACACAATACATACCTAACACCGCCCCCTACTTATCTTATCAATTCAATGTATCATTTTATTATTGCATGATCTTTATAGTATCTTTATTGTATTATCATAATCAATGTTTTTTCCCTTTGTTTTTATTCATTTATTGTATCTTTGACAAGGGTTGGTTGTAAGAAATACGCCTGCTTAAATAAATACCATTCTATTCTATTTGATTGCAACTTCCATCATGGTTCGAATCCCAGCCTGGGCGGGGTATTCTTTGTGAGTGTCTCTTCATCATACCATCATTGATCCTCATCGTCGCGATTAGCCGAATTGGAAGAAAAGTGGGGTGAAATAAATTAATTTCTTCGTGGAATTTTCACCCGGTAAAGTATAACTTCCAAGATCTAAGCGAGATGCCCATCATGGTGAAGAGTAACTTCAACATCTGAGTAGGTTTTCCATCCATGAAGAGTAACTCCAACATCTGAGTAGGTTTTCCATCCATGAAGAGTAACTCCAACATCTTAATGGAGTTTTCAGACATGTGAAGATTAACTCCAACATCTGGGTGGAATTTCAATCCACGTGAAGATTAACTTCATTACCAGAATGGAATTTCAATTCGAGTGAAGAGTAACTCCAATATCTGCATGAAATCTCCATCCAAGTGAAGAGTAACGCCAACATTTGGGTGGAATTTCCATTCACGTGAAGATTAACTTCAACATCAGAGTGGAATTTCAATCCGAGTAAAGAGTAATTCCAACATCTGCGCGAAATCTCCATCCAAGTGAAGAGTAACGCCAACATTTGGATGGAATTTCATTCACGTGAAGATTAACTTCAACATCAGAGTGGAATTTCAATCCGAGTAAAGAGTAATTCCAACATCAGAGTGAAATTTTCATCCAAGCGAACCAACCATACCACCAATCCAATAGATGACATCTCTAATCAGGTGAGCAGCAGCTCCAACTCAGTACATACCATAACCATAGCAACAAAAGTATCAGCCAGGTTGGGTGCGAGAAATCTAACAGTGGAAGCATTCCATATTCAATAAAGACTGCATGCACATGGACCCATTCCCACAAGTTGCTGAGACGATTGGCTTCCCAGATAAGGAACAAAACTGACTTGTCTGGCCTCTTTCACCGTCCAGGATGAAGAGGAGTAAAAAACAACATCTTGGCACCAGAAGCGGCAATTTCTGGCAAAGATCCTGTGCCTCCACTTCATTCTCTGGCCTCCATTGTCTTCATCCTTTATTTTGATAAGCTTCCTTCCTTCCATTCGTCGTTATCTTCAATCTTTTTTGTCTCCCGCGTATAACGAACGACGAAATGAAACGACTATGGGAAGTTAACTGCACACTTTTGTGAATCTATTACTCTCATCTGTTGCCTGGAAGAAGTTCCCACTCTCTTTTTTCAGCGGTGCAGGAAATGAAGGCTGGTATGGGCTTTGAGAAATACGTTCCATGTAACCTTAATCTCAATTTTTACGTAGACAGTTTTTCACTTTTCTTTTGTTACACTCGGAGGAAATATTAGAGTTGATCCTTAGGAACCTTTCTGCCATGCCGATATTTCTTTAACCTGGATCTTTACCTGATGGAGATGCCTCGTTGCCCATACAGTCAAAGCTGGTGTCGTTCCTTTCAGGAAAATTGTAAGGTAACCTTTAAAATTTCATCAAATTTTATCATATTGTCAAGATTCTTCACATTTTGTTAGATACCTTTTTCTTTCGAACATCCGTCCAATTTATAAATTTGGAATTTTTCGTCCATCACTAGCACCTGGGTACAATGCAATATTCAGATGCTACTGCTTGTCACACCAAATAAGGAAAACAATGTGCGTCACATTTCTCGTTGTTTGGAACAGAGTCCACAGGCAGGAAATGATACTTTGAGACAGGGTTGCTAAAGGTCCAGGAATTTTAAATAAATTCAATTCCGGTCCAGGAGAGAAGAACCTATTTATCTGTAAACTATTTCAATTCGGTCCAGGAACCTTTTTCCCGATCAATTGAAATACGGTCTATTAACCTTTATTCCAGGATCAATTTAAATACGGTGCAGGAACCCTTTTTGTCCGAATCAGTTTAAATAGGGTCCAAGTTCCGTATTGAAATGAAACAATACGCAACTTGGATCGAATACGGACCTGACGATAAACAATTATCCATTTGTGAGCATGAAAGACTAATCCTGGTGCTGGCTGTCTCGAGGATCTAAGGTACAAGGTAGAAATGGACGAAACGCCAACTCTGAAGTCACGTTACCACTCTCCATGTAGCCCCATTCTCTCGCGGGCGTTCCTTCACTTGGTTGTAGCCAGGGTTGTTAAAGGTCCAGGAACCCATAAATTCTAATGGGTTCTATTGGGTTCCGCTGCAGGACCGGAACCTTTTTTTTCTCGCACAATTTAAATTCGGTCCACCCGTTGCGTATTGTTACATTGAAAAAAGGTTCCTGAACCCTATTTAAAATGATGCGGGAAAAAAGGTTCCTGGACCGAATTTAAATTCTTCCGTAAAAAAGGTTCCTGGACCGAATTTAAATTGATCCGGAAAAAAGGTTCCTAGACCGAATTGAAATAATTAAATATGAAAAGATTATACACTGTCTAGAACTCATTTACGAAAGCTGATTTTCTCTCCCAGTCCGGGATTGAATTTATTTACAATTACAGACCAGGCTTGACGATTAAAAGTTGCCTTCTAAAAATGTCCGCGAGTACGTTTTACATTGGAATGTCACACTGCGGTTGTAGAAAACGTAGCGCAGGGAATAAATCAAAACGCTGTTGTTCTCTCGTGGGCCAGATTATAAAACTCCCTTGTCGACGAGTTACTGTACATAAAGGAATGGACTATATGACGTCACATTGAACAAACCCGTCACGTGTTGCTGCGGCATCCGATCCAGGAACTACAGCCAATAGGAGCCGTCAATGAGGTAACGTGAGGCTGCTGTGTTCCCAGCAGATATTACAACAGGGAACGGCAGTGCTGCTACAACCAAGTGAAGGAACGCGCGCGAGAGAATGGGGCTACATGGAGAGTGGTAACGTGACTGCAGCGTTTGCGTTTCGCCCATTTCTACCTTGTACCTTAGATTTTCAAGACAGCCAGCCTGGATTAGTCTTTCATGCTCACAAGTGGATAATTGATCGGGAAAAATGGTTCGTGGATCGAATTGAAATACTTTACAGATAAAAAGGTTCTTTACGGTCCAGAACCCATTAACGCCTGCTGATTTTCTCTCCTGGACCGGAATTGAATTTATTTAAAATTCCTGGACGTTTAACAACCCTGGTTGTAGCAGCACTGCAGTTCCCTGTTGTAATATCTGCTGGGATCACAGCAGCCTCACGTTACCTCATCGACGGCTCCTATTGGCTACGGTTACTGGATCGGATGCCGGATCAACACGTGGCGGGTTTGTTTGAACTCAATGTGACGCCATATAATCCATTGCGTTATGTACTACAGTAACTCTTCGACAAGGGAGTTTTTAAATCTGGCCCACGAGAGAACAACAGCGATTTGATTTATTCCCTGCGCTACGTTTTCTACAACTGCAGTGTGACATTCCAATGTAAAACGTACTCGCGGACATTTTTAGAAGGCAACTTTTAATCGGTCAAGCCTGGTCTGGAATTGTAAATAAATTCAATCCCGAACCGGGAGAGAAACAGCAAACGTAAATGAGTTCTAGACAGTGTAGAACCTTTTCATATTTAAATCATTTCAATTTGGTCCAGGAACCTTTTTTGCGGTTGAATTTAAATACGGTCTAGGAATCTGTTTCCGGATGAATTTAAATACGGTCCAGAAACCTTTTTTCGGAATGAATTTCATTTCGGTCCAGGAACTTTTTTCCGGATGAATTTAAATACGGTCCAGGAACCTTTTTCTAATGTAACAAAACGCAACTTGGACCGAATTTAAATTGTGCGAGAAAAAAGGAAATAAATAAATCCTGTGTACGCCTGTGCTGTCCGCGGACTGCTACTGTAGTCCTCACAACTGCGTACTTCTCCCTACCTTTGGACGGGTCTCACTTACCGGATACCATATTGAACATCGTCGTCTACTGGCGTCATGATAAATGTCCTGGACATCTCTGGAGCAAGCGAACAAAAACAAGTCTCTGCGCAAGTAGTGACGCGAGACGGTTCCACCAATGAACACCTGAGAGGGAATGGGAATGCGTGGAGGGGGAAGCGACTACGGTTACCAGCTTTTGCAGCAGAGTGTACTGCTTCGGTATGCCCACTCGATTTCGTCCCCTTGTCCGCCGCTATGCGCTAAGTTAGGTTTAGAGCTCTTAGAATAAATAATGCCTTTTTGGTCAAGCCCCTTTATCGTCGACATATACCTCTGGATGTTTTCCCATGATCCCATAATTATTGTGTGTGTGTGTGATTCCTTTATGGTAACGTTATGCACAGATAGGCAAATTGAGACTGTCTCAAGTCATAATTGATATGTTTGATATTTTTAACAATAGATGTCAGGGGAATTCAGTTTTGTTTTATGTTTACTCTCGAACAGAGAGAGAGAGAGAGTGACGCTTAGTTCGCGAGACAATATGGCCGAGTGTGCATGGTAATTTCATTCCGTTCATCTCGTTGCATTGCACCAAGTTTGTACATACATGTAATCTTTTGTTTATTCAATATATCTTCGTTAGTATCAGTGAGTGTCATTTGCAATCATCCGAGTCGAATCACCTTATGGAATTCAATATGGTCCTCCACTCCAGAGGTATGGGTTTGTGATAGCGACACGCAGTAAGTACTATCATTTTCTTTGGCGTGCATCGTACAAATTAGACAGACCCATCTCGGCCCAACAGGCAATCACATTTTGGTTCATCAGTGGCCACACACAAAACATTCATTTTGGTCCAGTGACCGGACTCATTCATTTTTGGTCCTTACCGGCACGGATGTTTCAGCTACGTGACATTCTGTTCAAGTTCAAGGTCAAGTGCTAGTGCAGTGCGGAAACAACAGTTTCTTACAGCAGCCATATTGCCAACAATGCAGCTCCATTGTCGTTCGCAGCAAAGGATTGTAAACAGCTGGACGATACGTTTCATGCATCATTTTCTTCACGACAACGGCGCAGGAGGTCGGTAAGTATATTTACTTTGTCTGGCTCATTTCCTTGCATTTATTTCCTTTAACCTTTCGTGTTCTTCATAAAAATGAGTGAGAGCGAAGTGCAGCAGCGTCTCGTTAGACAACGAGGGACATTAAAAGGAAAAATCACTCGAATGGAAACTTTCGTCAATCAATTCAGTGAAAGTGAAGGAAACATTCAAGAAGTGCGTACTCGTTTCAATGCATTGTCTCGCATTTGGGTGGACATTGAGCAAGTGCAAGATCAGTTAGAAGCTGAAACTGGTTCATCGCAGGATGACGTCAGAGACGAATTGGAAACGGCGTACTACAAGTTGAGTGCCCGGATGCAAGCTTTATTATCGCAGCATGATAAGGTTCAAGCGGAGCATGATGCTGTCAACACATCGCATGTCACAGCAACCCGGCTCAAACTTCCCACAATAGAATTGCCAACGTTTGAGGGTGATTATCGGCACTGGTTGTCCTATGAAGACACTTTCACGTCTTTAATACATAATAACAAAGACATCGCTTCCATTCAGAAGTTTCAGTATCTACGTTCGTCGCTCAAGGCCGAGGCGTACAAGCTCATTCAGAACTTACCCATCACGGAGGCAAACTACGCAGTTGCCTGGAAGTTGTTAGTGAGTAGATATTCAAACAAGAAGCTAATCGCATCATCGTACATTCATGAAATATTGCACATCAAGGCAGTCAGCAAGGAAAGTGCTCAGGATTTGCGTTCCTTTGTGGGATGTGCGACGAGCAACTTGAATGCAGTAAATGCGCTTTACACAGATGTACCTTTGGCGGACATGTTACTCACTCAGCATTTTGTGTCTAAGCTAGATTCAGGAACTAGGAAAGCGTGGGAACTGCAAAATACTGAAACAGATTTTGTCAGCATAGATGATTTCTTTTCGTTTTTGGAAAGACGATGTCAGGCGCTGGAAAGCATTCAGCCCGCACCAAGTGATGTAAATAAACAATCCATCAAACCACAGCATTACAATGTAAGATCAAACAAGGTTTTTTCGAAATCTTTCATTAGTACCACTAGTGCGAACTCTTGTTTCTTTTGTAAAGAGCCGCATGCTCTCTATATGTGTGCATCATTCATCGCCGCGACTAACAAGCAGAAGTATGATTGTGTTAGAAGGAATAAACTCTGCACGAACTGCTTATCTCCAAATCACGTACTGCGTCTATGCAAGGCAGGTTCGTGTAAAAAATGTTCACGCAAGCATAACACATTGTTGCATAATGATGGTATATCAAGAACGTCATTTTCCAGCATAGAATCTACGGAAGAAGGCAAGAATGAAAATTCTCAAGCAACGCAAAATGAGAATCAAGATCAAACTCCACAAGCTTCTTATTGTGCACTCAAAGGGCATCATACATCACGCGTGTTACTTTCCACGGCAGTGGTAAAGGTCAAGAATCATGCAGGTCAATGGATATACTGTAGAGCCTTGCTAGACAGTGGATCCCAGAGCCACTTTGCGTCTGAAGAGTTGGTTCAGCGTCTCAAACTGAAGAAACACCCTCAGCATTTACCGATTCAAGACATAAACAATGCTGAGTCGCAAGCAAATTTCAAGGTGGATATTCAGTTGCAATCTAGAATAAGCACATGGCGTTCCAACATTGAATGCTCAATATTGCCGCGGCTCACAAGCAACTTACCTTCACATCGAGTCGACCGAGCATCAATCAAAATACCAAGACATGTAACATTGGCAGATCCGACATTTGATGTGCCAGCAAAGATAGATCTTTTAATAGGCACCCAGATCTTCTTCGAAATTCTCAAGCCTGATCGCATAACACGTTCAGCTGATTTGCCGATTCTACAAAACACTGAATTCGGATGGATAGTCGCAGGACGCATTCCACAACAATGCAGTGGCAACAATTCATTGATATCATGCTTCCTTCGAACGGAAGAAAGTCTCCACCTACAGCTTCAGCGATTTTGGGACCTTGAGGAGATATATACCAGGCATAGAACAAAGGAAGAAATCAGCTGTGAGCGTCACTATTGTGAAAACACGGTGAGGGACGAAACAGGCAAATTCATCGTTCGACTTCCACTCAAAGAAAGCCGAGAAGCATTGGGCGATTCACTTCAACATGCCACCAAGAGATTTCTCCAATTAGAGAAAAGACTTGAGCATCAACCGGAACTAAGGATTCCTTACACAGAATTCATGAATGAATATGAACAGCTAGGTCACATGGTACCTGTAGGACAATTACCTATGTCTCATGACCACAGGGTAGCCTACTATTTGCCACATCACGCAGTAATCAAACCACAGAGTTCCACAACCAAGGTTCGTGTTGTTTTCGACGGATCGGCTAAAACCACAAGTGGCAAGAGCCTCAATGACATATTGATGGTCGGGCCCACCATACAACAAGATTTATTCTCCATCATGACAAGATTTCGCACACATCCTATAGCATTCACAGGAGATGTAGAGAAAATGTATAGAATGATTAAGGTGCAAAAAGATGACAATCCATTACAGCGAATATTGTGGAGAAGCTCCAACAAGCATCCAATTGAAGTTTTTGAGCTACGAACGCTTACATATGGCACAGCTTCGGCATCATTCCTAGCTACTAGATGCTTACAGCAACTGGCAGACAGCGAAATCAGCAGGCATCCTCGCATTAGTAGTATCATCAAGGAAGACATGTTAGTTGATGACGTAGTGAGCGGAGCACAAGACGTAGCTGAAGCATTGCAGATTCAGGCAGAATTAATTAACATTATGCAGCGTGGAGGATTTACTTTGCGTAAATGGTGTTCGAACAGCACGGCAGTGCTAGAAGCAGTTCCACCAGCCATGCGTGAAATGAAGCTTCCAGTCGAATTTCACGATTCAGAAGTGAAGACTTTAGGCTTATCTTGGGATCCTATTGCAGATAAATTACTGATCAACAGCAAAGCTTCTGAAGTAGCGAATAACGTCGAAATATCAAGCACTAAACGACAGGTAGCATCAGTCGTTGCGTCAATATTTGACCCTTTAGGTCTCATCACTCCAATTGTTATTACATACAAATCATTTCTTCAACAATTGTGGACATGCAATGTTCAGTGGGATGAAGAACTTCCACAAGACTTGAATCAGAAATGGCAACAGTTGCGCAGACAACTCCCTGCAATTAAACTCATCGAAGTCAATCGTTTTGTTCTAATTAATGGAAGAGTTAGAAATATCCAGATACATGGATTTGCGGATGCATCTCAATATGCTTACGGTGCATGTTTGTATGTGCATTCAACTAGCCACAAAGGCGAAACAGCAGTAAATCTACTTTGTGCTAAATCACGAGTAGCGCCAGTCAAGAAGGTGACATTACCTCGTCTTGAATTATGTTCAGCATTACTCCTAGCAAGATTAGTCCACAAGGTATTACCAATTTTACGTCTCAAGGTAGACGAGATACATCTCTGGTCGGACTCACAAATTGTATTGGCATGGTTAGCAGCACCATCCAACAGATGGAAAACCTTTGTAGCCAACCGGGTAGCAGAGATTCAAGACATTACGCAAATTAGCGATTGGAAACATGTTCCTTCAGCAGATAACCCGGCAGACATAATCTCAAGAGGTATTGAACCCACTTCAATACAACATAGCCATTTATGGTGGCATGGGCCACATTGGTTAACAGGTACAGAAGAGCATTGGCCACTTACGCAGCAGCCAAGGAAAGTAGAAATTCCGGAGGGAATAAGCATAACGGCAGTATCAATTTGCCAGAATTCGCTTGAGCAAACAATGGAACGATTCTCCAAATTATCGAAATTAACTCGAGTGATAGCTTTCTGTCAGCGATTCATACATAACTGCAGAAAGTCCAACAACAATGTAAAAGCAAGTCTTTCAACAAAGGAAATGCAATCAGCATTGCATACATGCATCAAGACTGTTCAGCTATCAAGCTACAAGTCTGAAATTCAAGATCTTCAACGGCACCAACAAGTTTCAGCCAACAGCACATTGAAGAGCCTGCACCCATTTTTGGACAGCAACAACCTTCTTCGCGTTGGAGGAAGACTCAAGAATAGCAATTTGACTTATGAAACAAAACATCAAATTATTCTACCTTCGAAAGGTCACCTGACACAGCTTATAATAGAAGCGGAACATTTGAGACAGCTTCATGCAGGATCACAGTTATTGTTGTCGTCCCTCAGGCAACAATACTGGATTGTACGAGCAAGGCGTACAATCAAGCAAGTAATTCACAATTGCCTCGCATGTTACAAGTTGAAGGCAACCACGGCCAAGCAACTCATGGGTCAACTTCCGTCACCTAGAGTCACACCGTCAAGACCATTTCTCAACTCTGGTGTGGACTATTGCGGACCTTTTCTGTTGAAATCGCATTCGCCACGCAGCAAGGTTCATCGCAAATCATACGTGGCTTTATTCATTTGTCTAGCCACCAAGGCTATACATTTAGAGCTCGTCTCCGATCTCACCACAGACGCATTTATCGCAGCCCTGCGAAGATTTACATCTCGTAGAGGTAAATGTGCCAATCTGTACAGTGACAATGGCAAGAATTTCGTCGGGGCAAGAAACGAACTTAAAGAGCTACATAACTTATTTTCGTCACAGGAATTCGCACAAAATATTCGTGAGTACGCGAATTCTGAATCCTTCCAGTGGCATTTCATTCCACCTAACTCACCACATTTCGGAGGAATATGGGAGAGTGGAATACGCTGCATGAAGTATCATTTAGTTAGAGTAGTAGGAAAGGCAACACTGAATTTTGAGGAATTTGCAACTTTGCTCACCCAAATAGAAGCATGCCTAAATTCAAGGCCTTTGACTGTTTTATCCGACGATCCAGAAGATTTAAGTGCTCTCACTCCTGGACATTTTCTCATTGGTTCAGCCCTTACTTCCTTTCCCGAGCCAGACCTCACTGACCTCCCAGGAACTCGACTGTCCAGATGGCAGAGACTCCAAAGCTTTCATCAAAACATTTGGCAGCGATGGTCCAAGGAGTATTTAAACGGTCTTCAGCAACGTTCCAAGTGGACTAGCGTCCAAGAAAACTTCAAACCAGGTTTGATAGTTGTCATCAAAGACGACCACTTACCTCCCCTATCGTGGAAATTGGGAAGAGTCACCAGCGTCCAGCCAGGAAGAGACGGCTTAGTGCGAGTGGCCACAGTGCATACAGCTTCAGGGATCTTCAAGAGATCGATTCACAGACTAGTTCCACTCCCTCAGTGCAATAAGGACGGAGATAAGTGAATTTTGTTGGTCAAACGTTGTTTGACCAAGAGGGGGGAATATGTCTCAAGTCATAATTGATATGTTTGATATTTTTAACAATAGATGTCAGGGGAATTCAGTTTTGTTTTATGTTTACTCTCGAACAGAGAGAGAGAGAGAGTGACGCTTAGTTCGCGAGACAATATGGCCGAGTGTGCGTGGTAATTTCATTCCGTTCATCTCGTTGCATTGCACCAAGTTTGTACATACATGTAATCTTTTGTTTATTCAATATATCTTCGTTAGTATCAGTGAGTGTCATTTGCAATCATCCGAGTCGAATCACCTTATGGAATTCAATATGGTCCTCCACTCCAGAGGTATGGGTTTGTGATAGCGACACGCAGTAAGTACTATCATTTTCTTTGGCGTGCATCGTACAAATTAGACAGACCCATCTCGGCCCAACAGGCAATCACATTTTGGTTCATCAGTGGCCACACACAAAACATTCATTTTGGTCCAGTGACCGGACTCATTCAGAGACTGACCCTACTGTTGTAAGTGCGCTCTGGACCACTATGTGCCTCCACCGGGTATCGAGTCCACGACCCTTCGATTACAAAAGGCAACGACGTTACACTCCGCAGTAGGGAGGCGTAAGTATGAGTGTGTGTGTACTTTATACGTACATTCGTGTTGTGCCCCTCAAGATAGCTGCAACCTTCCGGCGCTCACGCGGTTGTAAGAAGTATAACAATGTATAATTTTTAAAAGTAAAATGAAAAGCTTGGTCAGCAACAATGGATTCCAGCAACGTATTCGTTTGTTGGTCCTTCCTCATAGTTAATGCTAAATATGTGGTTATATTATTTATCGTTTAGTTCAGGGTTGCCAGATTTCTAAAATAAAAAAATCGGGACATGCAGATTATATAGACATGGATATAGTTAATTTTTTTAATAACATTTTTAAACATTACAAAATCAATTGCTGTTTAAAGCACTGTTAATCCCTAATTTTTAACATTTTGACAAAATATATTAATATTTGAGTGAACTCTTGGCTTCCTTTAATAGGACATTTGTTTAGAATAATCACTACTATAAGAACACTTTCTTTTTGGCATGATGAAATGAAAGAAAACTTTTTACAGCGCCTAAGCCCTGAATATTATCCACTCCATTCTGATTCCATCGACCAAGAAAAGAAACAAGTGATAGCTGTATTAGAACCAATGATTAAAACCAGAACTGCCTTTGCCAGTCGTGAGTCGCTTCTTGTTCGACATATCGACAATCGACAATGAGCAGTTCTACGCCAATGTTAATATGAGGATTGAGAGGTAAATGGTAATTGGTATCTAATTAGGTTAGTTATAAATTGTTACTAATTTCTTGTTGTATAAAATGATTTTGAAATTTGAATTGGTTATTTCTTTAGCTAAATACGGGACAAATGGGCGTCCCGACAACATTTTCCGGGGTACCGGGACATTTATTTAAAAATGGGGACAATTCCGTATATACGGGACGTCTGGCAAAGTTGCAACAGAAGAATGAAGTAGTGAAAGTGTCTCCGTTGTACTTCAGTAGAGATTAGAAATATCTTACCTAAAAATTGTCCGAGTTTTTAGAGTATCTTTTGTTTCACTTTCTTATTTTATTCAATGATTACTAGTATTCATGATTGATAGAATTAGTATAAAAAGTATTAATAAATATTAAGAAAATAAAAGAACTACTTTATTGAAGAATTACAATTGTATGACCGAAAATACACTCATGCTCATAAATTAAGGATAATAGAGGTTATGGTGCCCCACGATACAGCACTGAAACAAACTAGTTCTGGTAGCACAGACACATGTTGAACACACAAGAAAGACATCCATATACCCTGTTTAACTCTGTTTATTGCAGAAAACGTGAGAAAAACCAAAGAGCGCACATATGATACAAACCAAGGGAGAGTGTAAATTGTTCTTCCACAGTTCTTTGAGCATGTGCACAGGTTTCAGTATGGAATGTGATGCCCATGCACATTGACACATGCAGTACAACAGCTTGGCATACTCTGGAGGAGGTTGTCGAGCATCTGTTGGGGTATGGCCTCACATTCTTGCACCAGTGCCTGTTGGAGCTCCTGAAGAGTCTGAGGAGGTGGAAGACGTGCGGCAATACGTCGGCCTAGAGCATCCCAAGCATGTTCGATTGGGTTGAGGCAGGGACGGCGACAGGGGTGGGCACGGGTGGGCAATTGCCCACCCAAAAATTGCTGTGCCCACCCGATTGCCCACCCAATCAAATTCAATAAATATACACATGTATATTTATATACACTTGGGAAAATGCGAATGGTTCAATAAATAAGTTTATTATGGTGTTCACTCCATGTGAATATTATCTATATTACAGACAAGTTCACATATTATCATTCAGTAAAAAGCTTTGTTGTCCTTTTCTGAAACACTGATTTGGTGAATAGCTTTACGAAAGTCAGAGTAAATAATAAGTTGAATGGAATTAATTTAAGCTTTTCTTTATTTGAACTTCCTTAACTTTATCATTGGAAAGCGAAAGGAATTTCCAAAGCTTTTAAAACAAAACTGTGATTTAATGCCCACTTGTATGCTTAAGCAGCCAGTAGGCTTTATGGGAGGCGCAAACTTGTGCAAAATATGATCAAGATTAGAACAGGATTATGGGCCTGAGGACGACTGCAGCTCTTGGTCTTCACAGGGACGATGCATCAAATTGCTTTGAAAATGTGCCACATAATGAAAAGAAATAGATGCTTGAAATGTGGAAAAAATATAGAAATATAATTAACTGTCTGCCATAACTTGGCCAAAAAGTTGTAACTGAAACTGAGTCAAAAAGTTGTAACTAAAATTGAGTGTAGAAGGGGTGGAGAGGAGTTGCTTGATGATGTCAACTCCGGGCTTCCGGCCTGGGTATGATTAAGGTAATCTGTTAAACATATAAACACCTCTTCTTCGCGTTGCTTCCTCCAGCAATACACAAGGTTGTTTAGTTAGGTCTAAGTATATTCAAATACAGAGGTAATTTGATTTGTCCCTTCATCATCACGATTTTATATACCTGTCATCTTCTAATTTCGATATGAGGTGTGTCTCCCTAAGTTCGCCACTTTAACCAAATTTGTTTTAAAATTCACGAAGATTTTTTTTTTCTTCAAAATATGAAAATAATTTTGCAATGATAATATTCAATAGAACAACATAAATTTGTGAGAAGAAAAACGGTCCTCTTTCTCGAACAATGACCAAGAGAGGGGGGGGGGGTTGCAACTGACGAAGTTAGTAGAGAGTGGATGCAATTTATTTTCATACTAAACAAAGGCAATATTAATTATACAATATCCATGCATATAATCAGTATAGATTGTAACAAGTACAATTTTAGTCCAAGACAATTTCACTTCACACTGAGAATGAAGTATCAATTTGAGCACTCTGGACAAACGAAAACACATTTATCATTTTTCGTTAATCCCATACATCCTTCGTGAACGTAACGATGACATAAACTACAGTATATCATATGTAGAACACGATCTTCTTTGCAAAGGAAACAATACCAGCTGTCTGTATATTTGCCTGCTCCAGGATTCTTTTTGGATGAGGACGGGTTGTGTTTTTAGGTCTTACAGTTTTAGGGGTGGTTGTGGCTGTTGGGTAACCAAGTGCGTTGAAACAGGAAGGACCGGGATCTGGTGGATGGGAGAACAAACTTTTCTGAAATTGGACAGCGCGGCTGTTAATTGTGGATGGTTCATCTTCGGGAGTCGATCTTACATGTTGTACACCCTTTAAGTTTTGGTGGTCCTCAACGTTGAAAATCTGTATGCAAATCTAATGAATTCTAAGTATTACTCTATTTAAGGAAACTAAGTTTCATTGTCATAACATAAGTTCTTAAGTTCGCCATGACGCACGATACAGTGGCGAACTTAAGAACATGTGCAGCTTTTATTAAACATGTCAGAAACTGCGACATAACAATTATACATTTAATTTTCACAATACCCCTAGAAAGTACACAACATAGGCTTTGAAATGATATATTACACTATCTAAATGCAATAGTTATTCTGTTGTATTAAACGGATACTTACGGAGCAAATGTTACATCATCACAAGCCAGCAACCACTACCAACAGAATGTGGCGACTATCTCCAAGCAAGCACGTGCTAACGGAAATCGACCTTCAGTGTTCAACGTAGTTTCCAAGGCACCATGCACCTGGCATGAAGTAGCTTCTGATATATTTCGGTTAAACATAGAATCTGTGGGGTGGCGAACTTTGGGACAGTGGCGAACTTATGGCTACCTACCTTGGTATCCAAAATTTAAAAAAAATAACAATTTTATATTCGTTCTACTAATAAGAAGCAATCACAAAAATAGATTTTTGATAAAACAGCTTTGTAGGTTTGAAAAATAGCTGCAAAATTATTGACTTGATAATGAATGAATGAATTAATTTAAAAAATTTGGTGCGTCGGCACTTCAGGCCATTCTGCACCCTTCAAAACTTGATAATGAGTTAAAACCGCATTTAGAAATCTTCTTACATGAGTTGTTGTTATAAGTTCACTTTATGCACAGATAGGCTAATCGGGACTGGACCTACAGTTTAAAGTGGGGTCCGAACCACTATGTCTCTCCACCAGTTATTGAACTTGGGACTCCATCACAAGGCGACGACTCTACCACTATGCCATCAGGGAGGCAACAAATCTTAGATACATTTTGCCTATCAGTTCTGCAATCATGTGATTTTCTTGTGATTAACTAACATAGAATAGGGACGAAATTTTAGAACTTTGTGCTTCATAACATAATACATAAGCCTACAATGTTATTTATTTATTTATTACTTTCCGGTGATATTTTGCCTAAATGTCCTTCTTTAGCCTAGGTAAATATTAAGCAGAATGAACTTAGAATTTGATTTATACCTGGGTTCTTTTTTTTTTAATTTTGCTAATAAGCCATTATCCATACTTATGTCAAACGCTGAGCTGTATTGGGCGCTCGGAATGCACACGTGATGTAGTGACACCTTTCTTCAGATCGGATTGATTTTAGTTATTATGTATTAGTTTCAATGTGTGAATTAATTAATGTTTAAACGATGTTCTTACATTCTTTTCAGTAAGAGGTTTACCCCCGTATTATGTGAGGGACTCGATTAGCCAATTAGAAATAAATAAATAACAGTCTGGGTGTGAAACAAAGTTGCGAACACACTATGTTTGCATTTCTCAGTTCGTCGATTTCATCAACATGTCGTATGTGAATCTCGCGATTCACGATTATTGGTACTGCACGACACTCGAAATATGATGGGGACATTTTAGAATGTAGAGTCTTGAATTTCAGTCGCCTTTGCCCAGCTTGTAAATCCTGTACTTCTTACAGCCATGGGGGTGCGCACGGGGGTGCCAAAGGTACCGGCTACCCCAAATGTCTTCTCAAAAAATTAATAAAAATATGTTGAAGTACCTACCATTAAAATAATAAAAATAATATCCGTGTTAAAAAAGTAAAGAATTTCGTTTCATTTGAAATTACCAGCTCTCTCTCTCTCTCTCTGAGTCTCTTTTTCTCTCCACAAAACAATGTGATATTCCTTTACTATAGTAATCAGTAATCACGTAGTAAATAAATTATTTTTTCCTTTATAAACCGCAGAGCCCCTTCACATATCGGCCCGTACTTATTATTTTCCCAAGGACCGACTTGTTTGTTAATGTAACCTTCCAACATTTCCAATAAGACTTTAATGTTCAAAGACTTTCATGAATGCTCTCGGTTTAAAATGATATATAACAGTACAGCAATATATTTTATGAAGTAATGTGCACTATAAAACATGATAAAACTGAACCTACAGATGTATTTCGTGAGAGTGATTCAGCTGATAGTACCTGTAGAGATATAGCATTGTATTTATCATTTTCAATTGTTTACTCTCATTTCTTAAAATATTGACACAGGGATAGTAAAACCTGTGCAAAAGTGATAACAAATATATACTTCTTCTATAATGTTAAGATTTCATGTTCATATACCTAATAGTTTCTGTGAAAAGGAGCATGAAGTTACGACTATTAGGCTAGCCTTGTCCAGATAGGTAACTGAAACTTCCCTTAAGGGACCCCAAAATAAATTAGTCTGAGCACACCTATGCTTACAACATCGCAAGTATAATTATTCTTGTGTATTTTGCCTAAGACTCCCAAGTTGTTGTTTTCAATTCAAGTGGCAACCTTGCTACGCGTCCCTGGAAGTTACGTCAGAGCGATCGTTTGGTGAGTTGGGTTGAATACATACAGGTTAGATTTTCAACGCTCATAGATCAGAAAGTAAACACTTTTAAGGTTATGTGTATGAGGAAAAGGTTTTTTTTATATCTACGAGCATCAAACTGTTGTTGAAGTTGTTTTAGGACACCCCGTATATGTTGAAGGGGAGGGGGCATGAGTTCATGTAAACTCATATAAGGTCTTACATTTATAATGCCCACCCTAGTTTATGAATGTACAGCTTCTGCCCACCCCGTCGAAAATTTCTGGCGCCGCCCCTGGGTTGAGGTCGGGGGAATAGGCAGGCCACTCCATTCGTATGATGTCTTCTGTTTGAAGGTACTCCTTCACATTGGAGCTCGGTGTGGCCTCGCATTGTCATCCATCAGGAGCAACGTAGGACCGACTGCACCTCTGAAAAGACGAACGTAGTCTTGCAGAATATCATCCCGGTACACCTGACCTGTTACAGTACCTCTGTCAAAGATATGCAAGGGTGTACGTGAACCCAGGATAATGCCACCCCACACCATGACACCACCACCTCCATACTGGTCCCTTTCGACGATGTTACCGGGTCGGTATCTGGTTCCTGGTTCACGCCAGTAGGTTACACGACGAGAATCATTGTTGAGACTATACCTCGACTCGTCAGTGAAGAGTACCTGAGACCATTCTTCCATTGTCCATGTCCTGTGTTCTCTACACCAGTTGTTACGGGCTACTCTGTGACCATGCGACAGTGGAATGCAAATTGCAGGCTTCCGGGTGAATAAACCGTGCCTGTTGAGTCGTCTGTACACAGTGTGTCTGGAAACAACTGTTCCAGTGGCAGCTGCAAGGTCTCGAGCAAGGCCCCTGGCAGTACTCCGTCTGTGTCACTGGGCACTTACGGTGAGATACCTGTCTTCTCGTGGTGTTGTACACTGTGGACGTCCACTGCTGTAGCGCCGAGACACGTTTCCAGTCTGTTGGAATCGTTGCCATAATCGTGAGATGATACTTTATGGCACATGGAGCACCTGTGACACGACCTGCTGTCTTTGACCCACCTCTAGCCGCCCAAGTATCCTTCCCCTCATTACATCATCAATATGTGTTTGTTGAGCCATTTCACACACACACTCACCATTTGCACAACCGAACACAACTGCACACTTCCTACAGGCACTGTACTCTGGTCAGCAGTTTCGTTCCTGTGAGTCATTTGTCTGCTTACAGCACCACCACACACTGGATCAAGGTCATAGCCAACACAGGTTCTTTGGTACAGTACACGGACATCATTTCAAGCTGCAACGTACATATCAAATATTTATTTGTACAAGATTCAGCATTATCCTTAATTTATGAGCATGAGTGTAGTTAGTGTTGTAAAAAAATAACACGCGCGAGTACTCACGTGACAGATATAAGCGCGAATGCCGGAAGGTTAAAAAGTGAACCAGACCTCTGATTGCACTATGAGGTGCCTCCATAAAAGTTTTTATTCTTGTTGAATTTTCCTTTCCCATTGGAAAACGCTAATAGGCAAACAATCTTCCCTCCGGTCGGTGGCGATGATGAATTTGCCGTCCTCTTCCGATGCGCAGTTTCTCGATAGCTTTTACGTACCATGCACAGCATCCCAGACCCTTCAAGGCTTCTGCCAATTCAGTATTGATCTAACGTCCACGGATACAAACACACAAATTATCGAACAAGTTGTTGATGGGGTTTTTTCTTCGCTCCGTCAGAGTTCTTATCGCTTGAAGATGTTTACTTTTGCGTAGACCTTTATGGTGGAACCTGAGCACTGGGTCGCGGTTTTCCCATCGATCTCAATCTGAATATACGAGGGAAAGGCAAAAAGTAATAAGATGTCAATAGTAATTCATGCAGCAGACGGTGGTTCTGGAGATAAGCTGGGTTCCACTATTTGAAGTACTAGCACGTTCAGGCCTGTCGGCTCATGGAAAACATGTCAGAAACCACAATCCAAGATGGCTGCCTCCCTCAGAGCGGAATGAGCCACACAAGCGAGGTTTCTTCAGTACCCATCTTGGTACTAATAAAACCAATAATTTTATTTGGAGCATTATTTTAGTGAAAGTGTAATATTATATGACCCATGACAAATCTCTGAAGTAGTAAGTTAGCCTGTATACAAAAAAAAATGGACGTTCCTACCATATAGTATGGAAGAGTATAGAGAAAGCATGTGTGACGTCAACTGAGGACAAGATTGCTTGTCGCGACTGTCATTATTGTTCCTACCACGAACCTGTTGTTTCTATTTGTTAACATTCAACGAGAGGGAATTTCATTGGGGAAAATTATGCTACTTGTTAGGGATCGTTACGTTTAAATGACACAAAGTTTTAAACTGATTAAAAAAAAAACATGTAGCGGTCCCTGGTTCGATACCCGGTGGAGGTACATTGTGTTTCGGATCCCACTTTAAACTGTTGGTTCAGTCCCGATTAGCCTACCTGTGCATAAAACTTAACTTAAAAACTCGAACTCAAAACATTTACCCATATGCCATACCATAGCATAGGGTAATTCGAAGAGAGTTGCCAGACCTAAGAAATAAACGGCTTAAAAACCTACATTTTTTAGTCTACTGATAACGTTATATTCTTGACCCAACCTTAAATTAGTCTTGCTTCAAAGGATCATATTACAATTTCTGTACGTGAAATACGACCTACATTTCATAAAACGATACGTCTGGGCATCTCGCCTAAGAATTAAATAAAGATGAGATGCCCCACTGGATAAATATTGTTTAAAGTAAACCGAAATAGTATAAAGTGGATTCTCATAGTGAAAAACATGTACATTATCAAAAGTGATCTTTTGGTTGAATGAAAAGAAAAATATTATAAATTATTACATGTCATAAAAGGAAGAGAATCGAATTGTGTTCTCTTCTATTTGATTTGACTTGTTGTTCTTTGAAGTCCACTTTATGCACAGATAGGCTAATCGGGACTGGACCTACATTTAAAGTGGAATCCGAACCACTGTGCAATGTGCCTCAACCGTGTATCGAACCCGGAACCTCTGAATTACAAAGCGACGATGTTACCTCTACGCCAACGGGAAGGCTGTGTTGTCACCACCGCATCTATTAAACTAGAGTAACTACAGAAATACAGTAATACTGAGCATAACAACAACATAGGTACATATTTCTTGTTGACCTGCCATTTCCGTTACCACCGTTCTGAAGTATACACTTCTACTTTCCATCACAAATTGGAGTACGCATTTTTAACTACACCTTCAGCTATCAAAGACATTGTTAATTTTTGACTGCTGGCAACACTGTCTTCCGTCTATCTCTTGTTTATATAGAAGGGGAAAAGTTGGAGTGGAACGTGCGATTGGGGGGTAAAAGTCTGTCGCTGTATCAGCCGAAGGGGGAATCTAGCCAAAGCTCTACATGGTAGAATTGGGTAATATCGCACTGAGGGGTAAATTGAGACCCATTTCGTAGAGGAGAGGTCGGTCATTCATAAAGATTGGAGGAGACGGGAGAATTTGCCGCGGGTTAGAAGACGATCAATTAGGTGGAGGAATCTTGCCTAAAAGGGGGCATTTCCGTGCACTCTTTTTCCACGCGGACGTAAACTGGCGGGTCATTAAACCGTCAAGAGCCAGGTGTTGCCATCTTTTAGCTTGTAAGCGAGTTGGAATAGATCAGCGAGTGAATGTACGAACTTTATTTAGGTTGATGCATTTATTCCTTTATCTTTGTTAACGTTACCAAACAGAGTACACTTAATTCGTTTAGTCAATGGTGAAGTCGGGTAAATGGCCTATAAAGGTGCAAAATATGAAAATAAGACAAACGAAAGAAAGAAAGAAAGAACAAGGTACAATAATCGTTAGATGTATCATAGCAATAAAATATACATATACATTAAGAGACATTACATAAATTGAGACTATTGGAAAATAAAATCCGTAGGAAAATATTTGTACCTGAAAGGGATGACGAGACAGGTGAGTGGAGAAGGTTACATAATTTAGAACTTCATAATTTCTATTCATGTCAAGATATTAAATGAAGACGACTTAGGTGGGCAGGCCATGTGGCAAGAATGGGTCAGGAAAGAAGAGTTTACAGGATTCTTGTTGGGAAAACTGATGGTAAGAGACCTGTAGCCAAGATGGGCCGGCAGAAAATCGGTAAGGTTGGAAAAGATTGGATTGATCTTGCCCAGCATAGATACAGTTGAAAGGCATGTGTTGCTGTAGCCATAAACCTTCGGGTTTAAGAAGACTAGAACGTTAATTAGTTGGTATCATAGCATTTCCTTGTTAGGCATGTCTTTATTAAAGTGATATCGTAAGTTGGATGGTCCATTGATGTCGTGTTGGGACGAATATAGGAAGTTTTTGATTACAGCATTATGCCAGAAAGAACCCATTCGTTTAATTACCTACGGGCAGATACGTTTTATGTATGAAGATACATATTTTTTACGCAATCCTGAAGATTGTATTTCAATACTACCTTCATATCCATTTTGCTACGTAATTTAATAGTTTTTAAACCAGCAATATTATTTGCATGTCTCATTTTCGATGAACAGGATATTCCGAGTTCACATATACTCTCCATTCCCGATTTTTTGACACACGATGTCTTATTTTTTATTCATGAATTGGCTTATCAACAATTTCTCTCGGTTTCAAGATTACTTTACATTTTGGTTTCTCCAACTTCACTCTTTCTTCCCCATTACATTCTTCACATTTCTAGTTCTATTTTACATGCAGATGTACCTTCCTTACCATTAAGTATTTTCTCCAGTTATAAGTCATCAATTATTGACTACATGTTGTCCTGAATCCGTAGCCACATTTTTACCCGAAGACCTGAGATATTCTCTGATTGCCTTGAGGTTTCGATTCACAATGGTGTCACTGTGAAGTGGTTCAGATCTCAATGCAAAGTGTATGAGTATAAGAAGGGTCCAGTCCTGATTAACCTATCTAAGCATAAAGTAAACGTAAAGATAAGCAAACCGTATCTTTCCTGACTATTTTTTTTAATCAACTACATAAGAGGCTAATGACTAGGGCTAGGATTTTGATGCAAATGCATCTTTTTTTGGTAATGCAGAAACATTGCATAAGTAGATAGGAACGTGTATTACACTTAAGTTAATAAATTGGGATGCCTTTGTTAGGGCATTTGTTTGCATTTCTTGACCCTTTTTGGAGTGTAGGTCATTTTTTAAACTTTTTAGACCTTTTAAAAGTCATGTTATGCATTTTTCTACATTTTGGTGAAAGAAGGGGCATTTTACATGCAAATGTAACCCTTTGAAGGGGAGAGATTCCAGACTCTCGTCTCATTGCCTTCAGCACAGTTCTGAACGACTTTGTTTGAAGAAACAAAAGAAATTCTGTGCAGTATTGTTGATACAAGATGTTGTGTAACAATTCAGCTAAAACAATGTGATTTCCCCCTCTATCAGTAAATACATTGTCGCCAGACGGATTATTGTTAAAAAACAAGGGGTACAAAGTTTTGTACTCTGTATCGGACATTTTGTCAGGGAAGCGATTTGCACTCCATGGAATTAAAAGTGACTTAACAGCAAGTGTCTCAAGTGATATTGTTCATTTCAAGTACACTCCTCTTGTGTCGGGTGGAAATCGAGATAAATTTTTCCATGTACGTACAAGGCTCTCTTGTCCAACAATCGAAAATCATTCACTTTTGAAAATTTGCATATTAGACTGGGACAATTTTCGAAAATTCCGACTGTAGGAAGCATTTTTGAGGAAAAGCGGGCAAACAACATTTTCTGAATGTATTTGATGTGCTGATTACGAATATTTTGTTTGCCACTCTCGATTTTGGTGTTATATGTTTCAAATCGCTATAAAACAAAATGGCGGCCATACGAAATGAGTTCCTATTAACTTTTGAAGGAGCAGAAAGAAAATAGTGATCTTGGTGTCAAACATTATGTTTTTGGGCATGCTGAATCCAAATATTATGTTTTCCAATCTGAAATTTTAAGCTATGTGCTCCAAATCGCTAAAAAACAAAATGGCGGCTATACGAAATGAGTTCCTATTAACTTTGAAGTACCAGAAAGAAAATAGTGATCTTGGTGTCAAACATTATGTTTTTGGGTATGCTGAATCCAAATATTATGTTTTCTAATCTGAAATTTTAAGCTGTTTGTTCCAAATCGCTAAAAAACAAAATGGCGGCTACGTGCATCCATGCAATGTTTCGTATCCATACTTTTGAACTAGGAATAAAACAGTGTAACAGTACGTTTTTAATACAGAAAAAAAGTATAGAACATTTCTGAAGTAAAGATGCAAAATAATAATATTATTCAAAGCATAAGATCATATTGAAATATTAACAGTACCAGTGTATGATAAATCCGCACGTTATCCTTATTCAACCTTATTTTGCCTACAAAAATAGTATAACGTTTTTTCTAGTCACGAATATTCATGCACTCCTTAGTGCCAGTATCTGCACATTTGCAAGCTGCAGTACATACAAGCTGGCCTTTCCTGCAGGAACATGAAGCGGATATACAACCACCCAAACATCCACAGGTGACAATGTCGTAGCAGGGTTGTGGAATTGGTGGCAGCGATTGAAGTTTTGGAACGAGCTGTCCATCAACCATTTTCCATCCCAAGATAGTAGGTGGTGGTAACACAGGTTTTGGTATGACCGACTGCCTCCACACCATGGCTTGATAGTGGGACCGTTGTGCATGAAACCGTAGAGCATCGGTAGTGGGGTGCAGTGCTTGTGGTGTTTTTTCTTTGCTGAACGGCTTTACTCTGGCTTCATCACAGCTGCTTGCATTCGGTACACCACACAACTTGCATATAAACTTCTCTGCCTTGTGTGCTGCTTCTTGTTTCAATTCGTCAACACCAAGATTTAGTAGATCATTATTATTAGTGTTAAATATTTTCCATGCTGTCTTCTTACTGATCCCAGCAATGTAGGATACTGTGTCGCATCCTGTTATGGCGTGGAATTGGATGAGAGTTTCGAAGACAGGATCCGTAAATGAAAGCTTCTGCCTGACTTCATGTACTGGAATGTATTTTCTTTTATTTTTTTTATGTTCCTGCTCGCAACCACAATTTCGTACATCTAATCTTGTGAAATAACGCTACCAATTGCACTAATACATCTGCATCACGTGCTGAGACAGCAATGTTATCAGCACCAGAATTAAGACAGTGAACTATAGTGCAGGAGGCCGTAGAAAGAGCGTTTCGCGGGCTAAAAGCAGACGTCGCTCGCACACTATTGCCGATCCTCTCGTGTCGTCTGCTCCTCAGCCGAACAAACAGGCCGAGGTAGCAAAAGGCAGAGGTCACTCACCCTTCCAGAAGGGTGCAGCGAGCTAGCTGTGGCAACCGGGCTCGCTCATTCGCAGACCTGATTGGTTCTCGCAGACACACCCCCATATTGTCGTCTGCTGTAAGCCCGCGAAGCGATCTTTCTAAGGCCTCCTGCACTATACACTTCGTGGTTTGCCTGCAATCCTTCAATAGACAAATCACGATTGTTGGTCCGTACGTCATCCTCCTTGTGAAATCCACCGGAAACCACAAATATTTTGTCTTCAGGAGCGTTGTTGATCAATTGATTAGAGAGAAAACAGGCCAAATCTTTCTTATTCTCCGAGTTAGCAAGAAAGTCACTGAATTTGTTGGGGATTGGCACGGATCCATTTTCTATTACTCTCCTTACTAAATGAGCATGTTTCAAGCGCCTATCTCTTGTTCCAGCCTTGATTGAAGTTGCGTTATACCGATCAAAGTTGACATCAATCCTCTTAAAGCTTCTTCCCATAGAAACAACAAGGTTAAGAAATGCATCTGCCAGTTGACCAAAGTTTAAAACTCCTGCAGGGTTTCCAAGTGCAACAACTAATGCTTGACCATCTATTATAAGGCATGACGCAGACGGAATTGATATATCAGGTGTACAAATTACATTCTTGGTCATCACATCAGATAGAATGGCTTTGTTTCCTGTTCTCAGACTTCCGTTTGTGTTGGCAAGGAAGATTGGAATTGGCATTAGTTCATGACACAAAATGCGATTTAGATCCACATTACGACCTGCCTCATAGGCAGTTACTAGGCGCTGGAGAATATTCCTGGTAGTTTTCAAAATGGTTTCCTTGCCACTTACTACCAATTTAACTTCATAGAGGGACTTAAAGGTCTTTGCATTTGACTTATTTAGAGGATCACTTAACTTGCCTTGTGTGCGACTTTTACCAGGGGCCATCATCCTTTCCTTCACGAAGGTGTCTAGCTTTACCTGACCCAGTGTTTCAGCTTTGAGGAGAGTATCTTGAATATCTGAAGTAGCTAAATCCTTTGTTTGTGGCAATGTTCTGAAGGAACTGATAAGAAACATCTTAAGATGATGGCTCACAGGTGCAGGTCTTTTCAAATTCATAAGTGGATCCATGGTTCTATGTTTCTATCATTCTGAAATAAAGTAAAAAAAAGAAAAAAAATGTATCATAGGTTTAGTCATATTTGTGGTTCTTTTGTTTAAAAAAGAGGAAAAAAACCACAACAATTTTCAAACATGTCAGATTAGGAAACATAATATTCGGATTCAGCATACACAAAAACATAATGTTTGACACCAAGATCACTATTTTCTTTCTGCTCCATCAAAAGTTATTTGGAGCTCATTTCGAGTAGGTGGAATGCTACGTTCTGGGCCAGTCCTTTGACCTACTTTCTCGCCTTAATGGATTTCTCTCGTAAGGCATGAGCAGTGTTGCCAACTCCTCACTCGAAAAATCACCAAGGTTTTTGTTTTTGGGTATAACCTAACCTACAATGAGATAAAAATGGACAGAAAAAGCTCTGACATCACTTTTTAAGCTATTTTTTATGCTAAACTCGTTTTTTGACCTATATTTGAAATGACTTACGATATTTTCCTATAAGGCTGTCGCCCTCTTACTGTAAGGCCCCCCCCCTCTCCCCTCCCCCCTCAGTGTAATCTACCACGACCTGCTAATAGGCTTCTGCTCTCAGCGTAAACTGTTTTACGGACTAAACTAACCTACAATGAGAGAAAATTAGGCAGAAGAAAAGCTCTGGCATCAGTTTTTAAGCTATTTTTTTACCTTCTGCAAATTTTGCTAACCTCGCTTTTTGACCTACATTTGAAATGACTTACGACATTTTCCTATAAGGCTGCCTCCCTCTTACTGTAAGCTCCCTCAGTGTAATCTACTACAACCTGCTAATAGGCTTTTGCTCTCAGCGTAATTTGTTTTACGAACTAAACTAACCTACAATAAGAGAAAATTAGACAGAAGAAAAGCTCTGGCATCAGTTTTTAAGCTATTTTTTTACCTCCTACTCTTATGCTAACCTCGCTTTTTGACCTACATTTGAAATTACTTACGATATTTTCCTATAAGGCTGCTTTTTTTTATTGTAAGGCGCCCCCCCCTCCTCTTAGTGTAATCTACCACGACCTGCTAATGGGCTTTTGCTCTCAGCGTAATTTGTTTTACGAACTAAAACTAACCTACAATGAGAGAAAATTAGGCAGAAGAAAAGCTCTGGCATCAGTTTTTAAGCTATTTTTTTACCTTCTGCAAATTTTGCTAACCTCGCTTTTTGACCTACATTTGAAATGACTTACGACATTTTCCTATAAGGCGGCTGTCTCTTTTAGTGTAAACTCCCCCTCAGTGTAATCTACTACAACCTGCTAATAGGCTTTTGGTTCTCAGCGTAATTTGTTTTACGAACTAAACTAACCTACAATGAGAGAAAATTAGACAGAAGAAAAGCTCCGGCATCAGTTTTTAAGCTATTTTTTACCTTCTGCAAATTTTGCTTTTATGCTACCTTGCTTTTTGACCTACATTTGAAATGACTTACGACATTAAACAAAAATATGTTCACTCGAATATGGAGTAGGTTACGAGAATGAACAGGAAATTACATTGTGTTGGTTTCGAAATATCGTCCTCTTATCTCTAATGAAATTCTAAAGCTTTTTTATTACATTGAAATACCTGTAATGCGAAAAGAATTTCCCCGTGCTATCAACATTGATGCAATAACACAAATTCAACAATATGTAGACCTTGGGATGACGGAAATATATATAGTAATGTCAGTTAGCGGCATAGATACCAGTGATGCAAGTCCTCTTATCTCTAATGAAATTCTAAAGCTTTTTTATTACATTGAAATACCTGTAATGCGAAGGGGGATTTCGCGTGCTATCAACGTAGGCCTTGGGATGACGGAAGTATATATAGTGACGTCAGTTAGCAGCATAGATACCAATAATACAATATGATACATTATTCAAAATGATGTGGCTGAAATGTAGGGGAAGAATCTTCTAGAACGGATTGTCTCGGATTTCTATTGGTCCACGTTGCGTTGGCTAACATTTCACTTTTGACCTTATTAGAAAAGCGTATAAAACTTAAAGCACTGGTGTAGAAAGTTCTGTTTTTATTTTGAACGTTAGTGAAGAGCATTTCTGCAGTATTTTCCAAAAGTAAGTAACTTTGTTTCTTAGCTTGCATGAGTTGGCTTTGATTTATAAGTATGGCTTTGCTTTTGTGAGTTGATTTTTGAAACTAACCAAACAGATATAAGAGATTGTGGAAGGAAGGTATAACTTCTTGAAAACCAAATAGCTCTTATGTATTGTGGAAGAAAATATACTCACAAAAACATGCAAAAAGAGAGAGAATATAGAAGATGTTTCATGTCTCTCTCTGCTTTTATATATTTGAAGCATGCATCTTGGTAGCTGGAATATTTTTTTTCTTCTGTGTGCCGTTGTTGGTAGGTAGGAAATATGTGTGCGGGGCATATTTAAAAAAAATAAAATGTGTTAAATTGTTAGAGGAAGGCAAGAAAAAAAAATAGAGGAGAGTTGCGTGTTTTTGATATCTAGTGGAAGTACTGATTGATTTGATGTTTTAAGCACACTTTATGCACAGTAAGGCTAATCGAGACTGGACCTACAGTTTCAAGAACCACTTGTACTTTCGCTGGGTATCGAACTCATGATTACAAGACAACGACGTTATCGCTGCGCCATTGCAGAGGCTAGTGGAAGTACTGATTGATTTGATGTTTTAAGTTCACTTTATGCACAGTAAGACTAATCGGGGGTGGACCTACAGTTTCAAGAACTACTTGTGGGGGTATCGAACTATTGATTACAAGGCAACGATGCTACAGCTACGCCATTGCAAAGGCTAGTGAAAGTACATAGTTATTCGAATCTTATTTATTTAAAATATTTAGTTTTTATGCGTGCTTATTGATATTAAACCTCAAATTAAATAAAATCTGACAACTATATCCAATTATATTTATGGTTACAGAACGAGCATTCGCAAAAAAGTGGCTTGAGATTTTTTTTACCACGTAAACAAAATAGCCGACATGCCAAATATGAAGAGGCTATATAGATTTGAGAGAGAAAGATGGATAGGAAAAAAAAGTTAATTAAAATTTAATTTCATGATTGCAACACACGGAACTTAATGATTGATTTATTGATTTAGTTTATTTTACTTTGCGTTTTGTATCTTTTGGCTAATTTGCGAAGATTGGGGATGAGTGATGAAATGGATGAATAGACATTCACAAACAACCAAGGCCGACCGGGATTTGAACCCGCGACTCTTGGCGTTGCAGTGCGATGTGCTAACCAATCGGCCACAGGGTCGGGCAAACACGGACATACATAAAAATTAAATGTTTGGTGCTGATCACATCACACATTACCAACTATGTATTGGACTTCCCATATGCACAGATATGAATTTATTTTTTGCTTGTTGTAGTGCAAATATGTCGTCTGGGGCCTCCTCCATGGCGCAGTGGTAGGTAGGTTTGTATTCAAGGCTTCGATACTCGCTGGAGGTACAAGTGGTTCGGATAACACTTTAAAACTCTGTAGGTCTAGCCCCGATTAGCCTTACTGCACATAAAGTGGACTTAAAAAAAATGCCAACTCAAATGTTGTCCGGTTCGGGTGACCTAGACCTACAGTCCAAAATATTATTTTTCTCCTCCTCCTTTCTCTCTGGCCAAGATTGCAAATAATTGCAGGAATAATATTTTGTTTCAATATCGAGCTTATATTTAAATTTATACATGTGCGCATGCGCGCAGGGGGTAAATTTTATTTTTTGATCGGGTGGGTTGTAAGGTGAGTGAACATGTAGGAAAAGTAGTGGTATATTAATTGATTTATTGATTTAGTTTATTTTACTTCGCGTTTTGTACCTTTTGGCTAATTTGCGAAGATTGGGGGTGAGTGATGAAATGGATGAATAGATATTCACAAACAACCATGCTCGACCGGGATTCGAACCCGCGACTCTTGGTGTTGCAGCGCGATGTGCTAACCACTCGGCCACAGGGTTGGGCAAGTACTGGTATATACATAGATCAAAGTTACATGGTTCTAGGCCCCATAGGAGCCGAGAAAATCAACGTCTTGGAAAACGTCTTAAGACAAATATCTTAATCTTTAAGAAAGTCGACTTCCGGTCTGTCAAGATGTTACTTCCGGTCTGTCAAGAAAATTTTCTTAAGACAATTATCTTAAGACGTTTTCTAAGACATTGATTTTCTCGGCTCCTAATTGAGCTAGGATGATGATTGTGGCTTTGTTGGATAGGTTTTGATGATAACTACTCAACTACAAGCAAGCGCCCCCCCCCTCAATTTGTTTAAGAAATTCGATTTGATCCTAAAAAACACTCTGCATCCTATTGGAGTGCTTTGGATGTGTTTTAGATTAAAAATTTTGTAATTGGGGATGTAGAAAAACCATTCTTGCTCGATGAAGGCAATATATTTTAAAACTGCTCTGTGACCCTCTCGTTTTTCACGTCGTACGCGAAGGACTTCTCTGCAATCAGGATGACGCTACATACGGTGTCCTCGGGCAATGGACTGTTGAACTCGCAGACGACCTTGATGTTGGTTCGATCGTTGACCACCACCTGTTTTCTTTTTGTGGTGTTGATGACAAACATCGGCCTGCGGATTTTGAATTCGCTGGGAGTGTAGTACATGTCCACGCTTCCCTCGGTTACGCGTTTGTAAGCCGTGTAAGCTTCGTAAAGTTTGAGGTAATCGTCTTTGGTCATGTCGAGGTTGTAATTCTCGCGCGGGAAGACTTCGTTGCGTCCATTCTTCAGATAAACGTTCTTGATCTTGCAGTCGTCGAATTTACTGGAATCTTTTTCCTGATTGTTATCGCGCCCGGTCTGAAAGAGCACCACGACGAAATCTGGCATGTCGAACTGTATGTTGTTGAACTGAGTCGTCACGTCGAATTCCATGTGACTTCCCGACGCCACCTTCTGCACGCACTGGTAACCGTGAAAGTGAATCGCCACCTGCGGACTCTTCAAGATCTCCGCTTTGTACTTGAGGGCGTAGTTTGTTTCGTATTCCACGATCGGCATTCTCAATTCCATGCTCCGGATGACGCACTTGGCTGCTTCGGGTAATGTGTTGGCTATCGGCGTGCCGTCGGCGTTCAAGTTGGTGTATCGCATTAGTGCGCCGTTGTCGTTGGCTGCTCTTCGAAAGGTGACTCTCAGTCCCCCCTTCCACACAATCTCCTTGTAGTCCGAGAAGAATCGCGGCAGCAGACGCATGGGAAAGAGCGCCGTGTGACTTCTCGTCGATATTTTGGCCCCGGCTTCGAATCCTCCCGCTTGATAGTATGCTGCGTCCGTTTTGGATAATTTCAATGTTCCCACTGCCGTCGACGTGATGCCTGGATAATCTATTCTGTCGATGACGGTACCGTGTTTCCTCACCTCCACCTGCGAGAATAGATGAGGCACGAAGTTGTCCACGAGTTTCAAATTGGCATTGGGCGGAAACGCTTCTCCACTTTCTTTCTTCACCACGTCGAATTGAAGGTAGAGGTCCGCTCTGTGAGGATGAACAAACCCATCCCCTACGTCCACGTCGTATTCGATCTCCCTGTTCGCTTCGTTGAGATTGGCGAACGTGCGACGGTTGGGGGGGAAAGATTGCAATTCGTAACTTTCGATTTGCTCCATTTTTTTTTTCACTATGTGTGTTATTTATTATACGTTGATCTCCACGATGGCAGTGGTCGTTGCACCTGCGAAATCCACCACCTCTCCTTTCTCGTTCGTCACCACCAACTCTATGTCGTCTATGCGGTTGCGACATACTGGAAAATAGATCGGCGAAGAAGGTGTGTAGATGATCGGTTCCATGAACTCGGAACTGGGTTTGAACGTGGCGATGATTCCCGTCTGCTTGTGACTTCCCAGTAATCCGTCCGAGGATTTCGTGATCATGCCTTCCGCCACGTTGCAGTGAACGTTTAGAGTTTCGATGGCTAGAAATTTAGGAATGTTGGTTGCCGTGTGCTTGATGCCAGCTTCGAGTTTTGTGTTGTTCTCGAAACCTAAAAGTTCTCCTATGGTGCCCAGGTCCACGGTCTCCGTCGCCGATACGATTTCCACTCTGTGCGTGACCGAATTTTGAGAAAGGTACGTGCCTTTGGGTAATTGAGCTTGCAAAGTGGAAAGATTGTATTGGCCTGGCGTGACGACGATGTGTTCGCTTCCGACGCTAATTTTGTTGTTGTGCTGCGTGACGTTAGGTATGAGGTACATGCTGTAGAATGCGCGCAGAGCTACGGATTTAGGATAGACGATGTCGTCGTGCAGCGTGAGTTTCAGGATCGAAGATTCGCTCGTGAGATGGAACACGCCCATCGTGTTTCAGGTTCCACAATGCTTTCTGAAAATGTTTCACCGACGGGTTATTTATTTTAGACATGTATGCGAGAACGGAAAGGCATAGGTGGCCGCAGTTAACATCGGTGAAACCCTGAATGCGTTTGTCATTGTAGTAGAGGTTGGCAACACTGAGATACTTCACCAACCTGGCAGGTGGTGTGCCACCGAACGAATCGAAAACAAATGCATTGTTATCGTCAATTTTGAGGTAGCATATCCAATGTGTACCAGGATTTTTGTAACTGTCCAGGTTGACCACGCCATACTCTTTTTTCTTCACAGCAGAGGGTAGAGAATCGGACATGAAAACACCCCTGAAGTTCTTTATTCCCAACAGTTCGATCAGAGATTCAATATCGAAGTTGGACAGGGCTTCTTCTTTTTTTATATTTCTTCAAAGCATCGAGGTTGCTTTTTTGTTTTTTGGTTATACCTTTCCCTTTTTTCTCCATAGCCAGGTTGTGACGTTTTTGTTCTTCCAATTCTGCCTTGTTCTTCTTCGAGTCGATGACGGTTTTCGCGATGGCGGCGCTACCGCCGGCCAAACTTCCAACGGCCCCCAATGCTGCCAGGATGGCTGGGATGCTGAATATGAAACCTCCGATCTTTTGCTGTTTCCGCGAACGCTGCAAGCGTCTCAATTGAGGTGTGCTGAGAAGTAATTTCATTCCGTGTCCTTTCGTCAAGCAAGAACGTTTCTTCTCGCGTTGTTTCTTGGTGAGTAACCCATCGAGGGCACCTAGATTTTTCAGATTGGAGTATGGTATCTGGTACACGACACCCTTGGGCTTCATGTTGATGCTCTATATGTTATCTTCACGGTATGTTATTTATATATATGTTCTGAGATTTTTTTGTTTTGTGTAATTTTTTTCGGTATGTTATTTATATATAAATGTTCTGAGATTTTTTTTTGTTCCGTGTAATTTTTTTTAAGGATATACTTCGCGCAGAGTCGTTACACAAATTCTATTACGTGCTTTGTTTTTTTACCAAAAAGTTCTTTTGTACCCTTGTACACGATTCGAGTTTTGTTCTCGATTAAAATAGCCAGCTTCTCGTCGGATAACATGTCAGCGTATCGATCTGGTAAAAATAGACTGTATTGTGCGTTGAGCAACAGACGCGCCTTGGGACCATACTGGGTAGAAACAATTGAACCGGAAGTTATCGTGTAAGGTTTGTCCACTTCCAATTCCCGAATTTTTACATATTCGACTGATGAATTTAGCATTTGTTTTAATGCTTGGGCGTCTAGTGATTGTTTACACATTTTTTTATATGGCAAACACAACTGGAGTTTTTTTTTTTTTTTTACGTAGTGTTATTTATATACCGAAGAAATTTTTTTTCACGATTCGAGAAATTTTTTTTATTTCTACACACCCCATCCAAATTTTTGTTTTGTGTTCATGGCGATGGTGGTGCCCAGTGCTGCAAGTCTTTCTCCCAACGATGCGTCTCTGCTGACGAATCTTTCGAAAGCTGCGTGCTCTAATTTTCTGTCTGCTTCGTGACGTGCATCCAGATCGGTCTGCGTGGTGTTGTAGGCGATGTCGTGATCTTTGCATGCGGCGTCCAACGGATTTACACCCTTGTCTCCTCTCTCCAATCTTTTCTCGAGTTTGGTACCCGGTCCGCAGTACTGGTAGCCGGGTAAATGCATCTCGAAAGGTAACTTGTTGATGATGTCGTTCACGAGTCCCTTTCCTTCGGCAACGTTCCAGAATCTCGGAGGCAGCGTGTTGATAATTTTAATGAGGTAACCTATGCCTTTGTCGTCGTTCACGATGAAGTTGGAAAGTTTTGATCATGTCCACAATTCCTACCTTCTCGTTGTAGAAATTACGATTGCCTGCATTCTCCTCTCCTGCAATAACCAACAACCTGTCTATGAGCTTGCGCACGTCGTCCACCCACACAAACTCTTTGGGCAGGGTGTTGTAGAGTTTGACGCCGCTGCCTGTTCTGACCTGGTTCCAAATCGGTTTGATGAGATTTCTGTACTTCTCACCGCTGCTGGATTTGACCCTATTCTGCGTAGCGTCGTTGTTCTGGTACAAGGCATCCGTCATGATCAAAATTTCCTTGTAACTCTGGTAATCTTCGTCAGTGTAATCTTTCGGCTGCTTTTTGGCAACGAGTTCCCACAGTCCCACCGTACCCGGATACCTGTTCCAACTATCCTTGTCGCCTAAATTAACTTTAATGTCGTTGCCTTCGAAGGTCACCTTCGATTTTCCAATCTTCCAAACCACACCGCTGCCTTCGTTGCTCTCCATACTTGGATACAATCCGAACACTTCATCCTTGTCGAATTTCCCCGTGCTCAGGTAGTCTCGTGCCAAAGGCCCCAACTCGATCTTATCCAAAGACGACGACGTGCTACCTATGGCTCGACGTCGTGCCGGCACGTCCTTCAGTTCGAACGGCGTCGAAGGAATGCTCGAAATAGGCGTGGGTACGGTGTAACTTTTAGCTGCAAGTGGTACAAGTTCGTTGATCAAATTTTTATTTTGTTCCGTGACACCTTTAATTTCTTTACCTAGATCGCTGATGGCATCGATCACAGGTTGATCTTGACGTTTCTTCTCTTCGTAGAATCCGCGATTCTCGGATTTCCAACCTTTGAAACGTTTCGCGAGGTAATCGCGAAGCTTGAGATTTTCGTCTTCGATTTTTCGTTTCGTCATAGCGTTATTTATACACGTCGTTTCTCACAACGTTGCAACGTTTAGAAAGTCGTTGATTTTGTTTCTGTATTTTCCATCGTTGGGTTTCCTCGTCATGTCGATCGTCGCGAATCCGAAATCGTCACTGTTCCAACAGTGGGAGCAGCATTCCGAAAATTGATTGTAGTTCATGTCTCCGCCTACGTAGTCATCGTACGCGTGCTTGAGGTTGGTGTGATCTTGACGAAACAAACATATAAAATTAGCGTTGTCGCGTACTAACTGTTTTGGAATTTTGGAAAACGTTTGAGCTAGGAAGAAGCAATCTATTCCTTTGTGACGACCTTGCGTGAAAAAGTTGCGAATTTCATTTTGATTTTCCAGGATGACGTCGTCGAACACAACGACTGAATTTTCACGGCAATCGTCGAGCGGTTTTATTTCAGATGCGAACGTTGCAATGTCCAGACCATCGTACAGTTTCATCAGTTGCTGGTATTTGGATTGCTCCAAACTTTTCGAGAACACGTACAGGTGCCTGTTCTTCCAATCTAACCAATTCGGTGCGAGGAGAAAATTGTCCACGAGTAGTGTCGTTTTCCCACACTCAGAAGGACCTACGATTAGACAGCGGATGCTGTCGGGAAGCAACTCACCGTTTTTTTTTTTCGTTTGATTTTCCGAATCCGGTAGACGCTTCACCACGTTCCACGTACTCACAAGATCACTTCGTTCGCGTCGATCCAACTCTTTTCCGGAAGTCCCAGCCATTTCACCAAAAGTTTGTCACCTTTCCTACGCAAAACTTTCTCGATGAGGTACGTGTCGGGATATTTAGTTTTAGAGAGTTCCTCTTCGTAAAATCTTCCTTTCAAAATCTCGCCGCTACTATCTTTTATTATATACGTGTGACGGTTGCCTGGTAGAACTCGAACCACCGTAAAAAGTTCCGTGCTCCAATTTTTTGTGAATCCCCTGTCGAACGTTCGCTTCAATTTACTGACCCTCACCTGGTCTCCAATTTTGTATTTTGATTTCTTGGTAGTCGTGGGAGTGTACTTTGGACAGTAAACTGTAGAAATTAAACGCGGCTCGTCAGATTTCGTAACATCAGCTGGCTTCATGCCTATCGTTCTGTGTACCGTATCATTATACGTATCGACGAGTTCCGGCAGGATGTCGACCCATTTGTAATTTCCCCGAAGCGTGAATCGTTTCCACATGTGTGTTTTCAAGGTTCGATTAAATCTTTCCACGATGCTGGCTTTGATGTGACTGAAAGTCGAATAATGTCGAATGCCATGTTTTTGAATAAACTTTTGGAATACGGCGTTGTAAAATTCTTTACCGTTGTCCGTTTGCAAAAACCGAGGTCGTCTGTTGCTTTCGCGAAAAATTAATTTGAATGCTTCCGTGACGCATGTTCCCGTTTTCGCCTTCAAAGGTAGAGCCCATGCGAATTTCGAAAATGTGTCTATGACTGTGAGGAGGTACTTGTTGCCCTTGTTCAATTTATGAACGTTTTTTAGATTACCGCTGCTCATCTCCACGAGGTCACTTTGCCAGAGGTCGTCGATGCCCTTGGTCACCACCGCCAAACGTTCGTAGTTGCGGCGTGCAGGTTTATGCAATTCTTGGACGATGGCTTGCCTAGACATTTTTTAGAGATTACGTTTGAAGAGAAGCACCAGCGTGATGGGATTCAAAGAGGGTGGCACCTCACCTGTGTTTTGAACGATCAACTTATCGCCCGCACTCACGTCGAAAACGGTAAGATCTTCGTCTTCGTGTATTTCATATACGTTGCGCGTTTCGTTCCAACGTGCCAGAGGAATGTTTCCTGCTTTCTGGACACCACGATTCGATATCAAGGTCATGGTGGGAACGCTAGCTTTTCTGCCGTGAGACCAGTACGAAAATTCGTTTATCTGAATCGTGCCATCGAGGAGAAACTTGTAGTACGGATGATAAGGATGCAACATGTACAGTTTGTTACCTTCGACGAACGTGGAGATTCTCTGCTGATTGGGTACGCTGTTGATTTCGATCGCTTGCAGAGAATGCAGTTTGGCGAATTTAGTATCGACGCTAACGAGGTTGCTGTGAAGCTGCCCCAGTGTATTTTGTACGGGCAACAAATGCTCGACTATAGTATCCGTTACTGTAGAAAATGAAGGTTTGATTTTCACTTCCACGTTCAACTGCTTGTAGTTTTCGTTGAGTTCTTGCAACTTGGCACCGAAAGAGGCCAGCGTCGATTCCTGCGTGGATTCCAGCACTCCAACTTGATTTTTGATGTTGACGACAATACTCTGAAGGTTCTCGACTTGATTCAATTTGGAACTTTTCTCGGTAAGATCGTTCACGATGCTTCGCATCTCGGTAAACTGCGTGTGAAGATCGGCGACGCTCTGCGAAGTGGGCAGCGTCGACACCAGCGAAGCAAGTTCGTCTCGAATCTGTTCCACGTTCGCCGTTTCCGTTTCCAGTCGTTTCAGCATACGTGATATGTTCCTTTTCAAAGCATGTAATTCCTTGGAGGTGGGGAGATTGGCCACCCTACTCTCGAGATCGCTCAACGAACTTTTGATGTCGCTCGATTCGGATAGTGCCGTCACGGCCGTTTTCAATTTTTCCAAATCTTCGCTCGAAGGTACGCTCGTCCGTAACGATTCCAAATCACCCTGTATGTTGTCGAGTACGTGATGAAAATGAGCAAGATTGGATTCGACGTTCAAATTTTCTAAATATTCGATCTTCTGCTGAACCGTGATTAACGTGTCCTGAATGCTCGTCAACGCGCTCGCTTCAGCGTGAATATTTTTAATTTCTTCGTTGATCAACTCCAGAGACGCCTGAAGCGTAGCGATGGTGGTTTGAATGTGTTCGAAATCTTGATAAGCCTCCAATTGAATTTTTATGTTCGCGACGCTTTTGCCGATGACCTGCAGTTCGTCTGACGATGGTAGGTTCGTCATTGTATCTTCCAAAGTCTGTAACTTGGATTTAATTTCTTCCAACGTGGTGGCGAATTCTTCTTGTAATTTGGAAACGACGATGTGCAGCGTTCTACATCAATATCCTTCACGACGGTTTGAAGTTCAGAGAAATTCTTTTCGATTGCGGAAGTTCGTTCTTCGATTTCGAGTTTTAATTTTTCCAAATCTTCATTTTTCGATTGAAATTGTTGTAATTTGGCCAAATCATTTTGAAGCGAATCCACGCTCAACTGTATATTTTGAACGCTGTCGTAAGAAGGTACGTCGACATAATTTTTTATGAGGGTTTTCAGTTCGGAATCGATTTTGAGAATGGGGTCGAGACATTGCGTTTGGAGCGTAGCGATTTCCGACTCTAAACTTTTGTTTAAGGTCTCCTGCAAAGCGATCAAATCGCTCCTCAACTTTTTAATTCGGACGTCGAGCATGAGAATCTCTTCTGCGTGGTCTACACGCTTGGTGTTGCCGAAAATATCGTTAGGCATTTTTGGTTAACGGTTATTTATAATAGGATACACGATTCGTAATTCTACGAAGAGAGGAATGAGTTTATCGTAATCTCCTAGGAGTTGAACGTAAAGATAATCTCCTGCAGAAACATCGTACGTAATGTTAGAAAGCATCTTGTTGTGCTTGATTCGAAAAATGTTCTTGCCGGTAGAAATTTTGATTTCGCCTACGTTTTCCGGATTCACGGTGATTTGAAGTTTCCCACCGATCGGAATTTCGTAGAAATGTAAATTGTTATTGAAGACGTAAAACATCTTTCCCACATCGTCATTCAGTTTCGTCCAGATACTATTGAGGTGAACAATTAGTAGACCGTTGAGTTTAGTTAACATGGAAGGTAGATCTGTCGTCGTGCGATGTACAGTCTCCATGTTTGTTTGCTTTCGGAAACCAAAAAGATTCATGCCGGTTATTTAAGAAAAAATTGAGAACGTATCTAATACAAACAACACCACAAATAGTAACTTCATCTATGGTAGATCATTTATGCTTGGGGGGGTCTAATATAAATAACACCACAAATAGTAACTTCATCTATGGTAGATCATTTATGCTTGGGGGTCTAATATAAATAATACTAGAAATAGTAACTTTATCTATGGTAGATCATTTATGGTTTTGGGGTCTAATATAAATAACAGCACAAAAAATGTGTGCAATTTAGTAACTTCATTTTTTTTCTTAGCAAAAGAATGGAGAAGAAGGAAGCGAAACGTGCATGTGACGACTGTGGGAAATATATATCCATTTCAAACTTGAGTAGACATCGGAAAAATGTGCATGGGGATGGATCAAGTAAGAGAGGGCTCGATGATGACGATCAAGCGCCACGAAAAAAGCAGAAGAGTGCCGGTGAAAGTATTCGAAATATTTTAACCAAGAAGACTTTCCAATCTGAAGAAACATCTGATCTAAACAACTTTTTTCGCTCGGTCAAAAGCAAGTTAATTTCGTCTATCACCGAAGCTTTGTTGCAATGCTCGTTGAAAATCCACCTCATCGTTTCCGTCATTTACGAAAACGTGAAAAAAGAGCGAGAAACTTTCCATCATTACACTGGTGTAAAGAGTCTCCACGCCGCCGACGTCGATGAGGTGGATGCCATTTGCAACCAGATGTTTGACGCTTTGTTGAACAAGCACGAGACTTTCGAACAACGTGGATCGGGTTGGACACTTTGCGCTTCGCCTCACACTTTAATTTTGAAGGTGGCGCGATACAACCCGATGGGAGCATCCAGCTACATCGATTTGCCTCCGGAAATAGCCAGTAAGAAAGCAATCATCAACATTCAAAATGAGGATAACAGATGCTTTTTGTGGTGCATCATTGCCGATCATCACCCAGCCAATGATCACAAACATCGTTTATGCCACTACAACAAGCCAGAATATCTCTCAGAATTTGAAAAACCTATGGCTGGTATTAATTACCCTGTAAATCTGCGAGACATTAGTAAATTTGAGGCACAGTACAAAACAGATAAAAACGAAAATATAGCAGTACACATTTTCGGATTAGACAAAAACAACACCATCTACGTTCTCAGACACAGCAACATTAAAAGTAATCGTGTCATCAGATTACTCCTGATCGAAGATGATGATAATTATCATTATTGTCTAATTCAGAATCTTCCAAAATTAATAAGAAGTCAAATTACCAGAGATCACCATAAAATTCAAGTATGCGACAGATGCCTGAGTATATTCTACGGTCGAGGAAAAAAGAATGCTGATGAAGAACTCCAAGATCATCATGAAATGTGTAGTAAACATCCGGCTACGGCTATCAAAATGCCTTCTCGAGACATGACATTTTCCAACTACAAGGCGTTACTCCGGCATCCCTTGGTGATATGCGCCGACTTTGAAAGTTTCCAACTTCCACTCGCCATCTGCGAACCGAATCCCAGCATATCGAGCACCACCGAAATTCTACATCACGAAGCCTGCGCTTTTGGATTGATGGTCAACAACACAGGCAATGTTATTTTATATCGTGGCAATGATGTTCCACAAAAATTCGTTCAAACCTTGAAACAGATGGCCATACAATTCGCTCCTCTACTAAGAAAAGACAAACCAATGGAGCCTCTTACCCAGGAAGAGAAGGATGCATACGACCTTGCCTCTCAGTGTGGCGTGTGCGAATGTAACTTCACCCTCGAAAATGTCAAAGTTCGCCACCACAATCATCACACGGGAAAATATGTGGGCCCTCTGTGTAACGACTGTAATATACAAATCAAGAAACCGAATTTTATTCCTGTATTCATTCACAATTTGGAGGGCTACGACGCCAAAATCTTCATAAAGGAGATGGGATGCGACGCTCAACCCATTAGCGTCATAGCTCGCACCAACGAGAAATTCATTTCATTCAGCAAGATGGTGGACGTTGGAAATGACAATCGCGTAGAAATTCGCTTCTTGGACTCCTACAACTTTCTGTCTTCGAGTTTGGCGACACTTGCGTCTCAACTCACCGACGATGATTTGGTCGCCACCAGGAAATGTTTTGGCGACCAACATTTAGCACTGTTGAGACGCAAGGGTGTTTACCCCTACGAATACATGACGGATGCTTCCAAATTCTCAGAAACATCGTTACCACCGAGAGAAGCATTCTACAGTCGTCTTAGCGACACTTGTTGCACCGAAGAGGACTACCATCATGCTCACCTCGTCTGGTCTACATTCTCTTGTCAAACCATGGGCGACTATCACGATCTGTATCTGAAACTGGATGTTACGCTATTGAGTGACCGTTTTCATCTCCATCGCTCGAGAGGAATAGCCGCATATGGTTTGGACCCCGCTTTCAGCTACACCACACCGGGTTATTCTTGGCAGGCGATGTTAAAATCCACGAAGGTGAAGATAGAACTCATCAAGGACGTCAATCAACTTTTGTTTGTCGAAGAGGCAAAACGTGGTGGAATCGTCCAGTGTCCTCTTCGATACGTCAAGGCCAACAATCCATATGTTGCCGATTTCGATGCAGGGAAACCGACAAACTTCTTGGCATACTGGGACATGAACAACCTGTATGGTTATGCTATGTCCGAGCCTCTGCCCATCGGAGAATACGAATGGATGAGCGAGCAGGAACTTCAAGATTGTTTGGAATGGAGCGAAGATCATGAAAATGGATGTTTCCTGAAAGTAGATTTGGAATATCCTGCATCGCTTCATCGAGAACACCATGGATTTGCGATGGCACCTGTGATGGAAACGGCTCCGGAGAAGAAGCTGATGCTCACCTTCAAGAGCAAAGAGAATTACGTGGTGCATTATCGTCTCCTACAATTCTACCTCCAGCATGGATTGGTTTTAAAGCGCGTGCACTCGGGATTGAAGTTTAAACAGATCAGGTGGCTAGCACCCTATATCGACGGCAACACTCAACGTCGAGCATCAGCTTCTTCTTCCGCAGACAAAGACCTATACAAATTGATGAACAACAGCATCTACGGCAAGAGCATGGAAGATGCCAGGAAAAGAAGAAATATCAAGTTGGTCTCCGACCCGAAGAAAATAAACAAGCTCGTCGCTCAGCCCACGTACAAGAACTTCACGATACTGAGCGACACGTTGGTATTGATCGAACATGCTCTTCGCCACATAACATTCAACACACCAATCGCCGTGGGAGTCGCGATCCTCGAGTTGTCGAAGCTGGTCATGTACAAGTTTCACTACAACGTCATGAAACCACGGTATGGAGAGGGGATCGAGGTGGCATATACCGACACGGACAGCTTCGTGTACAACATCCGCACCGATGATCTATACGAAGATCTCAAAAGCATGAGCCAGCATTTCGATTTCTCCAATTATCCGAAAGATCACGCTCTATTCGACGACAGCCAGAAAATGACGATCGGGAAGATGAAGGATGAAGTCAACGGCCGCATCATCACAGAGTTTGCTGGTCTTCGAGCGAAAATGTACGCCATCAAAATTCAGGATGAGACCGAAATAAAAAAGGCAAAGGGGGTGGGGCGTTCAAGCACAAACAAACTAACCGTAGAAGATTACAAGTCGTGCTTGTTCGACAAAAAAATCAAACGTATGACCGAACATCGGATCACGAGCACCATCGATCAGTTGCATACATCCACGATCAACAAAGTGGCGCTTGATCCCCACGACACCAAATTGAGGCTACTGGACTGCAACATCCACACCCGAGAATGGGGATACTATGACGAGAAAAAAACCTGCTCGCACCATTAGACTTCTTCATCAAAAAGTACGTATTATTTCTTGCACCTCTTTTTTTTTAAAAAAAAAACAATTATTCACACTTATTTTTGCATTCACACTTTTTTTTTATATTTTTTTATCATTTTTTTAAAAAAAAACAATCATTCACACTAATTTTCGCATTCTCACTTTTTTTTATATATTTTTTCTATCATATTATGTACACTATTTTGAGGATATTTTTTTATTTCTTTCAGATGCTGCACCCCCTACGGAAACTTTTTTAGTTCTTACACATTCTATTCTTAACCAAAAATTTTTCTTCTCTTCAATCATAAAACACACACATTACACACGGAGGTCCTCTGTAGGGAGTCATGGGGGAGTTTAAAAAAAAAAACCTATGAAACTCTACAGAGGCATGGCTTTGTTAGCCGTGGCCATTAGAACTGTGTTGGGCGCCACGCACCCCTGGCGGGATATTTTCTTTTTTGGGGGGCCAGGGATTTCCTTAACAAAAATAAATTTTGATTATCACACACACACACATTGTAGAAAATCACACCTGAGAGTTTTAAAAACAAAACATCGTGGCAGATTGCGCTGAGAGTGCAAAGTTGTGGTAGATTACACTGAGGGACCTTACAGTAAGAGGAGGCAGCCTTATAGGAAAATATCGTAAGTCATTTCAAATGTAGGTCAAAAAGCAAGGTAGCATAAAAGCAAAATTTGCAGAAGGTAAAAAAATAGCTTAAAAACTGATGCCAGAGCTTTTCTTCTGTCTAATTTTCTCTTATTGTAGGTTAGTTTAGTTCGTAAAACAAATTACGCTGAGAGCAAAAGCCTATTAGCAGGTTGTAGTAGATTACACTGAGGGAGCTTACAGTAAGAGGGAGGCAGCCTTATAGGAAAATGTCGTAAGTCATTTCAAATGTAGGTCAAAAAGCGAGGTTAGCAAAATTTGCAGAAGGTAAAAAAATAGCTTAAAAACTGATGCCAGAGCTTTTCTTCTGCCTAATTTTCTCTCATTGTAGGTTAGTTTAGTCCGTAAAACAGTTTACGCTGAGAGCAGAAGCCTATTAGCAGGTCGTGGTAGATTACACTGAGGGGGGGAGGGGAGAGGGGGGGGCCTTACAGTAAGAGGGCGACAGCCTTATAGGAAAATATCGTAAGTCATTTCAAATATAGGTCAAAAAACGAGTTTAGCATAAAAAATAGCTTAAAAAGTGATGTCAGAGCTTTTTCTGTCCATTTTTATCTCATTGTAGGTTAGGTTATACCCAAAAACAAAAACCTTGGTGATTTTTCGAGTGAGGAGTTGGCAACACTGCTCATGCCTTACGAGAGAAATCCATTAAGGCGAGAAAGTAGGTCAAAGGACTGGCCCAGAACGTAGCATTCCACCTACTATTTCGTATAGCCGCCATTTTGTTTTTTAGCGATTTGGAGCACATAGCTTAAAATGTCAGATTGGAAAACATAATATTTGGATTCAGCATGCCCAAAAACATAATGTTTGACACCAAGATCACTATTTTCTTTCTGCTCCCTCAAAAGTTATATGGAGCTCATTTCGTATGGCCGCCATTTTGTTTTTTAGCGATTTGGAGCACATAGCTTAAAATTTCAGATTATAAAACATAATATTTTAATTCAGCATGCCCAAAACCATAATGTTTGACACCAAGATCACTATTTTCTTACTGCTCCCTCAAAAGTTATTTGGAGCTCATTTCGTATGGCCGCCATTTTGGTTTTTTTTTAGCGATTTGGAGCACATAGCTTAAAATTTCAGATTGGAAAACATAATGTTTGGATTCAGCATGCCCAAAACGTAATGTTTGACACCAAGATCACTATTTTCTTTCTGCTCCATCAAAAGTTATTAGGACCTCATTTCGTATTGCCGCCATTTTGTTTTTTAGCGATTTGGAGCACATAGCTTCAAATTTCAGATTACAAAACATAATATTTGGATTCAGCATACCCAAAAACATAATGTTTGACACCAAGATCACTATTTTGTTTCTGTTCCTTCAAAAGTTATTTGGAGATCATTTCGTATGGCCGCCATTTTGTTTTTTAGCGATTTGAAGCACATAACATCAAAATCGAGAGTGGCAAACAAAATATTCGGAATCAGCACATCAATTACATTCAGAAAATGTTGTTTGCCCGCTTTTCCTCAAAAATGCTTCCTACACTTTTTACAGCCACATTTCTGAGAATTTGCACCAGGCTATATGATTTTCGTTGTGTACTGCAACTCAGTACTTCAAGTGTAAAATATGACCAAAAAATGCATTTTTTAAAGGTCATTTCTTGTCAATTTTAAGGTCATCAAAATTCTAGGAATGTGCCTAAACCAAAAATGGATTTAATAATGTCTAGTTTGTTTATTGCTCTAATTTCAAGAACTATATTTCTGCAGTTTCCTCGCTTCGAAGGTCCAGTCGCTGATTCTTTTCTCGCAACCAAAGATCAACCAACCAGGTCCCAGGACTTCGCCATACGTCATAGGGGCGCAGCGACTAGAGTGAAGTGAGAAAACTACTTTAAAAAGTCATTAAACAAGAGTCGTTAATTTCGGACCAACGCCATTTTTTTGTCGTCCACGGGGAACATGTCATTATGGAATCCCGGTCCTGTTTTCGGGAGAAGGCAGGAAGCAGGAATATGAACGTCTTGCCTTGGATAACAGCGAGAGTACGAGGAGATAAATCTGCAATGAAATGCATTCTGTTTGTATTCTATTGCTCTTCGAAAAACCGTACTTTTTCACTTGGGTTAAAGCATTGTGTGATTAATGGCTATATATTTCATGAGCAGGCTACCACAAGTCAATACGATATCCCCGTTGTGTACGTACACATTTGCAGGGTGTTACATAAATGAAATTATACGGATCGGTGTAATGGCTTTCCAGTAAATAATTGATTACGGTCATTCAAGAGTTTCAAGTTCGATCAGATTCTGGCGCCATTTATGATTCGCCAACCGGGGCATTGTTGAACTGTGTAGAACAAAATGCAGTATTATAAAAATGAATTGGCGTGACCATACATATCCAAAACGTTGTTACTAAAATAGAAATTGCTTGGTATATTTGCACTTAATTATGGCAATTTAATGATTTGTTACCGTTTCAGTTGTAACGTTTGCAACAGTACATTAAACTGAGTTTCTGGTTCATACGATGAGCAGTCTTTCATACAATTTAAAAATCGAATTTCAAGCCCTTGGCACTCGCTTGGGTTATATAAGTTACGTTGCAAAGAGCATGATTTATACTTCATAAACTATTATTTCACTTGAAATAATCCGTTACAAACTCGGCTTGCATTCTAAACACAAGAAATGTTTAAAGCTGCAGACAGGCATATGTTGAATCTTCTGAACTTGAACACAGCTATCCGTCTACTTGATTGAACGTCATTTTCTTGCACCAGTCTGACACCGGGATGCACCTGCACTACACCTAGTGCCAAAAAGTGAAGCGTTCTTGAACTCCGTGAGTTCCCGTTATTTTATAAATATTTGTACAACAGAAAAGAAATAAAGGCTTGTTTGTGAGTGTAAAAGACAATCACGAAGCAATCGTTACGCGCAAAATAATTCTACAATAGTGTTAAGAAGTTTAGAAGAAGGTATGTTGATCGATATTGTACTATTTTCATTGATTTTACTTTCAGAGATACTGATATGAACATTGGCAGCGATTAGGGGGAGGGTAGTTCCCCCCCCCCCCAAATACAAACACTTTTTTGCCTCTGCACTATGACACCTTAATGCTAACCCTTGTCTACCAAGGAAAAGTAAACTCTCCTTGACCCAACCTCCAGTTTTGGCTCCCAATCGCTGCTAATGAACATGAGGTAAGAACGCTTTGAAGGCCCACATGCTTCTCTCATTTGCTGACTCGTGCTCAGCGCATCGAATCCCATCGGCTCTGCTTTCTGGCTCTCTAGACGGCTGCCATTGCTTTCGAGTAGCTTCCCAATTGTCCTCACGGTGATGGGTCACTGATGGATGTCCCACTGGGGACCCAATTTGGGCCAAGGGCCTTCCGATGGTGTAATGGTAATATCTTCGCCTTGTAATCAAGGGATTCCGGGTTCAGTATCCGCTGGAGGATATAGTGGTTCGCATCTCACCCTAAATTATAGTACCAGTCCCGATTACCTATCTGTGCATGCAGTGTACTTAAAACTGAAACTCATCTCGCAAATCACCGTTCGCACAAATGACCAGAGCATTAACATTTCCTCTACGTGTGAGTTCCAATGAGCTTCTCCAAGAAGAATTGCTAAGTTTATACCAGTTTTGGTGGCAAACAAATAGAAATTTTGTCCTTAGAGGCATTATACAATTTCCACTCTGCCTAAATTTCCCCACCCTCTCTCAATTTTCTCTTCGCTATAAATTCTAGAGCTTCTGACCGTTCATCTATGAACCCAACTGCAATAGCAGCCCTGCTTTAAAAAGAAGTTAACTTCCATCCAGAGTTCTTTTCCTGCATCCTAAGAAGGTACTCCCGGGCCGTCTCAATTCACCCACCTTAATCACTCTCATAATAACTTATACACTTCGTTATTGCAACTTAATTTTCATGAACCGTTTCCCGTAACTGAGCCATATATTCTTCTTAATATTCTCCTCTCAAAGTTATGGAGTATATTTTCTTCTCTCTTGGTGAGAGGCCAAATTGCGCTTCGTATACCATGCTTTCGGTATCCTCTCATCAATGGATTGAGCTTATGTGTTGGAGTTACTGTGTTCATGTGACATTGTTTCAAGAAATTTGAATTCTTATATTATTACTCTAATATACATGATATCCATACGATAATTATCTACAAAGAAATAAGAATTTGTATCGTCAAAACAATGTGCTTACGCCGTTTACCATGTGATTAAGACAAAACCCTCTAGTATATCCGCGTGGCTGCTCACGCTGTGTACATTGGCCTTGACAACTGAAGAACGTTGGTGACATTTGCAGGTCGACCAAGTCACCAGATTTAAACCACATGAAAAAAGCTAGCGTACAAAGTAAAAAAAGACAGACAAAATCTGACTAGCTGACATTACACACACACCATGGGCGTATTTAGTCCTAGCACACTAGGCACCTGCCAAGGACGAATGATTTACAGAGGGGGACAGCGGCTCTGAAGCTAGCACGTTTCATTATTATATAATTTTCAAAATCTCTTTTTTTAAGTAAGAGTTTAAGAGCAAAAGAAAGGTGAACTTATGTTGTAGTGGCCTAATTCCTTGGCACCCAAGGTCACCCAACATAACTCCTTTGGATTTTTCTCTGATGATATGTGAAATGCATTGTTTATTGAGCTGTCTCGAAATTTCATCTTGAAATTAGCGCGACAAACTAACAAAATAAGCACATGTACAAGTGTACTAACGAACAACATAAAACTATTTATCTATCAATCTATTATATTAGTTTCGTTGTATCTTCATTCCGTTCTCTTTATCCACCTTTTGTATTTAATTCAATATCCCATGACAAGCAGATCGTTTCAAGTTGCCATAGTACATTTCATTAATCATTCTAGGGTTTTATTTGTTTATTGTTTTCTCCCAGTAATATGTTTTAATTGTTTGTTTGAATGTTGTTGTTAGTGTTGTTAAATTTATAGTTTCTGGCTTAACACAGTAAAATGAAATGTTTAAAATCCCTGGACTTTAACACTGGAGGCTGAAGCTATTTTCGGTTTCGAGAAATTCGGAGAACTGTCTAGTCTGTTTAAGGATACAGAATGAAGTTGGTCTTATCTGTGTAAAAGTTTGTTGTATCGGTTGTATCTGGTTTATGTATGTGACAATAGCATTATATCGCTGTGAGTGTTGCTTTCCGACATCACGTCCTGAGAGACTCTTTCCAGCCGCTATATTAAGGAGGGTCACATAACCCTACCTCGCACGGAGATTGGGTACCTATCGTGACGCTGTAGTCCTGGGCTCCCACAAAAAGGAACGTCACAAGTAACAGTCATAGCTTCATTTCGTCTCCCGTCAATATTTGGTATTGACGACCTTCCAGAGAACTCTGTGTACATTGTAATACCCTCCACTTAAATCCACTTTTTGAAGTGCCCTCGTATGTCTTCTGGGTGTGCTGGGCGGTATTCCAACAACTGTCGCGGTTATGAGAAAGTCTTTTACTATCACAGGCAATGCTCTTCCTTGTTTGATATACGCATTTCAAGCTAAATTGACTCAATTACAATGTTAAAACCAGACCACGCATTTTGTTACAACTTGCAGTAAAACTGTAAAACTTACAGTAGCAATTTTTATCCTTATATTGCTAACATACATAGTCGTTGGAAATGAGGCCTCTCCGATGGCGCAGTGGTAGCGTCGTCGGCTTGTAATCAAGGAGTCCCGGGTTTGATACCCTGTGGAGGCACATGGTGGTTCGGATTCCACTTTAAACTATAGGTCCAGTACCGATTAGCCTTACTGTGCATAAAGTGGACTTAAAACAACAAATCAAACCAAATCGTTGGAAACGAGTATCAATTCTTCCCTCGACACTAGAAATTGAACTCAATCATGTTGTGATCATATATCCAACCTATCTGCTACGTATTTATAAACAACACTAGTTTTCTGATAAGGCAAATTCTTACTCCCTCCTCAAAAAACAGGAAAAGTGCTGTGTCACCCGCAAGTCACGCCGACTTTTCTCACCGAATGGGCAACTGAGACACTGATAAGTGCTGCTAACACCACTGAAATGTCAACGCCATCTACCAAATAGTACCGAAGTTATTAGCTCTGTTACAAACTGGAGGCGTTACAACCAGATCAGCTCTCCCGGGCCACAAACCCTACGCAAACCTTTTAACTCGTGCTACAGTGCAACTGTAGTCTTAACCAGGAAGCAATAAATTTCCGAGATTCGTAATTGCTGGCAAAGTCTCTACAATAAGATATGTTCATAATTAGAGTGCAATTTATTCAACTTCAGCTTTGTCAGTCTCCTTTCGTGTCCCCTAATTTCGCATAATGTAAATACCAAGGGAACAATATTACTTCGTGTCGCATTGCTAGATGTTCGTTACTTTTTTTCTCTCTCCTTTTGTTACTCCAACTGTTGAACGCGTCTGTTGTTACAGTGCACGCTGGCTGGCAGGTTCTCGCCTCTCTCAGTCTCTCAACAAAGAACGTTACACGCAACGCTGGAACGCGCGTCCCATGAGTCGACACAAAGCTAACGCCATGCTGGGTTGCATACATCCGCAGGAGGATAAGGGTGTTATCTCAACGCTCATTGTGTGAATCGGAATGCTGTTCAGCCCTTTGCCTCGGAATTTTCTCCAGGCGTAACATATACAATGTCATATTAAACGTTACTAACTTTTTTAAAGTCCTTGACATGTTCTCGCCCAAAAGTATATTGCCGATCTAAATTATGAATTAAATTCATTAATTTTACATAACAGCACAGTGAATTTACATTTTCAATGTATTTTTGTTTCAAATTTATGAATTGTTATTGAACAAAAGTGTGAATTTATATTTTGAACGATTGTTTTCCTGAAAACTTGTAAATTATTATGATTGCTTTCCTAAGAACTAAAATTGTTACTTAGCAATACAGCGAAGCTACATTTTGAATGTTAGTTTTCTTATTAGAAATTGATGTTTAGCAACGCAATGAATTTCAATTTTGAATGATAGTTTTCATAAAAATTTAGAAATTGTTATTTAGCAATATGAACAAATATTTTAAAGATTTTTTAACAATGCATTAATTCATTCATTAACGCGCACTTAAAATTCACGAGTGAGAATCAAATCGAAAACATAATTTGTTTTTGTCTTTTATTTAGTAAAATTCTGAATGCAGGATTGTACAAGTTTGCTGTAGTTGAGCATAGAACCAAGGCTAATCTACATATATTTTAAAGTCCGAGTTAATGCCTGTATATCTTAGGAAGTTTAATCTTTGAGATGCAAGCTCTGTTGAAGGTCTTTCCACACATCTGCCTGCGAACTAAGGCCATTGTCGAACTTCCTCCTCCATTTGTAAGCTTGCTGGTGTGGTAAACATGAATAAAATATATTGAAGTTCCATTTGCGGGAGAATTTCTGTAAGTGTTAGGCTACCAGAAGGCAAGAAACCACTACTTTTCACTCGGACAAGTGTGTGGAGGAGGCGCCATGTTTAAAATTATAAAAATAACGTTTAAGAGATTGCTTTCTCAGTGTCGCAGCTTTGAGTTCGTTTCTGCAAGTGACAGTTGATACCTGGTGTAAATTTGAGATGTATGCAATCTGTCCTATACTTTTGTGTCCCCCTCGTATATTGATTTTTGCGAACTAGCTACGTAATGTAAATATCAGGAAGCAATATACGAATCAAGGTTGTCGTTCAGGATACGGTGCAAGTTGTAGTAGTTTCAGGGTGCTTTTTCTATACGTCTAACAACTGTAATTTTTCTTTGACGTTTCATCCATGGGGAAGGGGAATATGTTACCACAACGGGAGCATTGACAGATAATGATCATTATTAAGGTTGGGATTTTGATGCATTTGCGTCTTTTTTTGGAAAGCCCAATACATTGCTCAGCTAGATGTTCATGGATTCATAACAATAAGAGCCCAACAAAGCATTTTTGATGGAACATTTTGGTGCATTTTTGTCGAATTTGCAGGATATTGCTTTTTTAGTATGGTTCAAGGCATTTTAGTGTAATTCTTAACAATTTTTAAACATTTTTTTATGCTTTCACAAGAGAAGGGATATTTCTCAGTGTTCTTGTGTGTTTTCTTAAAAAGCAGTTCACTTGTTTCTTGCCAGTACGAAAGTTTCAGAATAACTACTTTGTTTCCAGAGAATCTGGTAAATCCTTCCTTGTGGAACAAAGAGATCTAGTGAAAAAGTGACAAGTGATTTAGAAAAAGTTCATGGCAAAGTGGGAAAGAAAGTATCAAAAAAATTATCCTGCTTTTGACAAATATTAAGGGTTTAGTACGCTATGTTCAATTGTTTGGAGAAAATATTTCTCCCAGAGAACCACCAGGGGATTTGCAAGATTGTGATATGGTTTACGTCAAGTATGCTCGTTTAATATCGGTAGTGGTGGAAAGAAGTTTTTACATGTTCAAATCTTTACTTAAGGGTAATCGGCAGACACTCTGCTGGTGATAACCTATGTATGTTGTTAGTAGTACATTGTAATGCAGACTGGTGCTTGAGTGATTGATTGGTTGGTGTATTTTATTTCCCTTATCTGACACTTTTGGTTAATCGCGAAGATGAGAATGAGTGATAATATAATGAAACTGGTGAAGGGACACTCACAAAGAACCCGGGACCCCTGGCGTCGTAGCATGGTGTGCTAACCACTCCGCCACGGAGGTTTTTGCTGTTTTTAGGGTATTATTGCATTTGTAAAGAGGATTTTCTGATATTTTATTGTGTATTAAAATAAAAAACCGTAATCATCAGTGGATGACAGTCGAAGGCAGGCTTGCGCGGCCTGTCGTGCCGCTGCTGTTGATTGGCTCGTTCGCAAGCGACATGTGTCGCCTGTCGCTTCGGTCTGAAATTGCTTTAGAAATCCTATTATGAAGAACACAGAGTTTATGAGGTTTTTATTCCGTGTAAGCGGAACTGCATCATCTTCTCTCATACGAATACACAGGACAGTGTTAACGCATCGTGGTGGAATATTACTTTTGTCTCGTCTCTTTTAGCCTGTGGCTCGCGAGGGAATTCCTCCAGTAAAATTTCCAGAATCTCCTCCGGTGTCTCCCACAGGACCTCCTACCCTTCCATCCCGCAGGAAGAGCCCGCCACGAAGACAATCACAGGAAAAAAGCGTTACGGTGGAACACTTCGGTAGGGGCCCAGAAGACAAAACAAATAACTCCGGTCTTTCGGCGGCGACGTTTGATGAGAGACTAAAACAGAAGCGCCTCAACTTGCGATTGGAGGAAGCGCGTATAAATGAAAGAGACTGCTGGCAAGGGGATCTGCGGCCGATGAGTACGCCTGGCTTGCTCTTTCCCTCGGGAATTTCCCCCAGGATGAGATGCGAGGACGAGATTTCCCTTGGATGATAAGAGATCGGTTTTATTTTTTTCAAGTTCTCTTTTGTAAGCTTTTCCTTCTTTTTTCAAGCAATTTTCAGAGTCGACATCCAGCATTGGTCCTTTTCCACTCTACTCAGCTGAATCTGTATATTTGCATAACTAAATTAAATTAACTAAATTTTTGAATTTACGAAAGAGGAACAATGTAGATGTCTGCACGTTCTACAACTGCAATAGCTTCAAATGGATTAAAAATTTTTGGTGTACCCTTCAAAGTGTACGAGGGAGAAATATCTAGAACACTTACCTTAAACAAAGGTGTTTAAAGAACCTTATGAGAAAGGTTAGTGCAAGGCTGTAAAGGACCTACCAGCACAAGAAGTACACACACATTAAAAAGGTGAAGATAGACAAATACTTACTCACAAGGGAGGTTATCTAAGTGTCCCCTCCGATTTCCATGAAACGCGGCAGGTGTATAGAGGGGCCCGAAGGAAGAAATACGTGTTTTTTTTGTTTCGGCTAAAAAACTCTTTTAGGGGCAAAACCCCAAATTTGTCATCTTGACATTTGAGGGGGGATTTTGCACCCTAAAACCGAAACAAAAAAACACGTATTTCTTCCTTTGCGCCCCCCTCTATACACCTGCCAAGTTTCATGGAGATCGAAGGAGACACAGGGGGTCAGATCCCCATTTCAATTTGTCCTCATCTTGACATTTGAGGGGACTTTACCCCATAAAACAGTTTTTTAGCAGAAACAAAAAAACACGGTTTCTTCCTTTGCGCCCCTCTATACACCTGCCAAGTTTCATGGAGATCGAAGGAGACACAGGGGGTCAGATCCCCATTTCAATTTGTCCTCATCTTGACATTTGAGGGGACTTTACCCCATAAAACAGTTTTTTAGCGGAAACAAAAAAACACGGTTTCTTCCTTTGCGCCCCTCTATACACCTGCCAAGTTTCATGGAAATCGGAGAGGGACACAGGGGTCAGATCCCCACTTCAATTTGTCCTCATCTTGACATTTGAGGAAGGGTTTTGCCCCCTAAAACAGTTTTTTAGCCGAAACAAAAAAAAACGTATTTCTTCCTTTGGGCCCCTCTATACACCTGCCACGTTTCATGGAAACCGGAGGGGGACACTTAGATAACCTCCCTTGTCAGTAACAGTGTAAGATGCCATCTCTTATCAAAAAGCTAAAAGAACATCAGTTAAATACAGTCATCATCTTCAAACATGGATGAAAAACAGTTGGTAAGGTTAAAATTTTATCTGAAGAAAGTAAAACCGGTACATTCGATAAGAACATGTCGAACATTTAGAATAACATTACACACACAACACATTGGAGGGTCCAGTCCTTGCAGCAAATGACCATGGGTGAGACGAATGTGCCCAGTTAGAAGTCAAATTAAAATTACCTCAAGCTTCGAATAGCTTTTTCTAACTTACAACTGTGCATTAAACTTATTATAGAAAGGATGTTCATGGGTAAACAAAAGAGAATCGATCAAACAATTCGATCATTGCAGGTGCAAAAAGAATCTCTCAATTTTACCAAATTTCCAATGTAAACGAGTGAAATAAAGATTACCTTGGTGATTATTTTGTAATGAAAACATCAAACAGAATGGGTCATTTAAAATGTTTAAGCGATATAGCAAAACAAAATTACCGGATCTTTTTATTAAAGATTTAAGGAACAATAAGAATAGTTTCCAATGCATTTGATTCATTGATTCGGTTTATTTTACTTGGTTTCTCTGCCACTCTTGGCTAATCGCGAAGATTCGGATGAGTGATGATATGATGGAACATAGAACACCCATGACTAGACCGGGGGACCAAAGAACGAGGAAAAACTCTTAAGTTAGCAACACTGTAAACTCTATCAAAGGGCTTTCCTTGTTGAGCTTCCTACAAATGTATCCAACCTCAAAACAATAAAAATACTATGTACAGTCACGGGCACTTCAAGCCCATTGACTTCTAATGATATTACTACAACCCAGAAGTGTCCGTGACCATGAGCGTCCGGAAGAGGGGGGCAAGGAGGGCCATGGCCCCAACTGGAAAATGAAAGTAAACCAAAAATTATATATTTCACACGTATAATTTCATTTCAGCCACAATCATATGTGTTAATTATTGCATGAATATGATAAATTCAAATTTAAGCTATGTTTTTGACGGAATAACACTATTATTGGGGAAAGTGTGTCTTGTTTGCCCCCCTGGAAAAAAATACCATCCTTGCCCCTCCCTAGAAAAAATCCTGCGGACGTCCATGTCCGTGACTGTAGTAGTAGGCTGTGCATGCGGCAATAAAACTGTCCACAAATTTCGAACGTAAAAGCACTGAAATTATTTTCTGGTTAACGCTCTTTTACCCTTGGTGGTGGAAGGGTTAATGATAAAAGTGCGCGGATCTTGTAAGAGACACGGTGATGCCTAATTGATTATTAATCACCCTCTACGCAATGAACCGCGCACCGAGAGACCTCTGGTTTCAGGAAGGGTCTGGAATGTTTACACAGCTTCCGGCGAGATTCGAGGTATCCATGGTGCGTGGTTGTTGTTTCCCAGGATCTCCCGCGCCCACCAGCATGGCATTTGCGATAATGACCTTTTCTGTAGCGCCCCCTGAAAGGGCAATGATTAAAACACCTAGCTTGGTTGCCGGGAGAGGGCCCCCACAGCAGCAAATTTCTCCAACAAAAAAGAAATAAACATTCTATCAGTTTCTATGGAGACTGGTTTATTTACACGAATCCACGACTTTTGCGACACCGTCGTATGCGACACTAGCATTTCTGCCGTCATATGCGACACTGTATGGAAAATATATTCCATGGCAGTTGCGACACCATCTGCGACACAAAGTGTAAATAGCTTCCCGTCACACTTTATCCAGGCTTAGGACTGGCAGCATCATGGAAGCTGTTTTTTTTTTTTTAAACCTTTATTAGTTTTCCTTCACACTGGCATCATGGAAGCTGGGTGTTTAAAAGCTGGATGTATTTATCCTTTGTCAATGACGGACTTTTTAGATCCCTTGTCAGTATAGGAGCAGACTGCAATCCCTTGGCAATGTAGAAATGTAGAATGCGTCGTTTCTCCTGTAGTTGAACCAACATCTTACTATTTTCATTCTAATTTCTGAACGTACGCCATTCTCCTCAAAAAGCGCTTAAGATCTCTAGGCATTTCATAGTCGGCAAACGCTCTTTGTATTCTCTCATCTTATGTAATGTACTGACGTCGTCTACGTTTCCCATTAAGATTCAATGCCCTCCTCTCACATAAGTAGTCGTTGTACACAGATTCTAATCTTAAAGTCTTCACTAATAGGTACACGTTAGGACTTGACTTTTCCGTCAATACATTAACTGTATGGTTCCATCCCTCGACTGCATTGTTAGTCCTGTGCCGCTGTTGGGAGCAGTTCCACATGGAAATGTCGAAAACAGAGTTGTTCATCCACTGTTCAACGAAATCCAAAAATTTTCTCAATATGTCGTGGTTTGGCGCATCTTCCATCACACACAGCCATCCATCATCGACGTCAGCCACAGGGAGGTAAGCCAGAGCTGAACGAACACATTCTTATACACAGCCGCACGTCTGGATCTGTTTTGTAATCGTTTGTCAGTCCCAACTCCTGCACCTTTCGCCATAAACATTGGTTAAAGTGATAATTACAACCACTGATCTGAGCCTCGGGAAATACTTCCTTCAGAGACGCTATTGCTGCTGCATGTACGCAAATGTCGCTAATTCTGGTAAACAAATTAGAAATCGTAGGAGAAAATCCAAGCAGTGTCGCTTATGACGGAAAAAAAACTGTTTTGCTTTAGTGTCGGAAATGTTGGAACTCCTATTTACACGCCGCAAAGTGCACGGACGAAGCATCGCCGGGAAAAACATGTGACAATTGCCGCTGTGGTTTAGTTTTTGTCGATGTTGGGGTGGCAAGGGAGAGCGGGGTGCAAGGGATTCGGTTTCAATAGTTCGGTGGTGGTGAACGAAACGGAAGCCTTTTGTTTCGAATTGCGAAACGGGTTATCAATCGGACCTTTTCAATCTCCCATGTCCGCGCTTGCATATCCTCGCCGTTAAGTGGACGCTAAACATCCTTCTCAATTACGTTCACAAAGCAGAGAAAACAAAACAATGGGGATGCTGGATGTTCGATGCAATCTCCCCTACACCCTCTCATCCTGGATACAAGCTTGCATCCGTTGTTTTTTACCTTTATTCATGTTCCACTTAGCCTGAGTGCGATCTGAACTGGAGAGCTTGTCCCCAAAATGGAGTTTCCATACTCAAAATGCACAGGCAGTGGTTTCTCTGAGGTAAACCTACCCCCTTCACATTTGCAACATACCGTGAAGGCATATGTGGAGATAGAGCTTCACAATCGCAATGTCGGCCCATTTGTGGAGGTGTTGTGATCACCACCACGCTCCGGCCTCCTTTCTCTTTAACCCTTTCAGGCGTCCATTCTAGAGGTTGGGTGAACCGATTCCATGAAGGACATTGATGGAAAAGTTCCCACCTGAAACCAGCCATCCCGGGAATCGAACCCGAATCTCACGCGTGGCACTCAAGACGCCCTACCGACTGGAGCACCACGGCTCTTGTTACCTAACTCTATATGACGGAATAGCCTCCTGGCTGCATCTAATAAGTACCGAAAATGTTCGCCATAGTGGACGAGGTAACAAGTGGTACCTGACTCTTATAATACTTCAGAAACTTTTACAAGCACAAGTCTAAATAAGATGTTGGAGGTGCCAGATTTACTGAATTAGTTCTGAAATTACGTCACTATTTAAATTCGAGTCAAGCATGGGTATAATTCCTACTTTTCAACCCCTGTAGGCTAATCGTAACAATAAGGATTAATGATTCATGACATTGAAGAAGGGACACAAAATAATCTGACCGGGACTCGAACCTGGAACTTGTGATGGCAAGATCATGACGTGCATGGTCACCAAGGCGCAATTTCATGAAGCATATATTGTTTGATCAACTCCTGAAAAATTACTTTTCTTTGTATCGAGATTAGAATCCAAAATGTTTATGTCAAGCATCAAAAAACAATTAAAACAAAGCTGACATATAAAATTCCCTAACAGTCTTCAATCAAGAACGAAGAGAATTTTCTTAAAATGTACAGTCATGGAGATTTCTGGGTTGTAACGACTCCATATATTTTCAATAGGATCATTACAACAAAGAAGTATCCGTGACTGTACAAGGGTCATACAAAATATGAAGATTTGGCAAAGGGAAAGATTCAGGGTGAGTCTATCTTGTGAATAGAATAGAATTTCAAACCTTAAAGAAGATTTCTAGTAATTCATACCATAATCCATATTCTGACTTCAGTAGTCTACCCGTTGCAAAGGTTGAAGTGTGCCGAGTGTGTAAAGTAACGCGGGAGGGAAGAAGAAGACAAGACATCAATATTTTCAGAGGTTGGTCTGTATTAGAGCGAAATGGGTCAACTTTTTCAAGATGTCGGATAAATTTTCTTATCTCTGTTTAACCTACATTTTCTGGGATTATGAAGTGAAACTATGTATAGTTTAGGGCACAAACTCTGTTACAATTTTTCAATAAAATCCTTATAATAGTACGTTATGTATATGGAAGCTTAGATTCCGAATTGAGGACCAATTGCAAATTTTGTTGGCAGAATAACTGCCTTGAATTTAGTGATTTTTTAAGCTGAAATTGCCACAGCAGTGAGATACCTCGAATTGCATTTGTGTCTTACACACAAAAGTAAATGCATCCATTGAAACAAAAGAACGTATAGAATGTGTATGTACCTCAGGCCAAATGTTTAAGTGCATCATCGAGAGAAATGCAGTAACGTGCATCAAAAAACGCAGAGAAAGAAATACAAATGATGTACAAAAATGCATCAAATGTAAAAAAAATCACACTTCGGTGCATCAATCGATGCGTTTCTGGTGCAACAAACAGATTTGATGCATGTAGTTTTCTGTGTGCAGATAGCGAAGGACCCAATATTCCATGTGTTACGGAAGCTTTATATTCTGTCAATGGGAAAGATGTTATGGTGATTTTTTTATAACATCTAATCACCTTGAAATACTGGTACAAACCCGTATTTGAACAGAACAAACGCATTTCAATATGGCGTATTTTCCAACCTTCCGCATCCATACTCTAGCAAGTAAACTTTGCGTAATTGAAGAGATGTTCTGCATGTCCCAGTGGGCAAGAACAGACCCGGAATAAACTGTTCACAACCACTGAAGCAAATTTGTGTGTTTTAACCGAATTCAAATATTGACTTTCTTTACAAAATCGACTGTGTTCTGTCGTTGCTATTCCTTCTCGTTTCATATTGTAATAAATGCATGCGTTTCCTGTGTTTTGAACTGGTAAAGAGCAACTGAAGTTATCGAGAACTGTGGAACTCAACGGCCTGTTAAATGAGTGACATATTCCATCAAATAATTTCAACAAAAATATATTAAACTTTGACTAATATTTCATATCAGGCCGTTAAAATTAAACCATCACGAGTATTCAAAGTGAGCAAACCTGATGGAGATAATAGAACTAGTCTTACCTTAAGCAGGCAGAGTGTAACAGATTCTGATGATGTCTATAGGCACTGGTAACGTCGGAGATTACTCGATCCGAACCTGGAAGGTGTCAAAACAGCAATATTTAAACATCGTTATTCAAGAAAATTCCCACAAAAGTGTAAAAATATAGCTACATATTCAAACCAAGAACTCAAAATGCTGACCAAGGAGAAAAAAAGATTAAAACAAAAACTAAACGTTACGTTTCAACCTTCTAGCAAGGTCTTCAGAGACTGTACAAATGAAGTAAGGTACAAAATAGGAAGATATTTATCATATTATGTCATTTGCATTTGGTACAGAGTCTGAAGAAGACCTTGCTAGAATGGTCAGCATATTGAGTTTTTGGTTATCATGGAAACAAGGCTTAATGGTGTTAACATATTCAAAGTTAATAATAAACATATTTCATAGTAGTCGATGTTTCAGTTTCTTGAAAGCTGACTTTACAGTAAATCTGTAATAATTACAATTGTTATTCTGTTCTATTGCAAGATATTTCAACTCGTTTGTTAAATTTTCAAATTAACAACCATCCAACACAAACTCATAATTTCAAATATAGGAAACCAGGGCAAGAGTAAGCATGGCATTTCCTTAGAGTTCGCAACACCGCTAAACAAGTGAATAGCAAAAACTGGAAAGACATCATAGATGCCGAGTGTTAAAGGTAACAGGAAGTTCGGCCTTAACTGTGATACCTAGCAAAGTGTCGTATCATTGAAAACTGCCACCTGAGCAAATTTTTTGCAGGTATATGTTACATCTGATAGCGTAGTATATACGACAAGTTGAAGGTTGTAAATTTTCGTCCAAAATGTTTCATTCCTAAGTATTACTTTGACATTGTATTGAAAAAGAATACGTCCCCAGCCGGGAGCTGGCCATCTCGAATGTCAAAGACGGCAATGCTGGGGCAAGAAGGAACTTGCACTCTTTCCCATCTTCTAGAGGTTTTAGCTATATCTCCACTCTCTCTCACAGCAGTCTAACACAGGGTTAGGGGAAAATCAACTGTTCTTACAGTATCTGCTACCTTCATTTGGTGCAAAGGTACATAAACCTTAATCTCAAAACTCAGCTAGCTTATCTACAGGGTAGGGTTCTTTGTAGACAACGAAACCAGACAGGATGCCTTCCAATGGAGACGTTTAAACGAATATATTATGTAAACACAGGATACATGGAGTAAGAATTTTACATGATAAGCTACATTCTTCTATAATTTTCTCGTTTACAGTCAATTTTCATCTCAATATTCTTCCTTCGTAATGGGCAGATCTGGATCGGGACTTCCTTCTTAATGGACGGCCTGGATCTGGACTTCCTTCTCGATATGGAGGATCTGGACTTCCCTCTGGATTTCAATTTATTTCGGTTTTGACTATTTAACGAATTCCTTTATCCTTTTCCAACCTTTTCCTCTAAGCTTTGGGAATAATACTAATATCCTCCCTTGGGGCTGCAATTGGAACGCGCCACCACTAACTAGGTACAACAGAGTGTATACTTGGTGCAAACGATTTACACGCGCATCAAGTAGGTGCTACGGTTAAACCGCGCAACCAAAAAGTGCTGTGGGGCGTCGATCAGAACGCGCTCGCCACTGATGTAAATCAATCATACAGATGCAATATCTGTTCAAAGACACAAGCTTGTATCAGTGCTTTGACTTCCTTAATTTTCATATTAACTTACATGTGATCACTGATTTGATTTATAAAATATATATATTAATTTACTTCTTTCATATTTATTCTTTGTCTTCTTGTAATATATTCTATTGTTTTTCATCTTTCCAATTTTCTTTGTTCTTATTTATAAAATTATTCACATATATTATGCCAATTCTTAACCTTGCACGCCTGGTGCTGCCATCTCTATTCGTCTTTGGCAAACTATTCACATTACTTGATCCTATTGGGTACGTAACATATCACAACATAAAAATATGCTTGTGAAAAGAGCAAGGTAAACAAAATGTGCCAGCTATGCCAATAGAAAGTCATCATTGGAGCCAGAAGTGCGAGGTAAACAATCCAACAAAATAAAGGGTCTACCAATTTGAACGTCAGAACTTTGAGAGAGTAATGTGGCAACACTGACTGGAATGACGAAATTGAACTGTGACAACTGTGTGCAGTAGTCTCTGGCAAGTTATCGTGGAGAGATACACAATGCAACAACGCATAGAAATTACTCGAATTTATTATTAAAATTCGTGTTCAGTTCGACAGACATTTCGTGCATTGAGAGGAATTTATGGTCAACATGATCGACCGACAGAACAAACAAAACTGTAGGATTTGGGCAGATGAAAATCCGCAAGTGGTTCTGGACGTACCCCTTCATCTTAAGAAAGTGACTGCGTGGTGTGTTTTTTGGGCCAATGGCGTGAGCGGGCCTTATCTTCTTGAGGACCAACGTGGAAATCACGTGACTCAATGGGGAGCGATAGAGAAATATAGTGGTGCATTTTGGGGGTATAAACTGGCAAATCTTGACATCAACAATGTGTTTTTCTAACAGGACGATGCAACTTGCCACACAGCTCACCAAACAACGGAATTATTGCAGGAAAAGTTCCCCGGACGAGTTCTGTCCAGAAAGGGTGATGTGACCTAACCCCCTGGATTATTTTCTATGGGGTTATGTCAAATCTAAGGTTTATGAGACTAAGCCACGCACAGTTCGTGACCTGAAACGGAACAACGAACGAACCATTGAGGCTATACCGCTCAATATGTGTGCAGACGTGCTGGAAAATTGGACATTCAGAATCCATTCTAGCCACCGAAGCAGAGGAGGACATTTGAACGACGACATATGTTCAAACATAATACCATTGTTTGCTCGTAAAAAAAAGTCATTATCACTTGTGGTTTTCATACTATTTAATTTTAAAGATCTGACGTTCAAATTGGTAGACCCTATACCTTCGTTTCATGGATCTGATAATGAAATCTCTTCTATACAAGTGGATGAAACAACACCTGATACCTCTAAAAACATTAATAATACACCTTGCCAGTTATGTGGTGAATTGTTTGCCGAAACTCCCGAAGGTGAATGTGGGTTCGCTGTGCAATTTGCCAGCAGTGGTCTCACGAGCAGTGCTCAAAATTTGATCCTTCACAGTCTCTGTATGTGTGCGACTACGCCAAGTGATAGTTTTGTATTCCATTGCTACTTTCAGTTTCATTTTTACAAGTGTTTGTGTTTATACGTTTAAGTATATTATGAGGACTTTCTCAGAGCCAGCACAAGTTATATTCCAATATTTATTGACAATAATGATCACGTATCAATTTTTCTTTAAAATGTATGTTCCAAATGCAATATTTGAGGTCATTGTAATGTAATATGTTTATTATTTCATGAAACTTCTAATGATTACTCTTACCCCGTGCACTGTTTACTCTTATCCCACCCTCTGGGACAAGAGAGATGTTTTGCAGTTTGGAAATATTCCCTGTAGCACATTTGTAGTTTGTCTAATTTCATAAACGTGTCATTACTATGATACTAAAACTTGTACTTTTCACGTCCTACAATTGTAATATCTTTACGTGTGGAACTTATAATTCGTCTTACAAAACAAAGTGTTTAGCTACTCTTGCCCTGGTTTCCAATATTTCTGTATTTTTACCATTACATGTGGCTTTCCAATTATAAAGAGTTACTGAGTGGTGAAATAGGCGACAGATCATATGCGAATAATTAATCGACATTTTATAAAGGATTCCAGGAAATTAAACTTGAACAAAACGATTTTAATACAAAAGGACACTTCATTTAATCACATATACGTATATACTTTTTTAAAATAACGATCCATCTAATTTATACTTTGCTATAAATTAGTTTAGTAAGCCTGCTATTTCTTATATTCGGTTTTCATCAATTTGTAGTATGATGATTACAGAATATTATAAAGATATTCTGATTTGTAAATTTGTTTTGGTTGTTTCCGATTTGTTCAAATGCATTACTTTCAATTGTAATTTAATGCTTATTACAATATCAAACTTTTTATTGACTACAGTATATTTATATATTTAGTATAGCTATTGAATGCTGTCCTATAATGTTTTATTTGTTACATATTTCTTATATCTTTGCCAGCGATTTTCCGCAATTATTCACGGAGCTTTACTTACGCGAGTTTATTTTTGCTACACAAAAATTTCTTATGAATTTTACACAGCTTATATCTTGTAATGATGCGATCATTACTGGATCCTTTTTATGTTATAAATATATTTATTAATTAATTTAATTGGACCGGCCGGTTTTTAGTTTCATGTGTTTTGGTGATGTTACTGGCATTATTAATGTGTGTGCAACTTTTGTGGATGCCTTTGTGCTCCTGTACGTGTGTAATGACTCCTTTTGAATTATTGTCCGTTGGGGTAGGCGGGTGTGTCGCTGGACACTCAACCAGTGGAAAGTTTCCTGTAACGGGTTAGATCATTAGCGGGTACTATAAATAGGGATGGAACTGAACAGTGGCCTCTCATACGTATTGCGTAGTACGGCGAGGTGACGAGGTGTCTTTCTCTAAGGGACGGATGGGAGGATTTTCTTGATACTATGAACCGGTTGCGAAGGTCGAGTGGCTTAAATTAAGCGATAAACGTAATTTTCATAAGTTAATTTTACTGTACAAAATCCTCCAAATAAAAGACCCGCAATATCTCTATAACCGATTTCAACATCTTTCCGACTTTCACAGCCGCAACACCAGATCGCGCGAAAGGTCTTTGCTCTCCATTCCACTCCATAAATTCAACTTTTATGGAAATTCTTTTACTGTTACCTCAGCAGGCCTTTGGAACAAGTTGCCACCTGAAATTTATGTCTCTTCCTCAATTGTGACGTTCAAAAAATTGTTAAAGTTACACATATTATACAATGAAAATTAAATGTTTGATTTCCCTAATAATGTGGCGGCTGCAGAGAATGATAGAAGGACGTAAGGCACAAAAATGATTTAGAGTAATAGTTAAGATGAATTATCGTCAAAGTATATCGTTTTGGACTGTGTTTTAAGTATGTGTAATATTGGACTGTGCTTAAGTAAGTGTAGTGTTATGTATTTGCTTGTACGTGTGTAAGGGCAAAAATATGTATGTGTGTGTGTGAGTGTGTGTTCCCGTATCTATAGGTTAGATTACCTTTCTTATATGTAATTTTTCTTTGTATTTTTTATTTCTATGTAATTTTTATATATTTTTTTCTTTCTTTTTTTCAATATTTTAATTATTTCATATTCAATTTTTTTTTTTGTAAACATGGTCAAGTGGAAGAAAAGGCTCCACAGCCTTAACTTCGCCATGTAAAAGAAGACGAAATAAATAAATAAATAAATAAATAAACCGGTGGGGGTACTAACTTCCTTTCTTTATTTCTTCTAATACATACACTTGATATCTTCACACTATTTCAATGGTTCATTTCATGTGGGAACCCGAGTACACACGCACACATACCTTTGACCACCATTTTTGGTACTGAAGAGTTATTTTAATTTTACTCGTGAAGCCAGTGGCTACACGAGTCTACACGCTCTCTTCGGGACGGGCTATACTAAAATGAAGATTTTTCCAGAATAACGGTTTTATAACGAATAAACCTCAATATATCAAAAGGGAAATGGGCGTTATATTATGATTTGAAGAAATACCTGTCTATTGCCAATAGTAACTGCTATATCTCCACAGAACATACTATACCTTTACATATTATACACCTTTACAATCTCAATTTTCAAGTAGTAAAACTTCTGTGTTGTTCTAGAAGTTAGGGACTTAGCCTACCGTATCGTACCCAAGGTATTGGGTAAGAAGTATAAAGTCTTAGCATAGCAGGTAGCAGAGATGGGAATGCTGAATAAGTAATCAGACAAAGGTCGGGTGATTGACTTGGAAGGCGTATGTGGCATGAGTGTTGGAATTGTCAGGAGGTGTGATCAGTTGGCGAGAATACGAGAGAGAGTAAGGTCTGCGGATTGTGAGAGAGAAGCAAAGTGGAGAACGATTATTGGACGATGGTGTGTGATTGAATCGATGTCTGACAGGGAGGTCAGACAAGTGACATTTGAGAGGACAAGTGTAGGAACAATCTTCATCTATTTGTAAGGCAAGTAATATCCTTTTCTAAACCAATCCATGTCGGTTCAGTCATGGAGAGTATAAAACCCATATCTAACCTAAGTTAATTTCTATCGCCATTCCTTTAAATGTAACCTCTTGCATTTATCACATTTAGGCCAAGCGAGTGATAACCATCTGAGAGATGAATGAGAAATGACTACATCACCCAATTCAATCTAGAGGTTCTTGGTTCGATCCAAAACGCAGCATGGGAGTTGCGTTACGCTACTTTAAATACCCATTCATTCAAATGATATCATTAAATTCTACAATTGCATGTTACTATAATGTGTTATTACATAAATGCATTTTCCACTTCACAATCTGAAGCTCGTTGGCCGGGCGAGTTAGAATGTTCGACTTTCGATTCCACCACCGACGTTCGCGAGTTCGAGTCCCAGCCTAGGCATCAATTTCATCTAATCATCCTCATCGTCGCAATTAATAAAAAATGTAAGAAAAGCGACGCTAAATAACAAAATTGCAAATACACTATCTGAATTTTCCATTTTTATTTCAATGTTATTGTTGTTGATTTGGTATATTTTACTTCGCTTTTCTGCCACTTTTGGCTAATCGCGAAGATGACGGTTAGTGGTGACGTGTTGATTGATTGATTTAGTTTATTTTACTTCGCGTTTTGTGCCTCTTGGCTAATTTGAAAAGATGGGGATGAGTGATGACAATGATGAATGGACATTCAGAAACAACCAAGCCCGAGCGGGATTCGAACCCGGGACCCTTGGCGTCGCAGCGCTATGTGCTAACCACTCGTACACAGGGTCCGGCTGGTGATGTGATTAAATTGACGAAGGGACACTCACAAGGAACACCCATGGCGAGGGCGGGATTTGAACCCATGATACCTGGCATCGTAATGCGCTCTGCTAAACACTCCGTCATGGAGGTCGGCTATAATTCAGTGTTATTTTCGAAAGTGTCACATTTCAATCCTATTAGAACCTTCGGAATTAGAGTAATTACCTAAGCTAGTCATTAATTACTTCTTCGTGAGAGTTGGTTTAGCAGTTTTAATTATCATCATCGCCGCCATTAGCCTAAAGAAGCGACGCAAAATAAGAAAAACGCGCATAAACACGTTTATTTACATTATGTTTGAATAGTTTTTGTTTTATGTCTCTTCCACTGGGGACATTGAGATTCTCTGCAACTTTTTGTTCTATTACTTTTTGATAACGTGTACAACTTCGACATCGTTGTGACATTTGGAAAAGGATTTAAGAGAAAAGAAATAACTTTCCCTTCCCAGCTAAAGATACTGTCTCCATTCTTCTTCTGTCTCTCCTTTCATCTTCCTTCCTTCCTTCTTCAGGTGACGATTTAATTAAATTGAATTTTCTTTACGTTCAATTCTCCTTAAACAAAGCAATTAAAAGTTATATAAAGTTTTTCACTGTTTGAAGAGGACGGGGAGAGAATGTAACTGTCTTCTCTATTCTGAAATCTTGGGACATCTGCGTACCGCCTTTGCATACGAATGTGATCTTATTTTGTGAACTTAGATACGATGCTAAGGAGTAACATGGGGGAAGTTCGGTCCGCTAGTTCCTCTGAGTCACTCTGTGCCGTTTAGAACGTCATAAAGTTAAAACTTCTCCCCAACGTACCAAAAAGTATTTAACTGTTAAGCATACGTGGGGAAAACTTTCAGAAAGCCGTTGTAGTAAAATGACAGGTGCATAATTATTATCGGAATACTCTTTCGGATTTTCGAGATTCTCGTGAGTGACCTCCGTAAATTTATCCGCATCGAGCATGTTTTAGACAAGTTTCCAAATATGATTTGTTCCGGTAGCCAGTTCTGCAATAATCAGTGTGTTTCTCACAGGGTGTATTTGGGGGTACCTATCTCCGTGAACAAGTTATAGTAAATTTAAATATTTTGCACTGTGCATCATTAAATTTATCTTTTCAAGTATTTCAATACCTGTTAAGGAACTAATAATTCGAAAACAATATCAGTTACTTTTATTTTTAAATTTTGGATCTTCTTTTACTACCTTTAGCTCATAAATGAATTTTTACTGCTAACGTTTTAGTAATGTTTAGGTCAATTAAATGCCTTGTCCTAGTAATGACTAAGGCCTGGATTGCTATACACTTAAAATGCCTAAAATATACACGCAAAAATGCACTAAAACTGTGCAAAATATGAAAAAATATGCACTTTTTTAAAAATTTTATTTCAGTTACCACAAAAATCGTAATGTAAGCAGATATTTATTCTTTTTTCAGCTCATACGATTTAGGATGTAATAAATGTAAAAGTTGCACTTCCGAATTCTTCCACACACACTCTTGTTTACTTTGCATTGGTGTTTTATAAACGAAAGGAAAATACCTTACAGAACATGATTGCACTTGATTACAACATGATATCTCAAATTTCCAAACTTGAAACTCCTTCTGGTTTCGGCAAGAATATTTTTGTACTTAGGAAAAAACTCGCTCTACTGAACAATTGGAGAATATTTTAAAACAACAGTATCTGACGCGTCAAGTTTATCATAGCATTGTCGTTTCTCTCTCAAAAAGAGTGGTTGTTGAGTGTTCCAACGAAGACGACGAATGAAGTTTATCTCCTCGTTTTGTTAAAGAAAGTGGAGGACAAACAGCAGTGACGGAAGATAATAGGAAGTTTCTTCTTCTTTTTTTACTAAGAAGACCATACGCCCAATGCACAGACGTACAATACAATTTTAGTAGCGGTAGTTGGCTCTCAAATATGCAAAAAGTTTACATACATGATTCATATACTCCCTCTGTCCCATAATTATAGTCCGGTATGCCAAAATGGTAGTACAGGAATTACAGACGAAGAGGCAGATGGAAAGCACACGGATGAGGAGAGGTACAGTAGATCAGTCTTCAAGATTGTGAAGAGGAACAACGTGACCTTATCGCAACGAGCAAGAAATACCGCTCAGACGATTGCCAAAAGGAGGCGTTGGGTTGCAACACACCGGTGTGGCACTGCATGCAAACCGGTTAGCAAGCCACGCTGCAAATCGTTAGTAGAGCACTCCTTCAGTGAGTACGTGTGAGAAGAACAGCCATGAACACACAACCCATGACAGGAAGCGACAGGGGTAGCAAGAACCTCACGGACAGTAAACGACAGGCAGTGTACGAGTTTCTCTTTGAAAACAGTACGGCTGGCGTAGTGAAGAAAGGTGCCATGACAAGTGCGGCTGAGAAATTTCATGTCAGTACGAGAACAGTACGTCACATTTGACAACAGGGGCGGCAATCGTTGAAAAATGGGGCCATTTGTGCTGCGGTTGCATATCGGATGAAAGGCAAAGTCGGACCAAAGAAGAAGGATCTCGCTCTACAACGACTACAGCACCTACCGCTGCGAAAGCGGCAGAATATTCGTTCAATGGCAGTGGCGCTAAATGTTGCTAAGAGTACCCTACACAGGCGTGTGAAGGCAGGAGAGATCAGAGTGATCAGAGTGTATACGAATGCGCTGAAACCATTATTGACAGATAGCAACAAGACGGAACGTCTAAAATTTGCCTTGTCAATGCTGGATCCTACCACAGTCGCTTGTCCTCAAAGCGGAAATCCGAAGTTCAACATGATGCTGGAGACAGTTCATGTGGATGAAAAATCGTTCTACCTGATGAAGGATGGTCAGAAATTGTACTTGCTGCCCAACGAACCAGACCCGCAGTGAACATGTAAAAGCAAATCTTTTATTCCCAACATCATGTTTCTGGCTGCCGTCGCCCGGCCTCGTTGGGATCCTGGTCGCAAGCAGTGGTTTAATGGTAAGTTAGGCATTTGGCCGTTCGTCAGCAAGGAACCTGCCAAGAGGATCAGTAGGAATCGTCCTGCTGGTACAATGGTCACCAAACCATTAACTGTTACCAAAGATGTTTACCGAGACATGCTCATCAACAAGTTAATCCCAGCAATAGATGCACAATGGCCTCGTGGGAGAATCCAGGTGTACGTTCAGCAGGACAATGCGCGTCCGCATATCGTTCCCAATGACCGCGCCTGGATGGATGCTGCAGCGGCCAGTGGAATCACTTTGGATCTCCTATGCAAACCGCCAAACAGTCCGGACATGAATGTTTTATATCTGGGGTACTTCCGGGCAATTCAGTCTCTCCAGAATCAGGCAGCTCCACAAACTATTGATGAGTTGATCGCCGCCGTTGAAACATCTTTCTCTGATCTGACACGCGACAAGCTCAACAACATCTTTTTCACTTTGCAGTCCTGTCTCATTGAAATTATGCGCCTCCAAAGGTGGGAACAACTACAGGATTCCCCATATGCCAAAAGCACACTTGAACCGCCGAAACGTCCTGCCATCTCGCTTGGAGTGTCCTCGAAACATTTACGACGAGGCTACAGCAGCACTGCAGCACTAGATCTAGCTCGTTGATGGGATGACAACCTTCCTGGACCAACAATTTCTTTCGTCTTCATGTTTTATTTTGTCGAACTTCTTGGTCACTTTGTATTGATCCTGGATTGATTATTTTCTATTTAGGTTCTTTTGGATACTTGATCGGCCAATTTGTACTGATCCTTGAGTAATAAAGTTATATGACTCATTCCCGTGTTTCATTTTCTTCTTCTGTATACACCAATGTCACAGTTTGAATATCGGACAATTATTATGGGACAACAAACAAAGGTGTACCGGACAATAATTATGGGACAGAGGGAGTATTCATTTGCATATGCAATATGCAAGCAAAATGCATAACTATCCGGGCCTTGGTAATGGCTGATTAAGATATATGTTGTTTTTTTGGTTGTTTTTTTGTGGTTCTTCTTACCTAAGAAATAAGGATCTGGAAATTGCTCAGACAATCTTAGGCGACGTTCCAACCAAACGCGTGTTCCATTTGCAAAGATCAGGGCTCACTTTCGATTCCATCCGGAGGAAGCTTTTGTTTCGTTAACGACAGATTGAGAACGCGGAGGTGGAAGGAGGATTGGAGGGGGGGCACTCATAACGGAACAGATTCCGAGAAGGATGAAAGAAAATATTGAGATGCCATCTCCTTCCATAGAGCTTCCTCCAATCCCGTTACCATGGTCACCGGAGGAAGATTGTTTGATCCAACAATGCACCGAAGCTCCTTGCTGTTTATTTGGCTTTATTAGCCGCGAACAATGGGATCGCCTTCGCGATACGTATCGATTCGGCACTGCAAGAGGTGGGGTCGTCACCAGGATCCTCAAGCATTCTCTTTTCCCCACCTCAAAAGAAACCGCGAAGACTAGAAAAAAAAACTCTTTCTCTAGGTCGAACAAATATGAGATCAGATCTTCCCGCTGTGAGGCTGTCATGACTCAGATGCCCAATCATGTATGGATGAATTACAGAGCGTCCGGTGTTCCTCCTCGGTAAAAGGAGACCGCTATAGCCTTCCTCACACTCAATCTTCGTGGAGAAAGAGAGAGACGAAAATATTGTCGTCCCTTTCCGGATACCAGAACAAGAATTCTCCCCTCCCCACCACCCTTCTTTTCTTCCCGCGGTCCAGAAGTCGTCGTCGGTCGTTTTATTTGAAAAAGTGTTCCTGCCCCGGTGCGCATTCACCTCAATAGCCTCTGGATTCCTGCTGCCTTCAGCTTCCGAAGACCTCCAGCTAAAGGTTTGAGGAGGAGGGTAGATGACCGAACCGAATGGAGCACAGCGTAGAGTAAATCTCATCTCAAAGAGAGGCCTGCCTGCGAAACAGATTAAATTCACATAACAGATACAATTGCGGTCAAAATAAGCTCCAAAGCAAACGACAAAAGCAAGTTTGGCAAATAGAAGTAACCGTTAGAAACAGTAAGACTTAACATCGAAATCTCATAGGTTTTTGCTTTTTGGAGTGTCTAATCTCTCTCATCCGCAAAACCCACGATATTACTGCAGTTTTACATTTGGGCCGAATTAGGATTTGCTGTTCGTAAAATGGTAATAGGTAAAGCTGATCGGATTTTTGTTACTTAGCGCCGCTGTTCTGCCACTTTGGCTTATGGCGACGTTGAGGATGAGCGATGAGAGGCTGAAATTGATGAGTGGACACACACAAAGAACATCCATGCCCAGCCGCTGACGCAATAGCGCGCTGTGCTAACCACTCCGCCACGGAGGGCGGCGCCATTGTAACCGGAACTACTACTCCAAGATGCCCAATTACTATCATCTCGGAAACTCCTCATAAAAAGGACACTATCTCTCAAGTGGACGGTCAAATAGATTGGGCAAAATTGAAGAAGGTGGACGAACTTTAAACTTGTAAAACGTACACCTATTACATACTATACACCTATTACATACTATACACCTATTACATACTATAACGTGCTAATGCGGCTACAATGTGCACAAAATCGTCAAATATTTGTTTATACGATCGTAAAATTGGTCTAATGTACTAAATTGAATTAATATATTCATCAAGAAAAGCAAGATTGGATTATGCAAAATTCCAACATATATTCATGCTAAATGGATATATATAATTCCATTTAAACGCTGCATATGAAATAATTAAATAAACATGGTTTAAAAATTTAAGTTAAATGAATGATTAATTAGTTTTCAATTACATAAATTAACATGCAATGTCACACTCATTTCTTTCAATCTGTTCGCTCAACCAAAGCTTAAACTGAAAATGAAATTTAAAAATACATTGAAATTCAACACGAAGACAGCATGAAAATAATCCGCCCATTTAGTTTTCGTATTCAACAACTGCCTTCTCTGATTTAACCAGGCTGGCATTTCCGAAAAAAATGACACGCGAATTGCGCATGAAAAACAGCACGTTTGAAATTAAGTTAATCACGTGCTTACCTGACTGGAATAAGTTTCGTTTCGGAAACACCTATACTCTATCCCAGGAAACTGTGGGGGAAGCGAACGAAAATAAGTCCTCTGCGCAAGTAGTGACTCGAGAGGGAGCAACGCGGCTGCAGCTACTAGCCTTTTACAGCAGTGCGCACTGCTTTGCTCCGCCCACTCCCTTTTTTTTCTTCTCCACCGTTATGCTCGGTCAAGGACGTAGTTTATGCACAGACCGGAACTCTTACCCGAAACCTTCGGTGCTGAGATCTTGGGTCGCTAGTGAACGCAGACGGATACAGAGGGAACTATCAGCATAAAATTATTAATTTTATCTGTTGACTTGATTAAAGTTTTTTCATTTTACATGAAAAACTTTTTTGGTCGCCTACACTGATTATAATGTTTATTTTCTATTGAGAAATAGTTTGTTACATGAGCAATTATGATTTTAATGTCGTGTGATAGAATTGTATTTTGATAACATTTTGTTGCGAATTCATTCAGCTTAATACGATTTATCTCTTTATAATAGAATTTTCGAATTTGGAGTTTAATTTACTAGGGATGTCCACAAAATCCAGATTATCCAAATATCCGGATAATCCAAACATCCTGATAATTCGGATATCCGAATAATCCAAACATCCTGATAATTCGGATATCCGAATAATCCAAACATCCGAATAACTCGGATATCAGAATAATCCAAACATCCGGATAATTTGGATATCCGGATAATCCAAACATCCTGATAATTTGGATAATCCAAAAATCCTGATAATTCGGATATCCGAATAATCCAAACATCCTGATAATTTGGATATCCGAATAATCCAAACATCCTGATAATTCGGATATCCGAATAATCCAAACATCCGGATAATTCGGATATCCTGATAATCCAAACATCCGGATAATTTGGATAATCCAAACATCCTGATAATTCGAATATCCGAATAAGCCAAACATCCTGATAATTCGTATATCCGGATAATCCACATATTCGGATAATTCAGAATATCCGGATGGTACAGATATAAGAAGGATTTTTAGAAAATACGAAGATGACTAATAAAGGAATATGTGGATAGCCTGTAAAACGGATAAACGATAAAACTGTTCGGATAATGCACATATTCGGGTATCCTGACATTTCGGATGATCACAATATCTGAATATCGGATATCCAGATAATTCGTATGTCTGGATATCTGAATGTGTGCATCAACCTGATAGAAAATTATCCGATATCCGGGTAAAATATCCGGATTTGGACATCCCTAGTATTTACGTACCATCAATATGTTCCATGGGTACTGCACATTACATTGTCATATCCTCTAGCTTATTGGTTACAACTTTTAACGATTGCTAATTAGGAAAAAGTTTATCATAATTAATTAGCTTGTGAATCCGAATACATTATGCAAAATGTTTACCTCTATAGCATTTATAGGGTTGCGTAGATATCAAAATTGATGTAACTAATTGTTATCTTTATTATCTTATCAAAATTCGACGCTAATTAACAAAAACACAAATACAAGTCATGAGCTGAAACGTTTGCTAATGTCGATTTATTCACACACAATATTGTCTAGACAAACATTTAGAAACTTGCGTCCCTCACAAAATAGAGAAGATTGGTTGTAGCACACCATCGTAAAAACCAGTTGACAGAATCCCTTCAAGAGCAATACCAGCCAAAACATAAAATGTTGATGCTAAAAGAACTCTACAGTCCGCCCCAGGAGTTCGTGTAGCAAGGCCGCGCATAATGGAAGAGAAGGGGAGATAGCAAGTGGGCGGAACGAAGAGGTAAGTTAGAAACTCCTGTTTTAAACTTCAAGATTACTGTGGAGAAGTTAATTATGAGTTAGAAACTCCTATTTTAAACTTGAAGATTATTGTGGAGAAGTTAATAATAAGTTAGAAACTCCAATTTAATCTTAAAGATGACTGTGGATAAATTAATTATGAGTTAGAAACTCCTATTTAAACTTGAAGATGACTGTGGAGACGTTAATTATGAGTTAGAAACTCCTATTTAAACTTGAAGATGACTATGGAGAAGTTAATTATGAGTTAGAAACTTCTATTTAAACTTCAAGATTACTGTGGAGAAGTTAATTATGAGTTAGAAACTCCTATTTAACTCTACAGTCTGCCAAAGGAGTCCGTGGAGCAAGGCAGCGCATAATGAAAGAGAAGGGGAGATAGCGAGTGGGCGGAACGAAGAGGTAAGCGGATGGTAGCTGCAGCCAGGTTTTTCTTTCCATGCACTCATTTCCTCTCCCACGTGTTCATTGAACGAGCCCACTCGAGTTCTACTTGGTTCGCTTGTTCGAGCGATTCCCGGGGCAGAGTGTATACAGTGTTTTGAAAATGTGAAAAAATTACCCATATACATAGACATAGTTGCTTCGGATATTTCCAGTGACATATACATATTTGTGTTCTTACTCTCAGTTTCCATTACGAGCACCTCTAAAGAAAAATAAACTGGTGGGTAAAATTATTGATAAAACGTATTCCATAAATTAATATAAATGACGAATACACAAGAAACAATGGACACAACAATAGCCGAGTTCCAGCAGTCAATAGAAAGTTCAAAATAATTCGCCTGAGCTTGATGTTTCCAGAAATTTCGGTGACCGTGGCAGGAAGAATGGTCGTGGGATGGAAACACTGATCGTGTATCCTGTAAAGAAATCGATGATGGAGAAATAAGCCCGTCATCCAAAAAGGGAGAAGAAAACGGGATAAAACCTGTACAAGAATCTATGCGCCACCTTCGAAGTAGCAGAGTTCCGAAACACTGTGGAATTCTTGGATACGCATAATGCCAACTTTGAACGAGAAAAGTTGGTCTCCCTTGAAAGTCATAAAGAGTTTCCATTTCCTTCTCAACGCAATTCAAGTTCCCCGCAACTTTTCAAAGAAGCATCTAGCACTTTTTCCCCCTACCAGCAGATGTCTCTTTCTGAAAAGATTCAGCAAACTTTATTATTTCATGAAAAGAACATGTTATCATCAACAAACCGACGTGTGAAACATGAAATCTTGGTTCCCAGATGGAACCTTAAGAGGTAGGATCAAAAGAAAGAAGTCATAGAGTGGTCTCATGCAATGCATATGACAGATATACACCGTGTCTGTCAATAACTATAGGGACACACAGTGCATATCGGGTGAGTAAAAAATCCTCAGGATATTGATGATTGCAATTATATGAGTCGCAAATTCATCAACTTTGATCCGTTTGAAATGGCTGAGAAGAATACAAAATCAGTGTGTGCAAAATTGATATATCTGATTTCTAACTTAAATATGATCGAGAAGGAATCAAAATAGAGGTTTCTCAATTTGGTATATCACATTTCAATTTGAAGATGGCTGATGGGAAATAAATTACAGATTTCAAATTTCTTACTTCTTATGTTCGACTAGAAAATGACTGAGGATAATCCAAATCTTTATTTCAAAGTTATAAACTCCTATTTTAAACTTAAAGATGACTGTGGTGAAGTTAATTATAAGTTAGAAACTCCTATCTTAAACTTGAAGATGACTGTGGAGAAGTTAGTTATTAGTTGGAAACTCCTACTTTAAACTTGAAGATGACTGTGGAGAAGTTAATTGTTAGAAACTCTTGTTTTAAACTTGAAGATGACTGTGGAGAAGTTAATTTTAAGTTAGAAACTCCAATTTAATCTTGAAGATGACTGTGGATAAGTTAATTAAGAGTTAGAAACTCCTATTTAAACTCGAAGATGACTGTGGAGAAGTTAATTGTTAAAAACTCCTATTTTAAACTTGAAGATGACTGTGGAGAAGTTAATTTTAAGTTAGAAACTCCAATTTAATCTTGAAGATGACTGTGGATAAGTTAATTATGAGTTAGAAACTCCTATTTAAACTCGAAGATGACTGTGGATAAGTTAGTTATGAGTTCGAAACTCCAATTTAATCTTGAAGATGACTGTGAAGAAGTTAGTTATGAGTTAGAAACTCCTATTTAAACTTGAAGATGACCGTGGAGAAGTTAATTGTTAGAAACTCCTGTTTTAAGCTTGAAGATGACTGTGGAGAAGTTAATTATGAGATAGAAACTCGAATTTAATCTTGAAAATGACTCTGGAGAAGTTAGTTATGAGTTGGAAACTCATACTTTAAACTTGAAGCCGACTGTGGAGAAGTTAAATATAAGTTAGAAACTCCAATTTAATCTTGAAGATGACTGTGGAGAAGTTAATTATGAGTTAGAAACTCCTATTTAAACTTGAAGATGACTGTGGAGAAGTTAATTGTTAGAAACTCCAATTTCAAACTTGAAGATGACTGTGGAGAAATTAATTATAAGTTAGAAACTATATTTTAAATTTAATGATGACTGTGGAGAATTTAATTATGAGTTAGAAACTCCTATTTTAAACTTGAAGATGTCTGTGGAGAAGTTAATTGTTAGAAACTCTTGTTTCAAACTTCGGACTCCTTATCTACGACTTCAAAATGGCTGACGATAATCCAAAATCTATCTTTCAAAGTTAGAAACGCCTATTTTAAACTTGCAGGTAACTGGGGAATGTTAATTCTATGCTTCAAACTTTGTACTCCTTATCATCGACATAAAAATAGTTTAGAAGAATTCAGAATATCAATACCTAGCTCGTTATAGTCTATGTTGTTTTCAAATTAAGGGAACTGAAGAAGTCATTAATATTTTGTTTAAACATCACGTTCCATATTTTCTAACTGACGGGCCGAATATAAGTATTAATTCAGGTTAGAACATTATATATCTTGTTTTTAAATTTCATGCTAATTGTAATTACTTCCAAATTCACAATTGTCTTTGCGTTTACTGATATGTAACATCTTTGTGTAAGTCTAAAAGGCAGTGTATGGTCAGGAGATGAGAGACGCACATGTCATAATCGTGTGACTGAACGGTTGTCACCGCAATTCTGGAATTCTCCGCCATCTTTGCTTTCTCCAAGTTCTTGCAAAAGAAGTTCTTCACTTCTCCTAACCGGTGAACTAAAATTTATTCCGTCATTGTTTTTTTTTAATTGATTAACCCTGGAAAGGAAAACTATGCATTGTAATATTAGCTTCGAAATTTTTCTGGACTTTTTCCGAGATGTGTATGAAATAATACAATTTTCCTATTTTTATAATAATAAAATATTTTCATTACGTCTGAAGTATTATTATGTAAAGCCCAACACTTTCAGAGATCACGGAAAAGCTTACAGTATAAATTCTGCAGTTCAAATACTGCAAAATTGCAATAGATCTCGACCTGTATGGATCTCGAGACTCTAGACTTGAACACGCTAAAATGTAATATACTTCACTACATTGCAAAGTCCAGACAAAAAAACTCCTAATTCTACTTTCGCTGACGTTATGATGAACCGTCATATTTGCAGCTTACCTATTTTACTGCGCTGGATACAATTCTCACGACATATCTTTTTAACACCCTCCTTCCCTTCCCTTCAGGCGGCGAGTGAGTGTGCATTGTCTGCCCGGCAGAACGCACGACGCAGACACTTCGCACAATTAAGCCTCACGTGTCACGTGGCCCAGAGGGGACCAGATGAGGGACACATTAAACATTGCAGTCTCTCATAACCCCATTTGCCTAATTAATCGTAATGGACGATAACAGTTTGAGAAAGACCTGTCGAGAGACGGACGCTCGGAGGGAATTCCGGAATGAGGAGTGGCGCTATCTTGTTGCAAGAATTATGACGGTCGTAATATTTCATTTCCACAGCGAGACGATCACCTTCATTCTCTGCTCTCGTCTTCGTCGTTCAGTTCGCAAGGGTTCACGAGGAGGAACTTAATCAAAGCGACGGCTGAAATTTCGCAAAAACCCTCGGGCGGAGGTGATCTTTGACGGCGGATACGTTGCATGACAGTGACTTGCGGAAACTAATCGTTTGTCCGTGACAGCTAGAGTTGTTTGGTATGATATACGCGGGACATCAGTGCAATACCAGTAGGAAAATTCCAAAACTCTATTCGTGGTAGAGATGGAGATAGTGCTGCAACGTTTTCCCTCAAAGGTTTGGACACCAGTAACGACAACCTGGATTTTTCTTGATTCCTTAAGAACACATGTGAATTCAGAAAAAAATCAGATTATAACTAACTCTAACTATATATATCGGTGTAAACTGTGAAAGAGCAATAATATTAACTAGTGTAGCTCTATGTACCTGTTACAAATTGCTCTAATATTTTAACAAATTAACTCATTAGTATTTTTAGTTTAAGTCCACTTTCATGCACAAATATGCTAATTGGGCATGGGCCTACAGTTTAAAGTGGTATCCGAACCATGGTCGTGCCTCCACTATGTGCTTCTACCGGTATTGAACCCGGGACCCCTTGATTAACAGGCGATGATCTTGCGACTATGCCATACGGGAGGCCCTAATTCACTAGTACTATAATCCTCCTCTTTTTAAATAATCAATCACTTTGAAAAGTTGTTGTATATCAGTACATTTGAAATATAAATATACCCATTACAGTACAGTCTTGGACACAGCTGGCTTGTAACGAACCTATTGAAGAAGCAGTGAAGCAAGCCATCAATGTCTGACCACCAAGCGCCTTGTGACTAGACAACCTAAACAGCATTGCAATTTTGCGGCTTGTATACCAGTCACGGGTATACATCTCTGTAAATTGAGTAGTGATGCCAAAGAGAAATACGAGATGAAGATTGTCGATCGTAATGTCTCGTGTTCTCGACATGGAATAATACTCGGTCCACGTTACGTTCCATTATTTAATGTTGTTTGGGAATGAACATGACGGACTAGGTTTATATTTTCAATCCTTGCATTACAGTAAATTTCATATTTTACAATTATATTAATGCTTTGAACGAAAATAATGCCCAGAAAAACATCGAACACACGTTCACACCATTCTTCTCACACCCATGCACGTGAAAACAAACACACAAAGCTAAGTTTTAACTTCCAAGTGAATGTCCAAATAACAGTAAATGGAGAAGCACGATGTGCGAAACATGGGATTTTTCACAGAAAGAATGCGTCTATTTGTGACATACGTGGTTTCTATTAATAGACAATGAAACAATTATGAGAGAAATTAACATGCATTTTCGTCTTCAGGTGCTGAGGAAGGAAACAGACTGACTGGAAAAAAGAAAGCATGGTGCTATTGATAGGCTGTTGGTTAGCGTACAGAGCTTTCATCAGTGAGGTCTAGGTTCGATCCCCACCAAGGACATTTATTTTTATTCTTTTCTATTAGTGAAGAAGTATGTAATATTGTTTTCTAGGCATTTTGACGAAAGGATACGCATCAAATTTGTTCGTTTAATCTGTATTTTCATTCTTCTAATAAGTTCTCTATCGCAATGGGATATAGAGATTCTCTATCTAAGCGATGGATATCTTCTCAATGGTTACGTAGCTGCGATTCTCCAGTCCCTTACACTCACTTGTCTTATTTATTTACTTCATTTCATATCTAACGAAAACACACAGATGTAGTTAGAACAAGAAACACACCTCGCGTCGAAGGTTCCAGACTCGAGTTCTGGCTTTTTTTTTTTTTTTTTTTTGCGAGGGTGATTATTCTTATGTGTTTGTTTATCATCTTTGTCAAAAAAATATTCCTCATTATTGCCGTGATTAACCTAGGGAGAGACCAAAGCGACTGAAATAACAAAAGTACAGAAAATGCAAGACACATCTGCCTAGGCATGTTATACCTTGGGAATTAGCAATCTGAAAATTAACTTGCGTTTCAGTCGACTACTTACGAAAGAGTTTCAAGTTGCCTCGTTTGGAGTGTTGGTTATCGGGTCGGACCAGCATGCGGGCAACCCGAGTTCGAGCCCAGCGAAAGGCAAGTTTTTTTTTGTCTAATTTCATCCAAACTTATTTATAAAACTGAGGTTTCTGCAAAACCTTTTGAATTTCATGCCACTTCGTATGTTGGTAATCTGAAAGCATCAAAGATGAAAATTTGATGTTTCGAAGCGACGATGTATTTGTGCTTGTGTTGAAAAAACATGCAGCCACGTGTTCATTAGAACGCTTCCTAGTTGTCAGTGCTAATATGGCAGTAATTACAGTCTGTCAACACACACCAACTTTCACGTTTCCCGTAAAATTATTACCTTTCCACGTTTCAAAATCATGAGTGCTGTCTAAAGCAATATTTTGATACCTGCGTTTGCATGTTCGAATCTAAAAGTAATACGAAACTTTTTTCCCAACAAATGACATTCAAACCATTAATAACTGTTTGAAATGTGATACTGATATCATATATGGAAAGAATAAAAATGGAGAATTTCGCTTAATACAACTTATAAATAGGGAGCGGAAGTTGATGAAATGTCATCTTTTTCTGACATCTCGGACACGATGCCCATTAAATATACACAATATTACACTTCATCTAGAACCCAAAAAAGGTAATTTTAAAGTGCATTTTTTTGCATTTGTTGCCATTTGTCAGGTTTTAGGTCATTTTCCCGGATTTTCGGCATTTACCCGTCATTTTTTGCAATATTCGGTATATTGTTTCATCATATTTTGTCACTTCTTTAATTTTGGTAATATTCTTGAATCTTTTCACCAAGGTATATATATCTCGCAGGATTGCAATTTACGAGCAAAAGAAATGCTGAACTGGTGACAGTCTTTGTTGTGTCGGGGGAAACCACCAGGTGCCCGCCTGGGGCAAACTCAGATTTAAGATCAGAAAAGGAGAGGCTTGAAATACCATAGCTAGACCCCGTTTGCACTGAAAATCCTCGTTGCATATTTTAATTGAATGTGCATGTGTTATCATTTGATGCCCTTTTTTTTAAAGCAAGATTGCATTTTGTTTAATTTCATTTTCATTTCAATTTTTAAACTGAAACTAACAAATTTGATGGTCATTTTTTCCCCATTTTTTAGGATATTCTATAGGTCATATACCTATATTTTTTAGGTCATCAACTTCCGCTCCCTACTTATAAATATATTAAATTATGTGGATACCTGATGTGAAACGTACGATGCACGATCAGAGAGTCTGAATGTTGCATTGAAAACTGCAGAGAACAATGACTGACTTATGAACAGTGAAAGGTTTTTCCATGCTCCAATGGGATTTTATTTATAACTATAAATAAACAAGGGAGAAGGTCACAGGTTGGTATGAACTAAATTGTAATCTAAAAGTTTTAATTGAAGAAACAAAACACGTTCGCGGTTAAAAATAGGGCATTCAATTTCAGACACATTACACTAACTGAAAGAATATTTTCAAATTTAATAATATTTGGATAACCGGCAAATCCAAACTTGATGTTAACCACGTAATTCACTTGATAATCAAAGAAACATAATTTTTCTTGTGCATGCCCATTATTTTGTGTCTTGATTGTTGAAATACGTTGAAACGAACAGTAGTATGTTTTAGAGTGTGTTTAGAATCTCTTGTGTACTGCATGTAAATACTGAAGTCATTTTAGTATCCTAATCAAATAACAATTATTCAGTGTAATCCTTTAAAAGGAAAGCCTTTGTTTGTTTGCAGCTGTTCATGACAGAAATTCAATTGCAAGACAAGTTACCAAATTAGCAATAGTTCTCTTACATATTTGTGGTATGTGCTTGTCTGCCTTATTCCGGATGATGAAGGAAGCAGATATAAAAGATAGACAATTACTGTTCTTGGGTAGCTCGTCCTGCTTTTGTCAGAAAACCTGATCAGCATACTGAACCAAGCCATCACACGAGATACGACTTCAATAATATAACCCCGTTTCTGTGGCCAAATACCTCCAAAAAAAGGCAATAAAATTGTCAGTGTGAGGAGACGGAGAAATAATTTCCTTTTATCTTACATTATACTCTGTCTGTATGCCTAGTGTGGTTTGTCTGTCCCAAAGCTGAAGACAAACCTCTGTCTGTTGTAACGCGTGGCATGTTTTCTTCCAGTTTACAAATCACGTAAAATACCTTCGTTCACTTCAGTGTGCTGGTTCTGCAGGCTCAAGGTCATGTCGACTGATAACGAGATAGACCACGTGACTCTGGGGCCAACTGTCAGCACCGAAGACAAGCTTCAGGAACTTTTGCGAGGTTCCTTCTAGTCCTTGACAGAGCGCATGCTCCGTAATTATGTGCAGAAAACCCATGTTTTCTGTGTATAAAATTTACGTATGTTTGGATTGTGTGCTCAAATGTTGCAGTAAACATAACTCCGTGACACACAACAACAATTACAAGCGCTTCAAAGATTAGAAACTTAGCAAGCGTTACTCATAAGACGATTAGATTGTCGGACTGACAGAAGACCAGGTGGTGGGTTGGTAGCGTGTAAGTTTGACACGCAGGAGATACTGGGTTCGATTCCCCTTTAATTGCCTCCAATTTTTTCTTAACTCGAGCGACTATATATTTGAATTTATTTATTGCGAACATTCTTATTTTATTTGCTGTGCGAATTGTTGAATTTTGTTTTCGAAACGATTACGATAATTTCTTGTGAATAGTATTATATGTATTTCTAGATCATTTTCTCGAAATAAATGTATACTTTTCGCCAGGCATAACATTTTGTTGAGTATGTTTGTAAAATGATGAGATATGTGGAAAAAACTATCGCAAAAAATAATCTTCACAAATAAAATTTAAAACAGTAAAGTAAAGATTTCCACCCAAAAATAAAGTAAAAATATATTTAACTTTTACTCAAATAAATTATTAAATAAAATGCAATAATTAGTTGCTCGAGTTATATAAAAAAACATAGGGCAATAGAACGGGAATCGAACTCAAAGCCTTCTGTACGTGAAACTTAACCGCTACCACGGGGCCACTTGACCACTTGAAAATCATGTAATAGCTTCGCCTCATCAAGGCACTTGGAACTCATCGAAACCTTCAAGCGCTTTTCCTCGATTTTTTCCTTCTTTTCAAGTCCACTTTATGCACAGTAAGAAAACTGTATCTATAGTTTAAAGTGGGATTTTAACCACTTGGAACCACTAAACCGCGTATCAAACTTTTCCTCTGGAATTGTTGGCTAGCGTGCGATATTACCAATACTCGGTTCGGGCATGGATGTGGGTGTTTGTCCCAATGAGAATACAGATAATATAGAGCAAATTGACATGTGTCGCAACAGAGAAAAAGGTGAAGAACGAGGATACTATTAATTTTGAAAATATTCTTTCAGTTAGTGTAATGTGTCTGAAATTGAATGCCCTATTTTTAACCGCGAACGTGTTTTGTTTCTTCAATTAAAACTTTTAGATTACAATTTAGTTCATACCAACCTGTGACCTTCTCCCTTGTTTATTTATAGTTATAAATAAAATCCCATTGGAGCATGGAAAAACCTTTCACTGTTCATAAGTCAGTCATTGTTCTCTGCAGTTTTCAATGCAACATTCAGACTCTCTGATCGTGCATCGTACGTTTCACATCAGGTATCCACATAATTTAATATATTTATAAGTAGGGAGCGGAAGTTGATGACCTAAAAAATATAGGTATATGACCTATAGAATATCCTAAAAAATGGGGAAAAAATGACCATCAAATTTGTTAGTTTCAGTTTAAAAATTGAAATGAAAATGAAATTAAACAAAATGCAATCTTGCTTTAAAAAAAAGGGCATCAAATGATAACACATGCACATTCAATTAAAATATGCAACGAGGATTTTCAGTGCAAACGGGGTCTAGCTATGGTATTTCAAGCCTCTCCTTTTCTGATCTTAAATCTGAGTTTGCCCCAGGCGGGCACCTGGTGGTTTCCCCCGACACAACAAAGACTGTCACCAGTTCAGCATTTCTTTTGCTCGTAAATTGCAATCCTGCGAGATATATATACCTTGGTGAAAAGATTCAAGAATATTACCAAAATTAAAGAAGTGACAAAATATGATGAAACAATATACCGAATATTGCAAAAAATGACGGGTAAATGCCGAAAATCCGGGAAAATGACCTAAAACCTGACAAATGGCAACAAATGCAAAAAAATGCACTTTAAAATTACCTTTTTTGGGTTCTAGATGAAGTGTAATATTGTGTATATTTAATGGGCATCGTGTCCGAGATGTCAGAAAAAGATGACATTTCATCAACTTCCGCTCCCTATTTATAAGTTGTATTAAGCGAAATTCTCCATTTTTATTCTTTCCATATATGATATCAGTATCACATTTCAAACAGTTATTAATGGTTTGAATGTCATTTGTTGGGAAAAAAGTTTCGTATTACTTTTAGATTCGAACATGCAAACGCAGGTATCAAAATATTGCTTTAGACAGCACTCATGATTTTGAAACGTGGAAAGGTAATAATTTTACGGGAAACGTGAAAGTTGGTGTGTGTTGACAGACTGTAATTACTGCCATATTAGCACTGACAACTAGGAAGCGTTCTAATGAACACGTGGCTGCATGTTTTTTCAACACAAGCACAAATACATCGTCGCTTCGAAACATCAAATTTTCATCTTTGATGCTTTCAGATTACCAACATACGAAGTGGCATGAAATTCAAAAGGTTTTGCAGAAACCTCAGTTTTATAAATAAGTTTGGATGAAATTAGACAAAAAAAAACTTGCCTTTCGCTGGGCTCGAACTCGGGTTGCCCGCATGCTGGTCCGACCCGATAACCAACACTCCAAACGAGGCAACTTGAAACTCTTTCGTAAGTAGTCGACTGAAACGCAAGTTAATTTTCAGATTGCTAATTCCCAAGGTATAACATGCCTAGGCAGATGTGTCTTGCATTTTCTGTACTTTTGTTATTTCAGTCGCTTTGGTCTCTCCCTAGGTTAATCACGGCAATAATGAGGAATATTTTTTTGACAAAGATGATAAACAAACACATAAGAATAATCACCCTCGCAAAAAAAAAAAAAAAAAAAAGCCAGAACTCGAGTCTGGAACCTTCGACGCGAGGTGTGTTTCTTGTTCTAACTATATCTGTGTGTTTTCGTTAGATATGAAATGAAGTAAATAAATAAGACAAGTGAGTGTAAGGGACTGGAGAATCGCAGCTACGTAACCATTGAGAAGATATCCATCGCTTAGATAGAGAATCTCTATATCCCATTGCGATAGAGAACTTATTAGAAGAATGAAAATACAGATTAAACGAACAAATTTGATGCGTATCCTTTCGTCAAAATGCCTAGAAAACAATATTACATACTTCTTCACTAATAGAAAAGAATAAAAATAAATGTCCTTGGTGGGGATCGAACCTAGACCTCACTGATGAAAGCTCTGTACGCTAACCAACAGCCTATCAATAGCACCACGCTTTCTTTTTTCCAGTCAGTCTGTTTCCTTCCTCAGCACCTGAAGACGAAAATGCATGTTAATTTCTCTCATAATTGTTTCATTGTCTATTAATAGAAACCACGTATGTCACAAATAGACGCATTCTTTCTGTGAAAAATCCCATGTTTCGCACATCGTGCTTCTCCATTTACTGTTATTTGGACATTCACTTGGAAGTTAAAACTTAGCTTTGTGTGTTTGTTTTCACGTGCATGGGTGTGAGAAGAATGGTGTGAACGTGTGTTCGATGTTTTCTGGACATTATTTTCGTTCAAAGCATTAATATAATTGTAAAATATGGAATTTATTGAAATGCAAGGATTGAAAATATAAACCTAGTCCGTCAGGTTCATTCCCAAACAACATTAAATAATGGAACGTAACGTGGACCGAGTATTATTCCATGTCGAGAACACGAGACATTACGATCGACAATCTTCATCTCGTATTTCTCTTTGGCATCACTACTCAATTTACAAAGATGTATACCCGTGACTGGTATACAAGCCGTAAAATTGCAATGTGGTTTGGGTTGTCTAGTCACAAGGCGCTTGGTGGTCAGACATGGATGGCTTGCTTCACTGCTTCTTCAATAGGGTCGTTACAAGCCAGCTGTGTCCAAGACTGTACATTGCCTCAGATAGTTATGGCTTTGCAGTATTCAGTCTTCAAGGTAAAGTCGCTCTCCCTAAAAAAAATCGTTTCTATTTTTCTCGATCATGCATAAACACATAAGCTGTCATAACTTGAACACACAAACGAGTTCATACTGTTCTGTACATTATAAGATAAGGAAACTAGTTCTTTGTTAAATTTTTGGGGGGAAAGTGGTTTTTATCTCACTCTGCATGTGGTGAGAAACGGCTCAATATACGTACAGTGAATTACCAATAGTTTGGTACTATGCCTATCAACACTCTAAGTTGAGAAATACATAGGAAACTACACAAAATAAAAGGACCCATTTCTTGTCAAATTATCAACCAATGAATTATGAATGTGCCTATGTTCTAGTTAGTACCTATGGAGCATATCGCACATAACAGTAAATGCTCGAATTTGTTTTTCACTATGGATATAGAATACCAATGTTTGGTGTGTACCGGTAATATATCAATCATAGGTCTCTAGTTCGCTATGTAACACTATAGGCTATTTTCCTTTAATAATGTTAAACGTTAATAGCTAATGGTTTTAAAGTACCTAAATCTCTACATAGTGTAAAAACCTTTACCTCATTTATAACACCATTAAGCCTTGTTTTCATGATATGAAAAACTCAATATGCTGACCAAGGGATTTTTTCTTCATCACTATCAGCTTATCATACAAACGCCATATCTACATTCTATTCTTCATAACTACTGATAATTTCACATTGTGTTCCATTTCTAGAACCCTTGAAACTATAGATATTATAGAATTAACGACAATCGCAACAATCAATATATTACAGAATTGTTATTTTTAGCATTGCTTTCACAGTTAGAACACCAAGAAGATTAACAAAATAAAAGATTAAAAGTAATTTTGAAAAAAAATGAGAAAAGAAATTCAAATCAGATATCATAATTTCAAAACCGGTTCTTCTACCTATATGGTGGCGAATGTTGGACTCCTCGTCAACATGATAAAACTAAAATAGATTGTTCACAAATGAGATTTTTGCTGTCTTAAGTGGAATTACCTTACCAGAAAAATTAAGTGAAGAAATCCTAAATAAATAGAAGGTCGAAGCAATGATGAAAAAAATTCAAAAATATCGAAAATTATTAAATTCCAGCCCAAAAGCAAAAATAAATGTAGGAAGACTAACTATATCCCCGATGGAATGATCAAATTTTGTAATTTCAGAAGGGGTTTCGGTTACCCAAACCTGCTAGAGAAAGAAGAAGGCATTGTGTTCGAACAAATCATTGTCGCTACCGAGTATGTGCACAATAATGATTGTAGATAAATATTAAAAAATGTCTTCCACGCACACAATAGATTATACATTCAATCTTCATAGTCCCAACATAGCAAAATGTTATAGAATTTTCCTCGATTTCTCCCATTTTAAGTTCATTTTTCAGCTTGGTCCTCTGAAAAACGTAAAATCGAAGTTCCACTGCCGTGGAATGTTCAGTCTTCCGAGTCACTGATTCATCATTAAGTTATTCCTGAACGGGTAGCCACCCTTCCTCAAGGGATAATTTGCACGCAGCCTCACGGAGACGCGACATAAATTAACAAATAAGAGAGGCCCAAGAAGCGCGATGGTGGTTCGGGCGGAGAGAGCCGAGAAAACAACTACATTCGTCTTAGGAGCGAAAGGGGAAAAAGGAAGTGCGAATCAATTAGGTTTAAGGCGCCATTTGTATCCAATGTTCTCTGCTGAATTATTCAGCGCTCGTTTAAAATCTCAAGTGCGAGTCTAAGATGTTCGGGCTGGCGAGGGGATCGCAGGAGAGAGAAAGAGAGAATGCACCTTGTTTATCGGCGGGGAAGAAAAAAAAATGATGCCGATAAAAAAAAAGGAAGGGAAATGGCAAAGGTGAGAGATAAACATTTCAATGACGAGTTTCACAGTCTGCTCGTTCCGAGAAATGGAATTTACATTATAAAAGAATAAAAAAAATGTTTATAGGGGAGTCCTTCCGAGATTAAGCCTCGATACGAAGACGGAGAAAGGATAAAATGCAACGGTACGAAATGGGGACGGATCCAGATAGAAAAGAAAAAGACAATCGGCGACAATAGTGCAAATGGATGCTTCGAATCGCTTATCTGATCTGAAAAGGGCGTATGGTCTCTCTTTCAAGTAGTGTTTTGTGCGCGCGCGTATTCGCCGAGATCTTTAAATCTCAGATTCTACGCCTAGTGGCCTCCCCGATGACGTCCTGGAAACGTTGTCGCCTTGTAACCAAGGTGGCTATGGTAGTGGCACCTCAAATATGGATTGTGAAATGAACGACGCAATATTAAGTGAACATAGTCATCATCTCCATGTAAAAATGTAGTTCAGTCTATCTTACCAATACATAGCAATATATGGAAATGAAATAGATGATTATGGGCTGAAACGACCAGGGCGGATAATTTACATGTGTCTACGATCTCTGTCATATTTAAATTATATTCAATTGTATAAGCTCGAGCGTAGCCAAGACCATCTTAGAGACTCAGGCCGCAGCACTCAGCCCTGGCGTCATCATCTGGAGGCGATCATCTTAGCGCTGTACAAGGAAGACAATATTTTATCGTAGAGAATTTAAGTTCGTTTGAGAAGGTGATGGCGTAGCATGCTCGCGGGTGGGAGACTGGAGCTAGTAAGAGCGAGCGAAAGAGATCCCATGGAGTACTCTAATATACACACAAGGAGCATACTGTACCTTGGTACTTTTCCGTTGTAAACTACGTGCCCTGGTAGTGATTAGCCTTTGCCCAAGTATATTCTCTTATTGTTTAAAGTTGTGAAATTTAGTTTATTATAGGCACAGCGGGATCCATAAGTACTGCTCAGCAAATTGTCCACGACTATTTTCGTTATTTGTTTATCTTCATCCTACGTGTTCTTAAGGACTGTATTTTTATGCATACTGGTTCAGAGGTTGTTAGCAGATTGTTTGGTATTTTGTGTCAGTTCTTGAGGCTCTCATTGCATGAAACAAAGGATCCATGAGTATTACCAAGTCAATTGTCCATCACCACGTTCACTTCCTTTGTTTCATGCAATGAGAACCTCAAGAATTAAATAAAACTCAAAACAAACTGTTGACAACTTCTGCACCAGCACACATAAAAATGCATCGCTTAAAAACACACAGGTTGGAAGAGAGAAATTAATGAAAATAGTCATGGACAATTTGTACGGTAATACTCATGGACCCCACTGTACATTACTTAGGATATTGGAGTCATGATATGAGATATATTCTTGGTTAAATTAAACTCAGGAAATATTTTTCTGACGAAACTGATTCACTTATTGACATTTTACGTATATCACGACCATTCATCGTGCGCAAATGACTTCAGACTGGTTAAGGATATATAATTTAAGTGGAGAATTCTGTAGGTTAAGGGTTATTGCTATACAAACGTGTATATTAAACAAGAAGTAGTAGTTTGCTTGAAGGTGTGTTTCATCTACGTCACAAACTGTTGCATTGTGGCTTCGAGCAGACACGATTGAGGCCAGTTGTAGTAAACAACGGAATTTAAGCGGGCGGGCGGAAGATTCGAACCTTGTTTACGATGGTACAGGGTCAACGAAGTTAGTAATAAGGTCTGTTTTATACAATGTATATTGATACGCTTGTAAGGTGAATTGTATCTTCTGCAAATATGCTGTATAAAGAAACAAACTAATTGAGGTGAGTGTACATTGTGCAGTATTCGGTTGTTCAGATAGGATCTCACGTTATTTATTTGCACACTATAAACAAAATTGGCCGCGAACATGGCGGCTGTGTGAATCCTGACGTCACATGAAACCCACCTGTACATCTCTTTATGACTGTTCAGAAATCTAGTTAGAAAATTGTTGTATTTACAACATTAACCGTAATTATTGAAAAATTCCAAATAATTGTTAATGAATTGTGGATATTGAACAAAAGTCATGGTTTGTTTAACAGAAATATCTAACTCACTCAGGTTGTACTGTATATTTTCTTCCACTCCGCTAAAAGGATAAGATGTAACCCTTCTCTTCTCTTTTACATTTTAATTACTAGGGAAACTAGAGAAGTAACACGATGGTTCGATCGGTACGATGTCTGGCTGCCACGCCGAGAACGATACAGAGATTGCAAGATGTAGCAGACAGTTTCTTGCAAATCATTAGGTCATTTACCCCGAAACTCTCCTCCTTCACATTCACGACTTACGAACCGTGAAATGTCATCTCCCGCCCTACTTCCAGTCTCAAATGCCGAAATTTCTGAGATAGAAGTCTTGGATGAGTCCAGGATGCTATTAGAAAGACATTTGCTGGAAGTGTTAAAGTTTAGAATAAAAATTATGAGGGTCATTTTTCAAATTCGTGACGTCACTTTTCCAAGTTGAGATGTCCCACAATTAATGGCCGATATATTTTTCGAAAGCACTGCACGAGCCTTTGTACATTTTGCTAAGCCATCTCAGAGGTAGTAAAACGCACAACAACTGTCAAAGGCGTTGTTCTGTTTATTTTCGTTGCTTCAAAAATGTCCTGTATCTTCTCGATCATAAGACAATTCCGTAATTACTAATCTTAATCTCAATCTGACATTATACTTTAATTCCATTTTTACCTGAACTCATCAACAAATGTTATTGGGCTTACAGCTTACAACTGGCTGTTTACAGCATATATACAGTGGTGGCCAAAAGTCTGGAAAATGCTTTAAGAAATCTCTTTTTTGGCTTTCACATACAAATAAATTTTATGTTCTTCTATTCTTTTCTTTTCTATTAGCCTACACATTCATACAAGTGGCAGGTTATTATATCAATGGTTTCCGTAAATAATATTATATTTTTCTTCTTCTTATGCAAAGGTTGGTTTCTCATTTGAACTACAAGTATATACAGGGTGTCATTTTAATGGCGCCCACGGACCACAGATTCGTGTAGAGGACATCAAAACAAACAACTTTTCTCAGTAACATTTTTCACGTTGGTGCGTCAATTCGACGCTACAGCCGTTCAAAAAAGACCGTTTTGCCGCCTGGATGCTGGCAACCCAACCCAACATTTGATCGTATCTGTGACGTCATATCCTGTGGCGAAACAGCGCACGGTAGGGTTGCAAGGAACACACAAATTTTGTGAAAAATGACAAACTACCAACTACATTATTAGCTGTAAAACGAATCGAGAAGCGCCTCCAGTAGACCGAACATCATAGTCTACCAGCCAGAAGATCAGCAGTCATCTCAGGGGAAGGGCGAAGTGAACCAACGGTATGAGAAATGGTAAAAACGTATTCAAAATGAAGTGTCAATATCGGATTTTGTCTCAGCCTACATGTCAAATATCAACAACAATACATTTTATTAGACTTACAGCTTACATGTGGCTGTTTACGCCCAGCTACATGTCCAATATTTGCAAATCTCGTTGCAAGGTTGATATCTACAGGTTTGTGTCCAGATGCCTTTTGGTACGTTGTGCTGATAACGGAAGTATCTGAGGTTCACGTTGTTACATTACGGCTAAAACACGTACAACCACAGTAACAATCTAATGATGAATCAGTAGCGAATATACTGCCCTGTTCAGAGTTGCAAACTATTACATGTGTATCCGGTGCGTTGATAAACACAGTCGTCGGAGAGTTTGTTTTACTACTATTTATATCCCTGTATTTTCAACCATTTTTGTCACTTGCCTCATAATGCCCTGAATATACATTATATTATGTGTTGCTTACCTTTGGAATTTTGAGTTCTTTCATTTCCATTTTGTCATCTGTTCAGTGTGTCACAGACAACTAGTATCAGAAGGACGAAGTGGATAGACTAAATTGTAGATGCCAACTTGGTAACTAGATTTGCAAATATTTGACATGCAAGCTGATACAAAATTCGATATGACCACTTCCACTTGAATTCTATTTTCTTTCTACCATTTTTCGTATCGTTTGTTTACTTCCTGTTAGGTTACAGAACGTGTTTTCTTGTTTTGTTTTACGGTACATAATGTGGCTGATTGTAGCTATGTCAGTTTTCACAGAATATGTGTGATCCTGGCAACCCTGTAACGCATCGCTTCACGACGGGATATGAAGTCACAAATGCAATCAAATGTTGTGTGTGGTTGCCAGCATTCGGGCGGCAAACAAGGCTTTTTTGAACGACTGTAGCGCCGAAACGACGCTCCAACGAGAAAAATGTTACTGAAAAAAGTTGTTTGTTTTGATGTCCTTTATACTTTTCCGTGGTCCGTGGGCGCCATTAAAATGACACCCTGTATAATTTTATCAATTACTTCAAAGCTTATTCTGATGTAGCGAACAATATTACAAGGGTATTATTGAGTGCATTGTTGAAGTTTCTATTGCAACATTTTTGGCTTTATTTGTTGTTACTGTGAGCACATTGTTGCTTGATAAATACCAGTGATTGTTGTTGCAAAACAGTGGATATCTTGAATGTTTAGGAACATTTATAATTATGATAATTTGTATCTACATTTGTTCAAGTAATCTTATAGTATACATTTTAAAAATAAAATGTAAAATTTCATCAATTGTATTAAGTGTGAGAGAATTAAAAAGTATGAATAATTGAAAATGTTTATGATTTTCCGACTTTTGGCCACCACTGTATATATATATATATATATATATATATATTTTGTAGAGATATGGAGATTATTAAACCGAGAAAACCTCGTCATGGTAATATTCACGCTTGTTTATTTCCTGGAATTGTCCGACCAGCGGGTGATCCCAAGAATGCGCTAACTTTGTAACTTCCGTTAAAGAACTGAAAGGCAAACGCGTGGATCAAAACAAGATCGAGCGCGTTCGAAAGGTTTAACAACCTTTCGAAGCCTAAGATTATAAAGGGAGCTCACTCCCTGAGCTCATGCTCATTTGAACTACACCTATCATCGACGCTCATTTGAACTACACCTATCATCGACGCTCACATGGATAACTAGTCTCTGATTACTCTACAACACACTAACACTACTGAACTACGACGATGGAACACGGAGTTAAGGCTGCCTAGCATGCAACGAGTCGCACGGGATTGCTCGGTTTGGTGAGCCAACGGTCGAAGGATAGAACCTTGGCACCTGTCACAATTCGGTCTGCAAGAAGCATCTGGACAAGAACATCACACACCTACCAGGTATGAACAAGCGTGAATAACCTTTACATCAACTTTCCATATCTCTACCCTCCTAATCGGAGCAGGTTCAGCCAACAGATACAATTAAGCTCTACCTAAATGTATAATTGAAACTTCCCTGTGACCTCAGATCCCAGGTAAAACGGGATTACAACAATATATATATATATTTACCTGAACTTCAAAAAATCAAACTCCTGTAACTGGGTTCATGAATCCCTCTGCACATTATATACAGGGGTAGTTTGACTATCAATATGCCATATTAATAATCCTTTGCGCAACAGCCCATGAAGAGCCTGGGCATACCTACCGACTGCCGGTCTCCCTCAAACACTTTCTCTCGTCACCTCTAAGCGTGGAGATCTTCAACCAGTATTGGAATAGTCGGGGGGTCAGCCCGACGTATCCCCAGCCGTTATAGTAGGTCTTCTCGACCGGATTACGCTCACTCACTCGGAGCTCTCCAATTTCCTCACGATGGTGGGTTGGCACAGGCCCTATACGTAGGCCGAATAAATTCCGACCAGAGCCGGATTCGAACCTACGCCGTCCCGCAGCGAACGATCTCAAGACGAGTGAACGCCTTAACCCGCTCGGCTACGGAGGAGGACAATATGCCATATTACCATACACAATATTTGCGTTAGTTTCGAACTAATGATAATTTTTGCTTACCCCCTTTCCTTGCTCCCTTCTGAAATTGTTCTGACGCAACTACTGTAAAAACCTCATAACTATGGAAATCTAGAATCACAGATATTACGTACTGGGTGAGTAGATATATTATAATTAGACTTCGGATTTTTAGGTTCTAAAAAATATTCTTCTAGGTTCCTAAAATAGCCTCTAAGAATACTGAAACGTCACTTCGCAGGGCGTGAATGCCAAAAAGGACCAAACTGACGCGAAAGTGAGCAAGGCTACACAGATCAGAAGTTTGCACTTGGGACTGTGCAGGCAGTAGAAATGATTGAGTGCAAAAACTGAGAATGGGGGGGCAAGGACAGTTTACTTTATCTTAGTAGGTATAGTACGATTACTTTCAAAACATCTCCAGCTTCCTGTGCGAGTCCACCAAGCGAGCCTACCAACAATGTAGAGCGTGAGCGGGAGAGTTAGCGATAGGTGCTGGGATGAGATGACGTCAGCGGCTCGCTTCTTCATTGGAGGCTTCGGACCTTTTGACTCGCTCCCAAGCTGCAAATGTAGAACACCCAGAGATGTTACGAAAGTAATCTCACTCTAAGGCTTAGGCTTAGCATTAAGAGTCTATAGTGAAGGAGTAAAAAATAGGGGGAACTAACCCCTTTAATTGCAGACATTGTGTAGAGGTAACAGTGATTTCAGACATGTTGTTTTGTTTAGAGCTTTGATAAACATCTTATTGCGAATCCGGCCGTTGAGGACCAAAAAATGGATGAGAATCCCGCCCGTTAGGACCTAAGTATGTAAGTGTATTTTTAGGTTAACACTTACAATCCCTCTGTAATGGATTATATCACTATAGAGCTAAGTTCACCGCGATCTTCTTACGAGGTGTAAAGAAAATACAGGCACTTACTATTAACTATAACGATGCATTATAATTATATGTACACACAACATGTAATTACACTGTCCTGCACTCCCGCCCAAGGAAACTGTTTACACGAGGTTTGCAGCTGGTGTTGCAATAACACGCCACTAGTTCTTGAATGTAATGATATCGAACACTGTAATGTTCCTGTGATATAATCAATTACATTATCACTGAAATGTCACGAATGAAACTTAGCCACGTTAGGCCAACGATATCAATAATTGTCCGCTGTTGCCCGAGTGGCTTCTCCACGAACACTGAAAACTGCAGAGTATATGGCGATAACAAGACACCGCGCTCAGAATTGAACTGACCAATGGGAATGCAGGTTTCTTAAAGCATTAGATATACAGGAAATAAACAATTGAAGTTATACAGAAACAAATGAATAGCAAAATGAGCAACAGGTCTGGTATATGCGAATATAAACATATATAAAAGAAAGATAAATCGTGGTTAGTTTTTTAGAGATAAATCTCCATCATCATATACTTGGAGGGATGGAAAGCGACAGAAAACATGTTTCAAACACGCGAGTCATTGAATTCTTACACCACCAAACGTAGTAAAAATATATCTGTGAGATATAAACATCCTGTAAAACTTAAAAAGAAGTTTTATTTAGGCACATAAACCTAAGATAGGTTCTAACAAGTAAAGTAAGTTATTTTAGACACTATAAAACTTCATCAGTTGTTCCGTTATGTAATAAAACGCTGACATAACTTATTTCCTGCAAAGGAAAAGTATAGTCTAAAAACCTAAAATCCAAGGTTTAATTATAATCATAGTAATATGCCTCTCTCTTTCGGCGTAAAAGTCGTGTTTGCTTTTGAACACCCCTCAGAAGAGCATTGGAATGAAACTCAAAGAAGCGTGAGACTTTTGTGCACACTCTGTAGGTTTATTTCACAGCTAATCCTTTATTCTTTTCCCACAATTCCGAGAGATATATGACCAACGAGCAACGTGGAGGTATTATGAAAACTCGCTGTGGCAACGCCATTCATATCGTGCTGCCATCTGCCGGTGAAAATCTGTTTTGTGCCCGTTTCAGCTTCCGGACATTCCCCTTCCCTCCTCTATCCTCCTTTCCCCTTCGCACTCTATGATGAATTGATCGTGGGCCGCCTGTCAATTGTTTTCGCTGGAGAAAAACAGCGAGTTTCTGGTGCATTGTCTACGAATTCGCTGGTGTTAATTCAGTTGTTTCGCGCCGTGAGCAGTCTTTTTTTTTTTATCTCTCTTTTTCCCCCCTCTGGAGTGTCAAATTATTCCCACAAATTATCCTCAATTAACCGCGGCACGTGTTGAAGGAATGTTTAACACTCCTACGTGGTTATATTCCTCAGGCAAGGAATCTAATTGGTTTTGTTGCAGCGATAACATAGAACAACGTTCGTTTGTAGCTAATTAAAGGTCTTTCTATAGGCCTTCCTTTAAAAATGTAATATGGTAGGCCTTGGTGATTATAATTAATTTTCTGTCATATTGGCGCAACTATATACGACAGTGAGGCTCGAGTACACACAATAAGTTGCCAATTATTATTAGTAGTAGTAGGAGGAGGAGTATACTTGTTTATTGAAATCCCGAATTCACATGCTTCCTATATGTCTGTCTGGCTTTTGTTTTTAAAGTCCACTTTATGCACAGATAGGCTAATCGGGACCAGACCTACAGATTAAAGTAGGATTCGAGCCACTGTGCCATGTGCCTCCACTGGGAGGATTTCGAGGGTTTTGTGTTACGCAGACGTGACCTTTGGGGCTCTAGGGTCATCATATCAAGTAATTTGTGTCCCCCAATGAATAGGGAAAGCTATAAACACCCCTCCCCCTTTGGCCCAATATTCCTATAAATAGAACGACAAAGGCATGAGCAGAAAGCAAAATGAGGGCCCACCCCTTTGCGAGAATCCACGCCACGCCAATGATCCAGAGCAGGGGCCGGCAAACATTTTTTGTAAAGGGCCAAACATTAAATATGTTACACTGTGCGGGCCAAGAGGCAAACTGGAGGATTTCTTCAGTTAGGTCTACTTAAAAAAACAAAAAAGAAACAAGTTTACACAAACAATATATATATATTAATAAAAATACAAAGTAGACTACAATTACTTACAGGGCCTCCCGATGGCGCAGTGATAGCGTCGTCGCCTTGTAATCAAGGGGTTCCGGGTTCGATTCCCGGTGGAGGCACATAGTGGTTCGGATTCCACTTTAAACTGTAGGTCCAGTCCCGATTAGCCTAACTGTGCATAAAGTGGACTTAAAGCACCAACTACAATTACTGTTTGAAACAGAGCATTACTAATGAGTTGAATGAAATTGCTTTTTTTGAGACAACGTTTCACCAAATTGGGGGTCAAAGTTAGTACTCCCTATCATCAAAATTGATTGCAAATGTTCAACTGTTAATGCTGACCTGTATTGAGATTTTACATATTTCATCGTTGAAAATGTATCTTCGGACAGATAGGTACTACCAAATACAGAGATCAAACCAACGAGCATATGATCATAGTTCACCATATTCATCACTTGGAAGACACTTATAGAATTCTGTTAGATTCTTCTCTTGAAATTTGCTTTTTGCATGTTATCACACTGCAGATTAATCACTTCCAATTGAAGGTTAGGTAGAGGTTCCTCAATTGTAGTGAAATGGATTTTGAAATATGGAAATGTCTTCTGCACATGCATCAAGATCCGAAAAACGTTGCTGGAACTGTTGTTTGAGCTCAGAAAATATATCGCCTGAAAATTTGTGTGGGAATGGAGATTTCACTTCTTCTTTTAATTTTTGACAGCATGGGAAATTCACGAAGCTGTTTGACATGATTTGTGACTCAATCATAGCCAGTTGTCGTCGAAATGACTTTACCGCAGTATAAGTTTCACATATTAGCACTATTTTACCTTATAGTTTCAAGTTAAATCCATTAAGATATCCTATGATATCAGCAGGAAAAGCTAATTCCCAAAGCCATTCACTGTTCGATAATAGTGGTCGAGGACGGTTTTTCTCATTGAGAGAAAATTCAATCTCTGCTCTGAGTTCAAAAAATCTGAATACAACTTTAATACTGCTGAGCCATCGAACTGGTGTATGGTAGGGCAAGTCAGGAAATTCAGCTTCCACTTCTGACAGAAAATCACGGAACTGACGGTGGTTCAGTCCACGAGAACGAATGAAGTTCACCGTTGACACAACTGTTGACACATATAATTTTCGCGTTTCATTAAATTTTATTCCACTATGGAATTTTTAAGAATTTGGAAATGTAAAAAAAATCCATTCTTAGCTCGCGGGCCATAGAAATAAGAGGCGGCGGGCCGTAGTTTGCCGACCCCTGATCCAGAGTATCGCCAAAATGGGATCAAAGATTGGTTGGGGACATCGACGCCCTCCGTGCGTGCCACTGGGCCTTTGGCTGTGTGCGAGAAGCGCCTGGGAGAGAAGCAGCGTAGTGGTGGAAGATAGGCAACCAGCAACATTCGTAACATCATATTATTCTATTATTTCGGCGGTTTTTGGTCCTATTGCTTCGTTTCTTTCGATGAACGGTACCAGATTGCTTTCTTTATTCATTAGGATGCACAAAATACTCGATATGGTGACGATATGGCCCCCAAGGTCACGTCTGCGTGACACAAAACCCTCGAAATATCAATTTTCTTTCCGGTTTGCGTCAACAGAAGTTATTGTCTGGGTGCAAAAGTTTTTGTGGTCATCTACCCTGATATAAAAAAAATAAAGACCCCCTTCCGTTTCGAAATGTTATACTTTGTTTAAATCGTTATGCCTGTCTTCGGAGCCTGCAAAGCGAGTGGACAGAACAAAGCAGTACGCGCTACTGCAAACAGCTGGTAGCGCTAGTCGCGTTGACCCCTCCATGCAATCTCGCTTGTTAATTGGTCGTGCACTCTCGAGCCATTACTTGCGCAGAGGACGTATTTTCGATGAACAGACTCCTGGGATAGAGTAGGAACAACAGCGAAAGCAAAGATGGCAATTCAACGCTCTAGAAGGAATTGTAAATTTTCAAAATTTGGATTACCATACCAGTTTTTGGAAAGGAAAGGAATTTTCGAAGACGAATTGGCTGACCCAGGCCAAAGATCAAGTGTGGTCTGAAGTGTTACCTTTTATATTCAAAATATGCAAACATCCCTCTGGCACTAAACTCCTTAGATTGAAAAAAAAAATCTCAGGTCAGGGACGGAATCAACAGACATGCAAAGACGATTTCGATTCGACAAGCAACACGATTCTGAAGTGGCGCCAATTCCTTCTGTCATTTCGCTGGATTTCCGCTAAATTTAACCGCGGTTCGGAACAGCATCCCCAACGGAATCCAGAGAGAGGATTCAAATCAAAGTTGAGAAGTCTCCTTCGAAAGGGTTCAAGCACGAAATTGAGACAGAATGACAGTGGTGCCGTAAGGGAGAATACCTATATCTTACACCCGTCCGTCGGTCTATATCAGCAAGTGCAGCACGGAATCCTCGCGAACTGATTCTCAATGATCCGTTCATTCCGGATCTAATGGTCCGTAAAAGAACTGTTCATTTCCGATCAAATAGTCCGTAATAAAATTAAAACGCAAACAACTGCAGGGTCGCGATCGAATCGTTCACAATGTTAGTTTGTTGATAAGAGAATCATTCTCCAGGAACTGTTCGTTCGTGTTCAAACCGTTCGCAATGAAGTATTAGTTCATGACACAATGTTCTTAAATAACTCGTACTGGCAATCAAACCGTTCGAAAAGAACTGTTCGTTCGTACCAATGTCTACCACAGCACTGGTTGAATGTAACCCGAATAAATGAAGAGTTAAATAATATAATACAAATTATAAACATTATTAAGTCTCAAGCGCTGAGGTGGTGTTGACACGTACAGCCACGGACACTTCTGGGTTGTAATAATCACATTGGGAATCAATGGGATTGTTACAACCCAGAACTGTCCGTGACTGTATAATCAGCCGCATTGCCTCAGCAACATATGGCGATGCCATTGGCGACATTAAAATGTGAAGCCCCATCTATTCTTTAAATATGATATCTCAATGTGAATCGATACAAAATCTTCAGGCATATTTCAACGAAATATTATCAAAGTTAATTGATAATAAGAAAGGGATACTTTTATTGAGAAGCAGGTGTAGTACACTGAAGGACTATGAGGAGATACTTCCCAACATGCAATAAACATGTAAGAAAAAATACTGTGCATTATTTATGAAATTACCCTCGTATTTATGCTAAGAGAATTAAATCTAACAAGCCTAACCTAACAACTTAGGAATTTAGCCTAACAATGCAAGCATTCCGTGGTGACGTCAGAACACAAGGTTGCTACCGCGTTGTGCGATAAGGAAGACGCGTATATCGCGTTTTATCTGTTCGGCATGATTAATTGAAGAGTTGAGTTGCCAAGGAATGATGTACGGTACATGTGAAGTTGCCAAAATATAGCACTGGCTGTTAAAAGAACAATACTCTCATAATACACTCCTCCTAAAGGAATTCGAGCTCACGCCACCAGCTCAGGTATTGACAGTTGTTTGTTATTAACGAACCCGAAGGAGGAGGTTAACAGAAAGCGCGCCAAGCACGCGAAAATCCAGCCAATAGCGGTGGAGTCTTGTTGTCAATTCTTCACTCTTGTTTATTGCTGAAGACGAAAAAGGAAGAAGAAGAACCCCACAGTTCTTAGGGTCAGTTCGCCGTTTGTAGGGTGATACGTTGGCAGGAATAGAACAGCGAAATTCACAGAATGTTGTAGGAGGCAGCATAGACGGATTCAGATTTTTTCTGGGGGTGGGGGAGGGGGCACAGTAAGTGCTGTGCGTGCATATACATATACATATCTTCACACTCGCGCGCACATATCATGTATACATACACTCCTCACAAACATTTTGTAATATTGTTACGTTAGACAATAGGTGATAGACGTGGCCTTGGAATGTAACAACACATGGTATCTGTCTGGTGGACATTCTCATCTTTTCGCCGACATATGCCACCGTGCCTATCATCTATTGCCTAATATAATAATATTCCAAACATTTTGTGAGGAGTATATACACTGAATGCCTCGAGGTTAGAATCTCGCAATGTTTGTCAAATCTACACAGAAAAACATGAATTGTTTGATTTAACATATCGTTATTGTTTTTTTAATATAAAAGTTTAGTAGGGTTTGCTAATTTTGACTAAATTCTTTAGTAACTCTAAAGAAATTGAACGATTACTAAAAGGAATTGGTTCTGCTTAACAACAATTTATTTGTTGCTTATGTAAACAAATATTAGGTTATCAAACATGAAGTTTTGGTTTTTCAATTTCGCATATAACGGTTTACTCGTTATCTTTGCATTTCTCTTTTATTGTCAACGGACGACGCTAGTGACGTCTAGCGAGATATAATGACGTTATATTCACGACGACACAATTTAATTACGCACTTCTGCTACTAGACGCAAAGCTACAAAAGAACTTAATAATCGAAAAGCAGGCAATACAATAAGTTTTGATTTCACTTTTATTGATCATACTATTCTCAAAGAAAACGTAATCTGCTGTCTATATTAATACATAATGATATTGCGACTTATTTTTCGGCCTCTGAAAGATCTCACTATATAAACTTCAACTTAAAGTTACTTCATTAGAGGTTAGCAATGATAAAGTACGAAATTGAGAATACACCATGCCAGACCAAGGATGTATAATAGAACTGGTATTCGTGTAGAAACTTGCTTCCTTAACCTTCCTTTCCCTTGTAAGTATTTCTGATCTTACAAAAGCAGGGCAACAGTTAAATCTTTAGGTATAACGTATATAATATATACACATCGCTCTCTAACTTATAATTTCATAATAGAAAATTATATCAACTGCTGACGTCGAAGAGTCAAACCAAATTCGTTTTTTAGCACAGTTAAGCCAATTTGTTTCACTGTTTCAATGATGATGCACCTGTTTTGAGGCTAGTAGCATTGTGATAATCATTTTGTACAAAACTGCTTTCAAATTGGCGCAAAGAAACGATAATTATACTATAGGTTGACTTCATTCTAGAATACTATTATAATAATCATGGGTAATGAGTATTTACAGCAGCAAAACAAGGGAACGAAACATCATAGATTCCCTGTCCTTGTGGCCCCTTCAGACCCTTTATACATACATGATCATGTACATCACTTTTATTATTTTTTAATGCGTGATGGCGAATGTTTAAGCATTTGATTCTGTTTCCGCATGATTTTGTACATTTCGTCTGCTCAGAAATCACTAAGCTACTGCCACCTGGTATCACCGACAGAAAATAGAGAGTAAATAGCAATGATGACGGGAATAGCTGACGACATTGAAGGTAAATATCCTACATTTTGTTTCACTATAAGGTGGATTTAGATTAGATCATGTACATGCCAAAAATGTATGGATATATTTTCAGAAAAAAATAAATGTTATTGTTGTAACCAGAGCACCTCTTATAGCTACATTTAAGCAAAAAAAATATTTTTTTTTCGTTATTGAAAAAGTCAGATCTGAAGGGGAGGACACCATTCAGCAACTGACCAATCTCACGGAGCCGAGACAACAGTAGGCTGTTTTCCACTTAAGTTTTCAGGCCATGGTGCTGATATTTTACATGTTTCAAAGTGTTCACAAGAATCTTGTAGGTACATTTCTTCTTCTCCGCTGCGTGCATTCTTAAAGTGTCCTCCTTAGAAGCATCATTTTCGAATCCATTTTTCCGTTTATTTTGTCCTATGTCTACTCATATTTGTGTTTTGCTTTCACCATTACTGTGTGTCTCCCTATGCCATTCTTGTATCATATCTGATCTCCCTCACCTCTCTGTAGTTTATAACAATATTAGAGGAAAAGGTCTAAATATGGGCGAAGGTTTAAATATGGATTTTGGAGTTATCAGCGCTCCCGGGTGCTGCAGACTGGCAAAGGCTATCTGGAACTGGTTATCTGTCAAGGACAAAGGTTGCGGCGCCAATTCGCAAGAGAAAGTGGTGGTTAGTTTCGGCCTTGGACGCTGTTATAGAATTGCGACCTCCCAAAAATTTTTGCAGGTATGTTTTAACTCCGCCTTTTCTGAATTCTCATCTTCTTTCTATAGGTTATGATATTAGCGGTACATAAAACAAATGTGAGCTTATATAATGCAATGATTTGTTTGTGAATTATGTACAACAGAGAGAGAAAATAAATTGATGAAGAAAATAGGTGAGACGGACGTTAAGTTTGAACTTGGCAATTGAAATTTGGTCATATTTTCAGTGTTGCTAGTTCGATAGCTCTTTTTGTGTACGAGTTTTTTTTGTTTTTTTTTTTAGAATGTGAATATAGTAAGTGTTTCTAAATTAAGTGTGAATGTTATCATATTTAATGACCTAGGTTAAAACCAATGTTCTAAGGTATTTACAACCACAAGGCAATAGTTTAGTTTACCGACCAGTAACATGAATACCCCCCAAAATAATACCCCTCGAAATGAAATCACAAATACGCCACTGAGTGGGCATCCCCCCCCCAAAGCAAAACGCTTAATTCGTATATTGCCATTCGGACATGGCCTTAGGATGTACTGCTGACAAAAGAACACTGGTTTATAAGGGTGTCCCAATAAAAGCGACGGATTTAATATACTGAATAGAACACTTTTTTAACCCTGCAGTGCTACTTTTGGGTCCTGAGGACCCCGGCTGATATGTATTTTGTGACTGCCACCATATGGCTTTGCTCTGCAGACTGTCTGTCTCTGTAGTTTCCTGACATCTGGTGAGGAGTTTAGAAAAGCCATTAGTTTTGCAGGAAAGCCAGTCGTGTTAACACTGTTGAGTAAGTTGGGTCCTGTGGACCCCAAAGTACGGTTTATGTAACTTTTTGTGGAAGTGTCCAGTGTGAAAGTTGTGCTCAAAATGTTTGTTCAAAGTGTCTTGAAAATGAACAGGATTAATTTTCTTGCAAATTTATTCAGTTTTATAAACATATGTTTGAAATAATTTTCATTAAAGCAGTGGCCATATACATCATGCTGCATTTTATATTTGTGGTCCTCAGGACACCTAAATACCATTTACGTGTTTCTTTTTAGATGTAGTACTGAAGGGAGAAGAATGACAAATATTTTTACATCATTACAACGGTTAAATGCTCCGATTTAAGGATGCAACGTTTGATTTACGCAACATGATCTAACAATACCCTTATCAGTGATTGTTGCAGCTTAGTTGACATGGAGGGTAACACAAAGGAACATCGAGTTTTGATAGTGAAAACTCATTACAAAAATTGTGAGTGTTATGCAGAGACTGTAAGGAAGCTTTGTGCAATCCTTGGACGTGAATGTGCATCTAGTGAGAGTAAGTTCGCAAGTTGATCAAGAAATTTGAGGAAACAGGTTCGACAGCAGACATTAAAACACCGCGCTCTCCATCGAGCCGGTCTGTTGAGAACATCGTTATTGTGCGTGGCAGTGTTATCGCGAGTCCAAAAAAATCTTTCATTCTTAAATCCGAAGATTTACCCGTTGAAATGATGTAAAAATATTTCCCATTTTCTAAAGATACAGTATTTTCTTAAGCATATTAAATCCTTCGCTTTTATTGGGACACCCTTTATGTGGTTCAATGGATGGTGAGGAATGAATAATGTCGGAATGAATTGGTGGATGAACAATGGATGAATCGGTGATGCCTGGTAAAAGCTTTGTCGTTGGATTGATTGATTATATTGAATGAATGATGCATTAATGGCAGAAGTATGTGAGATTTGGCTTCGCACGCAAAAGAGCATATGAAGAGTAGAGTCCCGTGAAATGTTCACAGCAAAAGCAGACGTGTGTAACTGCGCGATTTCGTACCTGCAAAACCGGTCGCTCTAAATCGACAGCCACAAAGGGAACGTCAGTGCACGATTAACAACATTGACCTCGCATCCTTTCGGATTGCATGCAACCGATGCGAACGGGAGGCGTGCGTAATTAATGAAACTACCAACGCGACGATCATCGTGTTAATGTTTCATCCTTGTGCCATTCCGGGTAAAACCCGGCGGCATTTGCATATGCGTAACGTCACGTGACGCGACACACAAGGGATGCATTTCTACCTGTGTACCTGTGACGTTTCATCACCGCCCCCGTATTGAATTTGCCACAACCCTGCACGATACAAAATTGATATTTCATTTCAATTTCACCGCGGTGTGTTCGAAGGATTCAAGACCTGAAGTGGATATCACAAATAGACAAGCTGTAAACTGCGTAGTTCGTTGTGAATTTATCCCGAATCACGTTGAAGCAGCATACAAGTACGATAGCTCGTAGTATTAGATATTAGCCCCGTCTAGTTTGCTACACTTTTTGACATATGATTGGTTAGCACGTACCACGTGACTATATACCACACACTCAACAGCTCCAGCACGCAGTGTTGCACTACGTGACACCAAATCGACGAAGTAGACTCAGTGTTGCACTTCGTAACCAATTGGACGCGTGAGTGCAAAGAGGGTCAATGTGCAGCAAACTAGACAGGGCCATTAAGAGCCGTATGAGTGGAATTTTACACTAAAAAACGGTCTGGAATTTCTGAGCTGAAACTCATGAATACTTGCTCAGTCTCAGCGCCGTGACACTGCAACACCCATCCTACTCTCCGGACTTGTATTGAAACCCACCTCCATGGGCAAATATTTATAATCCTTTCATTCGACCTCCGTGGCTGAGTGGTTATCATAGCACGCTACGGCGTCAGGCGTTTGAATCCCGATCAGGTCATGGGTGTTCTTCGTAAGTATCCCCTCATCATATCATCTCCATCGTCGCGATGAGCCAAAAATGGCAGTAAAAGCGACGTAAAATAACCAAATCAATCAAAACCTTTCAAATTACAGAACACATATTGGATGCGTTTTGTACCCGCTGTCAACATATCATGAATTGTATCCAAGAGAATTTTCGTTTGCTCAATTATACAAATGATTTTTTCAGGATGTATCTCCTATTTGAACTTTACCGCTTCGAAAATACAACACCACATATACCTTAATAGCTGTTGTGTCAGATACGAGTCACGTCTATTTTCAAAAACCTGGAAGCCGGGTTCAACCATTCTCTCCAAAGGTATCGGCAAGCTGCTGCAACAGGGATGACTACTCCTCTGACCTAGTTTGTTTTCGCACCCCCCCCCCTCACACCCCGCTGGGAACGCCTCCTCCCCCCGTGTCGCGAAGGGAAATAATTATCCAGCAAGCAGAACAGGTATCCAGAGCATTTTGCTGCGCCTGCAGTTTAGGCTGCCCACATAACAGACCGGGTCTTCTTTGGAAATGTATTGGAAGCAAATAACGTGTGTGAACATACCAGATTTCCAATGAAAATATGCGTTCAAATAATGTATTGGACACTTTATTGATTATGGTTACTAAGCTAACGAATGCTTGCTCAAAAAGTTAGATTTTTTTTAAAAATATATATACAAAAAGGATTGCATAGATTGGTATTTGAACTATTTGCATCAAAGTCAAACTTGCAATATTCCAAATATTCATGACAAAGCACTAGACTTTTAAGGCTATGTACCTGTGATTCGTGGATCCCTCTCTAAAACTGTAGGTTCAGTCCCGATTAGCCTAAGTGTGAATAAAGTGGACTTAAAACACAAAGTCAAAAAACTTGTGATTCTTATTTCGTAATGTATTTAAAGTATTTAGCGTCACTATTCTGTTACTTTTGGGTAATTGCAACGATGAGGATAAATGATGATTAGATTAAATGACATATCAAATATCTCTCTCTTCCTTTCTATCAGAATTATCTCCTCCATTAATGTGGCTTCTCTATGCATATGTTCGAAAATGTAAGCTTGAATTATGACTCTTATATAATCGCATATGATACTGGTGAACTAGAGTGACTAATTTTAGAAGGAAAACATTAATACAAATTCAATAGCACAAACGATGTCCAAAGTCGACAGGTATTTGTTGACAGGGTCATGAAGAAGAAGAAGAAGAAGAAGAAACCTAAATTGGCCACCTCAGGTGAGAGCTCCAGTCTAGGAAGAAGTGGACACTTCTGTAAACCCTAGATTTGGATCACCTCAGTGTTGTTCTTCGGTCTACCTAGGTAGTATCATTTTATCTACGAGAAACTATACTCACCTTCAGGTATTCGGGTTGTATCCCGGTGGAAAAATAAACATTAACCATTAAACTAAAAACCGTGATTGGATTTTTCTTAAACCTACCTTGAGATGCGTTTCATTCAAGACCATTAGTTTTGATATCCACGTCTACAGGAGTAGAATAGGATAACTATTCTACAGGATAGAATAGTTTCCAGGAACGTAACAAGTAGGAGTAAAATACACAAAACTGTTTACAATGTTTTGGAAAACAAAGCATAAACAACTCACCGATTAAAAGAATACTTACTGAATATCCCATAGTTTTCAAAAGTACAATTAGTTTCTCATTTCTACGGACACGTAGTTTCAGGTTTTAGTTAATATAAAGACTGTATCAACATTTTTTCTTTTGCTCCAAGTCCTTGTAAACTTAGGTCTTTTATGAGTACTTCATACTTCGTAATTTGTAGCTCATTCATATTGATTGTCTTAGTTTGTTTACTATAAATATGATTTTGAAGTTTCTTGCAAGTCCAATTTGTGTACAGATAGGCTAATTTGGAATGGACCTACAGTTTGAAGTTTGATCCGAAGCAGTGTGTGCCTCCACCTTGATCACAAGGAGCGACGACATTACCACTACGCCATCAGAGAGGCACTATATAAGTAAGATTATGACAAAAATTTCTAGCGCTGTAGTTCATGTTTTTTTTTTGTAAAGGTGGCATCACCTCCACGTGGCACATTTTTTCCCAATATGGTTCACAGGAAGGTTGGCTCGAATGCAATAAAATACCCAGAGGTCTATTAGCATAGTAATAACTTCCCATTGCACTGACAAATGTCCTCCCGTTTATCATGGGTAGGGGCATAAATTACGCCTTCCGTGGTACAGATATCGATTATCGGCTGCGTTCATGAATATACGGATCCAGCTATGAAATGTTACTACACATTATCTGTCCAACGCATTCAAACAAGGTCCCCATGTTCCTTTTCCGAGAGGTCTTTTTCGATAAGCCTAGCCGTATATGCGAAACCGTTGCGTTTCCACTGGTTCGTACAGGTCTTGGGATATTGTCTGTTCCTCTTTTATTTCCACTCGATATGGTAGAATAAATAACCTTGTGCTTACTAAATTTGGATAAATATCAAAATCTCCCCATTTACATTATTTCTTCTCCACTGCATGCATTCTTTAAAGTGTCCTTCTTCGAAGCATCATTTTCGAATCCATTTCTCCCTTCATTTTGTCCTATGTCTACTCATATTTGTGTTTTGCTTTCTCCCTATGCCATTCTTGTGTCATATCTTATCTCCCTCACCTCTCTGTTGTTTATGACAATATTAGAGGAGAAGCTCTAAATATGGGCGAAGGTTTAAATATGGGTTTTGGAGTTATCAGCGCTCCCGGGTGCTGCAGCCTGGCAGAGGCTATTGGAACTGGTTATCTGTCAAGGACAAAGGTTGCGGCGCCAATTCGCAAGAGAAAGTGGTGGTTAGTTTCGGCCTTGGACGCTGTTATAGAATTGTGACCTCCGAAAACTTTTTTGCAGGTATGTTTTAACTCCGCGTTTTCTGAATTCTCATCTTCTTTCTATAGGTTATGATGTTAGCGGTACATAAAACAAATGTGGGCTTTGATAATGCAATGATTTGTTTGTGAAATATGTACCACAGAGAGCGAAAATAAATTGAAGAAGAAAAAAGCGTGATGGTTGGTCTAAATATGGGCTATGACATACACCAAATATGTATTCATTTTTCGTACAGTATTTACGAGTATTAGTAAAGGTGACGGCTCCCTTCGGAAAACTTTCCTCTCTACTCATATTTGTTTTCTGGCGCCGTCGCTCTTTGTTTCACCATAAACGATTAAACTGTAACCGTTCTTCCTTTCAAACTGTTTCCGATATATTTACGTAAAGCATATTTCTTTCTCTCTTGTACGCCTTTGATATTGACAATAACTGACTCATCAACGCACAGCCAAAACCCCGGAGCCTAGATACATGAAAACCTCTGAAAGACATGGGAAGGTTTAAGGAATTTCATAACTATTGTTGAAAACCAGGGAGTTGCATGGAAAAGTTATGGATTTTCATAAATATTGTTGAAAACCTGTAAAAGTCATGGAAACGTTAGGGAAATTCATAATATTCTTGAAAACTAGAAAAGTCACGAAAAAGTTAGAGGATTTCATAAATATTCTTGGAAATTTGGAAGAGTTGGGGAATTTCATAAATATTCTTGAAAACCTGGGAAAGTCATGGAATAATAAATATGATGGTTCTGCCAATAATGAATTCAGATTTTTCACATTTTTGCAAACAATCTTTGTTACAGAAAAATGACAACTTTTTTTTTAAAAAAAAATAGTGTACCTTGCAGCAGGCGCCAATGCTTTCATACTTTCACTGTAAAAATATACTGTAAACCAAACGATAGGAAGTTACGTCATCACTAAAAGTCGGGAATGTATTTTGAAATTGGAAAACCGGCAAGTGTCATGGATTTTATTTTTTGACAACGGTTTAGATCGAGAATATGGAGTCATTGTTAAACTTTTCCGTAATTTTCCATAAATATTTATCCCAGACGGTCAAATTGCCCACTATAAGTGACCCCCATCATTCCATTTATGGTGTCTAGCTTAGCAAAGCTACATCTCAGTCGGCATGGATACATTTCCAGCCAATAACGATGCGTATGATCATTTTTACGGTCATCGTGTTGAGAATCAGTGCTGCTACACATTGCTTGTAACTCCTTCGGACTAGAAGCTAGAGAGGCCGCCACCGGACACCAGCTGGAAGATGGGAAAACTGCAACGTAGCTCGTTCCGGAGTTTTGGTTTACCTTGGAAACCCTCTCCAAAACTCCACGATGATCACCGAAGCATGCTTTGCGGCGGCTGCAAGCACCCTTTATCCCGGCATTTCATATCACGAGCACCGATATTTTTACAGCTAGAACCTCTGGATTTATACGACACACGGTGAGCTGACACACTTGGAGACCGGTCCGGGATTTACGACTGCTGTTCAGCTGCGGGTTTTGACGTTTTTTGTTGCAATGTAAGGCCGCCAACGAGAGCCAACTACAAAGCCGTTTTCTCTGAGAGGGGGTCGGGATCGACTTCTGTCATCAAAGTAACGTTACAAATCCCTCCCCACACAGTCTGAAGCCCCCCCCCCCCCGATGCTTTTTTCCTGAAACAAACAGACAGAACCGCTCGCAGCTGACGTTAGTGATTTCGGCTGGTAATCCTGAGCGAGTTGCGGAATATGGTGTACCGATGTGGAAAAATGGGAGAAAATTATTTTCATTGTATTGTTTGGCGGAAAGCAAAAACGATCTCCATCCAATGCTTCAGGTTTAAAAAGGGGGGACAAAGTTGTAAACCTCGTATCCCCCACCCCCTGAGGTTGTATAAAACAAACCTATCCTGTGTTCATGTTTTTCTATTGTGCTGGTCGCGACGAGGTGGGTGAAATGGTGGTAGTATGCAATTGATGAAGGCATTCACATTCTAAGGAAACTCGAACTCGGAACCTTTAGCAGCGAGGTCTTGAATAAACCACTCAAGGTACTCGGCTACAGCGGGGACGTATGCATCGGCTGATACAGGGTGACCCAGAGATGTATACCCATTTTGGAATGAACATTACACAGTTAATTGTACACCAAACTGTATTATTTTTGTTGTATAATGTGTGTGATATATTGCCATTTATTTTACATTTATTTACTTATTTATTGCAGTCACCAATGAGTCGTTGTCGGTGGAACATCGCGTGTTCACGGCGATGAGAAACGGCGACTCAGTGGTAGCAGCTCAGAGGTTATTCTGCCGGCACTTCACGTAAGGCGGCATGGATCAGTTCCAACATGCAAAACAATCTTAAAATAAGTTAAGCAGTTTCGAACCACAGGCACTGAAACTCCAAAAACACCACCAGGTGCTGAACTTCCGAGCTGCAATATAGGCATCATACATGAACACGTGATGTTCCACCGACCACGACCCCATGGTAACTGCAATAAATAAATAAATAAATAAATAAATGTAAAATAAATGGCAATAGATCACACACATTATACAACAAAAATAATACAGTTTGGTGTACAATTAACTGTGTAATGTTCATTCCAAAATGGGTATACATCTCTGGGTCACCCTGTATAATCACATATTTACGGCATGTTTTTTTTTGGGGGGGGCAATTTATCTCTATATGTATACCCCATTAGGAATCTAGCAGATTAGAGAACACAGCTAGTGAGATGGGACTCCAAATAAACCAACCCAAGACTAAATACATGTTCTCAGCGCGAAATATGGAATTCAGGGAAGGCCAACATATACAACTTAATGGAGGAACCTATGAAAAATGCAAAAGTTTTAAATATCTTGGAACATTAGTTACCATGGATAATAATATTAATGAAGAAATAAAAGCAAGAATTGCAGCTGGTAATCGAAGTTATTTCTCACTGTTAAGAGTTTTCAAATCTCGCAGACTGAGTAGAAATTTGAAAATCAAAGTATATCAGCTAGTCGTAAAGCCAGTGGTGACATATATGGAGCAGAGACATGGACTTTGGTGCAAGCAGATGAAGAAATTTTTCGAAGATGGGAAAGAAGGATACTGAGGAAAATATACGGGCCAGTAAATGAGAATGGACAATGGCGAATAAGGAGAAACGATGAAATTAGAGCACTCTACAAAAAACCAGATATAGTTTCCGATATAAGAAGCATGAGACTGAGGTGGCTAGGACATGTGGAAAGAATGCCTGAAGACAGAGCGGTTAAAAAGGTCTATAAAGGGACACCAGGAGGGAGAATATTAAGAGGAAGGCCAAGGAAAAGATAGTTGGAGGATGTTGAGGAGGACCTTAGGAGGATGGGAGTAAGACGGTGGAAACGTCGAGCAGAAGACAGAAGAGAATGGGCTATTATTGTGAGAGAGGCCAAGGCCCTTTAGGGGCTGTAGCAGCCAAGGAGTAAGTAAGTAAGTAAGTATTAGGAATCTAGCACTTAAAGAACTTGATTACAAGCTGATTTCATTAACAACTGCGATATCAGGAAAACTCAACAATTATGAGCAAGAATGCATATTACTTTATAACAGACCTGTTCAAACCCGCAGTATTTGTGAAAGAGCGCATTAGTGTTCACGAGTGGACTGCAGAACGAGCAGCAGTACTGTAGCGGGCGGAACGGACGGAGTGGGTGAGGTAGGAGACAACGTCGGTCGCGTTCTCGACATCTGATTCAAGAGTAACGGTGCAGTGTGGCGGTGTTCTTCTTGCTATTTAGCGTCGCTTTTCTGCCTCTTTTGGCTAATCGCGACGATGAGGATGAGTGATGATATGACGACCATGGAACCTCCTGGCGTTTTAGCGTGCTGTTGTAACCACTCCCGCCACGGAGAGCGGCAGTCCAGTATTGTAATCACGGTAAATGAAACTGGTGGTGTTTCCTTGAAAAATAGTGCACTTGCCCCGCAGTATTTCTACCTCTCAACTCAAGGCGGTTCCCACACTTCTGCTCTCCTGTCTTATGGTTCAGTGTGCAGTCGGGAAACTCGCACTTAACGGAGCTTTCTCTGGCCACGCAAGATAAAAGAGACTAAGTATACAGTGGTTTGAGCAGGAAAAATTGCGTGTTGATTTTAAAACCTGATGCAGACCATGCTGTAACTAAACAATGCAGCTGTTAAAGAATATCTATGTTCATTAAAAACATCCTAGAACAAAAGATCTTGCAATACATGTCTAGTGCCATCGTCTACAATAGGTACATAGGGGGGGAAACTTTCCTCCGTGCCTCGTGAAAAAGATGAAAGTACTTCTGCATCTTCCATCTCGCTTTTAGCTTCTCTGCGAAGAGCTCAATGAACAAGATAAAAGGGGAGAGAGAGATCTGCAGCATCTTCCCTCTGTACCATGTTCTCCAAAAAGAAGAACACTCTCCTCCGTGTACCATATCAAATATTTAATCCCAGACCGCGGAGGCAACCTCAACAGGACCCGGTGTAGCTGCATAAATACTCCACTCCCCTGACATTAAAGGTAATTGCATTTTCTTATGAAGCATCTTCACGTCCTCTTTACAATGCCCATTCCGAATGAACGTAAAAGAAACACACCTCCCCTCTTTTCTTGTCCTCGCGAGAATACGGCGAGATAAAGAAAAGAACGCTTGTGTGTATGGAGAGACAGCCGTCGTTAAGTATTTCTTGTACATTAAGAAAGTTTCTAGGGATAATTTCACGCATACTAATGGGATTTGTCTTCTCTTCGCGAGACAGTAAATTCTTGGAGTATTTCTTTCACACGGGATTGTATACTGTGTGACTAATTTCAAATTGTGAAATGTATAATCACTTTTTATGTGTGAAAGAAAGCGAAAGAATTGTAATAGTATGCTGTTTTTTTGCTTAGCAACCAGTTGTTAAAAACAAATGAATAACATAACAAGGCAAGCAAGTAGTTCGAATCACAAAAAATCGAACATACGTTTTTAGTGAAAATAATAATTACTGTATTTCTACAATTGTACTACAGAACGGTGTTGTGATTGAGAATTGGATTCATTGATTGGATTGATTTGTTGTTTTAAATCCACTTTATGCACAGTAAGGCTAATCGGGACTTGACCTACAGTTTAAAGTGGGATCCGAACCACTATGTGCCTCCACCAGGGAACGAACCCGGGACCCCTTGATTACAAGGCGACGACGCTACCACTGCACCATCGGGGAGGCCTTGTGATTGAGAACCACATGCATTACTGTTATTTTATAATTTGCTGTGAAGTAGAGCCGTGATAAGTGAGCATAATGTAAATTGCCGCAAGCCTCTACGATACTAGCAACTGGTTTGAAACCGTTAAAATAACTTTTTTAAAAACTGTTTTCACTTAAAAACGTATATCCTTGTCTATCTCACTCAGAATTGAATCTGACTCATAACTATAATATTCGGATTGACTGACCCCTGTCGAGAAACATATGAACTATTATCACATAACTAGAGCCCGGAAGTTCAGGCATTTATTTTCGTTAAAATAGGCAGGCAAAAAGGCATTTATAATGTGGAAAATAGGCACTAAAAATGAAAAAAGGGCAAAATAAACCAAAAAAGGCACATTTGGAAGTCGCTTACTTTTATCTATAATTTCTGGCAACATGTTAAAATCTACATTGGGAAGAGCATTTCAATTTTCTCCGTCTTGATTGCACATAACTACAAGGTGTTTTTTTTTAATTACTCAACATTCATTGATAGTAGTCTGTCAGAGAGAATGTTTTTCATAATAGAAAATGATCTTTCTACTTCGACAGAAGTTATTGGAGCATACATAAAAGAAGCTAATGTAGCTGGACGCATTTCGGTAACAGCATTTTCACCTTTTAGAATATCACAAATTGTTTTCAATTGTTTCAAGTCCTCATTTGCACTCACTACCCGCTTGCACTTTTCCGCAACAGCTGACCCCTTTTCTCCTGGCACTTCCATCATCTGCTGCATAGATTCCTCGTACATTTTCATGGATGCTACAAGGTGTATTTTAAGTTCTGTAATTGTAATTGTCTCTGGGAATGCACCATAATGTGCAAAAATAAACTTGAATAGCACAGGAGTTTTTTCACTTCACGAATTGAAGTCGCTTCATTTTCTGGAAGAGCATCTATCACCTCACTGATTTTTTCTAGGTTGTTAGCATAATATATACAGCTGCTGATATCCAGGTTCCCCATCTGGTCAAGACTGGTTGCGGAGGTAAACTAAGCTCAGATGCAACTTCCTTAAATTTTCGGGTTCGAGAGGGAGATTTCAGAAATATCTTCATTGTGTTCGAAATCAACCTGTCCACTTCAGCAGTCAATCATGCACAAGGAAATGTTAACCGAAAGGCAATATCCTAACTGAGCATGAAATACATTTTTCTCACACTTTTCTCCTTCAGCAATGTTGGAAAATGCATGAGTTCAATATTACTTAAATAAGGCGAAAATTATTCACATAATAAACGAAAGAAAAATAAATGCCAACAACGTTTTTTGGGAGAAAAATAATTTATATACACATTTTTTTTTAAAAAAAACGGTCAAATTTAATTGAAGAAGGCAAAAAAGGCATTATAATTAAAAATAGGCAGTGGGGTTCCAAATAGGCAAAATAGGCAAAATGAAAAGGCTTCTAAAACATTCGAAACAACATGAGAAACGTATATCCGGAAAAATTTTATCAATATATGCAGTAGATAAAAAGAGGCATTTTGCCAAACTTCCGGGCTCTACACATAACGTATGTGAGGAGAATAAACCTTTCTCTCAACCTACTGTAACTTTTCACGTCAACTTCTCTACCGGTCTTGCATTATACATAGAATCCGATAGTGACTTTTCGCCCAAAGTATACTATCATGGTCATTTCTTACTATTCATCAATGTTCAATATTAAAATTTAATTTTAAAGTGAGAAAGTGATAATTGTTGTAGTGTCACTTCACCCTGAAGTAACACTGGGAGGATTATAAAGATCGGGTTTCTTTCTTGATGTCCAAAACTCTATCCACTGATCTGCTGAACCCCAGAGCCACGTATGTAGGGATATCGAAGATAAAATTCATACTTCTAAGCAGTGGCGGCGATTAGGGGGGGGCGGGGGGCAGTTGCCCTCACTTTTCGCCACTTTTGCCCCCGAACTATGCTAAACCTTATCTAAAGTGATATACTGTCTTTGCCCCCCAGTTTTGGCACCTTGCCCCCCCCCCCCGGTTTTGGAACCCAATCGCCGCCACTGCTTCTAAGTCGTCCACGGCAGGAATCAAACCTGGGTCAGCCAGGCGTCCTGTAATAGAGTACATTACTCACAGTTGTAATCCAGCAAAGAGTGTATTTCGGTTCAGTTACGCACAGATCCTGCTATGTAAGCAGGATCACAACCACACAAACATGTTCCAAGCGTGAATCGAAACCAGAGACTCCTTGATTAGAATATCCACTCCTAGGTGTATCTGCGTATACAGGGTGCTCGGAAATTCCCCTTACAAACTCCTAGGGCAAGTAGAGGGGACTGAGTAGACAATATTTGGAACAGGAACCCATGTCCGGAAACGTACCGTTTCCGTGCTACAACCATGACAATGTGTCTGATGTGCCTGTGTTGGTATGCAACCGGGTAGGCAGTACATGACTTCCGAAGATCACCTGATGACCTAAAGTGTAATCATTTATTACAACCATGTCAAATGAGGTGTTACGTAAGGTACAGAATTGAATGATGTGTGACAGTACATAATACAAACAAATTTATTTGGTAACAATGCCAAGGGAACAACAAAGAAACGTACTATTCATTGATCACAATAACACTTGTGTCGACAGTGGAACGCAACAATTTGTTTCTGTCTTATGCACTGGATGTGTCGCATACGGCACTGCTCAACTACGTACAACAGTGGCTCGATATGACGACCACCAACGTCGTTGCACACATTATACCGACGAATCATTTTCCGGTACACTCGCTCCATCACACCGGTGTCCCGTTAGTTTCTTGTGCAGCGACCAGAACTCGTGCCAGCAGTTCTTCCTCTGTCTCTACATGAGTCTCGTACACCATACTCTTCATACGACCTCACAAGAAATAGTCTAATGGCGTTAAATCCGGCGATCGCGGGGGCCACGCGGTTGGGTCACCTCGGCCAATCCATCTCTGCCCGAATCTTCGGTTAAGATGTCTCCCAACGTCACGTGTAAAGTGAGGCGGTGCGCCATCGTGCTGAAACCACAGTTCCTGACGGACGTTCAATGGCACAGCATCCAAGAACAGGGCCAATACTTCCTGTAGGAAGATCAAGTACGTGGCACTCATTAGCCTGGCTGGATACCGCGGCAGGGTAGACGTCACGTGCCATCAGATGATCTTCTGACGTCATGTACTGCCTACCAGGTTGCATACCAACACAGGTACATCCAACATATTGTTATGGTTGTAGCACGGAAACGGTACGTTTCCGGACATGGGTTCCTGTTCCAAATATTGTCTACTCAGTCCCCTCTACTTGCCCTAGGAGTTTGTAAGGGGAATTTCCGAGCACCCTGTATGTACAATGCGGTTTTAATAGGTTTTATTATTGATTTTACAGTATTTATCTAATTCCTGTTCCTTTTACATCTTTCAAAATTTGCATACACTCATACTGTTTAAATTTACCGTTCTGTCTGTGTTCTTTGCATATTTATAGAACAAATTTGCCTTTATTATCTCTTTACATTATTAACAACTACTATATTAGAAATGCTTTCTTGTCTTTATGTTCATAATTTCATCAACTTTTTGCAAATGCGTTTATCTTACGTTATGTCACACTTTCATCAGTTTATTGAGTTAATAAACTGTTAACTAGAGTTGATGAATTGTATCTTGACGCGTGAACCCTGGCCAAGGCGGGCTGCGCAGTGGCAAGAGGAAGAGCTACTGAGCGTCACTCTCTTACTTTAAGAGCTGTCGAACATCAAACGACCATTCATTGACTTGGTTTACTTTACTTCGCCTTTCTGCCACTTTTGGCTCAACGCAAGATGAATATGAGTGATGATACACGGTGTGCTAACCACTCAGTCAAGTAGGTCGGCACCAAACGACGAGTAGGTGGCAACTACAGAAATGTCTCTGCCTCTCTCTTTCTTCTGTTCGGCACCCGCAAAGACACAGCTCGTCAACTCTATTGTGTATTGTCGATTCTCCCCAAAAAGTATATAATGTACTAATTTAGCTGATACTAATAGTTGCAGTGTCAATGTTTGGCACAAAGAGCTTATATAAGGTCCATTTTGTACATAGAAAGACTAACTAGAACGGGATCTACAGTTTAAATTGGTAACCAAGCCAATTTACTGTCCTGTCCACGCTCGTAAATCACTTCGCGAGTCCAGTTCCACGATGCAGTTATCTTCCAGTTTCCACCAGAATAGCGAGAAACCTGGTTGCTGCGATTGGTTGCCGATCCTTGCAACCTGTTTAACTCAAGTGTGCATTAGTGCGATACCATCGCCTCGCCTCTCCAGAGAAGATTCGCGCGCCGCGGTGCACGGAATTCAGGAGAAGGCCCGCGAAGGAAAACATCAATAAAGCGAGCAAAACAACAGCGGCGAGCGCCTGGCCCCCGACGCAACAATTAATTTCGAACCGCGTGTAACCACGAGTAGGATACGTCCCTTGCTTCGCATTGATAGCAAGCGTATCTCTCGGAGATGTACGAGATGCGTAGGGATGTTGCGAGACTCGGGGCTGGGAAGAAAGCTTCGAAGACGCCAAGAGAACGCTTTGTGGTCATTTCTGGAGCGCTGGGAAGAACGAAAGTGCCCCATTGTTATAAGGCAGAAAGCTTGGTTGACAAAAAGATCATTCGAAATATTGAGTATGTGTGATACTCGCGTGAATGATGTTACGTATGAGGCATTTCATTTTCATTGATGTCACGGCCAGACTACATTATTGTAAAAAAAAGTAACTATTTTGCAAAGAGTTAAGCAATATTTTTCTTACAGTTTCTGTGCAATGAATTATGAAACTAAACACTGTTAATTAAGCATAACTACACTTAGAATATTTTCCCAGAGTTATAGCTATAAGGTAACAATTTTGTATCACGGGTGGGGCAGATAAAACACTACCTCTTTACTTAATAAGAACTTTATTTTAATTTCTGTGAATTTGCAAATTATGAAAAATAAATTATTTAAGACCCGAAAGAAGGTATGGGTTGCCCAAATGAAAGTGAGACTCTTGGTTTTTTCTGTAATGATTTATTGCTTGCAATATATGAACATACAGGAAGTAAAAGTGAACCATGGGTGACAGACATATCCTCTACGCATAGTAACCTTGTCTGTTCAAGCAAGTGTCCCAGCGTGTCAGAAGGATATGGATCCCCTGAGCGAAGAACGTCCGTGGTTGACTGCGGAACCAATCTTCAACGGCGCCAGGGACCTCAGCATCGTTGGCGAACCGGCGGCCCTTCAGATGTTTTTTTAGTGACCCGAAGATGTGGTAGTCGCAGGCGCGAGATCGGGGCTGTAGGGAGGATGGTCGAAGACTTCCCAGCGGGAAAAACGCCGCAGCAGATCACGTCACACCTTCTGCCTTCAAAATTTGAATAACTGCTCGCTGGACGAATCCATGTTGTGAACGTGCTTCTGCACATGTAAACAACACACTGCGCCGTCAGACCATACCAGGTATGCATACGTGCTGTCTTACATACAACGCCATCTACCAGAGGAAACACAAATCTCTGCGTAGTGAAGCTACGACGCTACGACAAAAGTCTTAGTTTTATTTGGGCAACCCTTGTAATTGACCTTTTCATATTCTAGTGGAGTTGAAGGGGAAATATAACCGCTTTAAAGGATCACATCGCCTCCACTATGGCCGAGATCAAGAAAGTGTGAAGCTCTACCTTCACACCCCCCTATATACCTTCATAGCATGGTGCAACACACAGGGGAGAACTTTACTTTTTTTACTTTTAATTTTTTTAAAGGAGAAATTAATTGTTTCTTGCTGTCACGGGTGGGACACAATGGAAAAAAAAAGTAAATCAAAAAGTTAAAATAAACGAACAAAATATACAAGACCTTCTAACTTAATTAAGTATAATACTAGAATGTTTATGCAAATGATTGTTGACTCACAAGACAGGATAAAGTTACAGCATTTCATATAGTTTCAAAAATTGATAATCAGGGGCTCCTTGACATGGAAATACCCCACATGTATTTGATTTCTCCTATTTTACGTTGCTCTTCTGCCACTTTATACACCAAGTCAATGAGGACGAATGATGAATGGTAGATGAAACTGATGAAGGGACACCCAGAAATGGACGGCCATGCCGAGACTCGAACTCAAAACCTACTACTGTACTACGAAAACTCAAGCCGTTCGGATCTTGAGGTCAAATGAATATCACATCTATGGTCGATCTAGGCTAGTAAATTGCACCATGCCATGTGACCCCAAACAGACTAGATCTCAGTCATACTGGAGGTGATGTGATCCGCACAACGCTCCGGCCGCTTGCCCTGTGGAGTTCCTCCAAGGTACCCATTGATTAGAGGCTGAGCGAGCTCCAGGTACATTAAAAAAAAATGCTCACCCACCCCAGGAATCGAACCCGGGTTTCCCGCGTGGCAGTCAAACAACATACCGACTGGGCCACCGCTGATCTACATGAATACAACGGATGGATAAATATCGTTTTAGCATTTAGTGCACAAATTTCCTGTATACATATCTCTCGTAGCATACAGTGGTGGGTTAAAGATAGTTCCTCACCTAGGAGTTTTACATCTCTAATCATTTTCGATGTTACCTTGCAATAATGTCTAACATTACAAATACATTTTAAATGGTGGATATTTATCTATAGGTATTAATTAAGAATTTGGTAAAATCCAACTTCTGTGTGTTGTACAGGGTGGGAAATAACCTTTTGCTAGGGGTCTGCAGGAGAACTGTGTTAACATGGAGTCATTTGAAGTGTGTTGTGTTAAAGTAGGCTCCTTTCTGTGTTTCAGGAATAAATTCCAAGATGGCGAATCTATTGTGTGATATTGAGGAGCAGCGAGTTGTCGATCGGATAAGAACCAATGCATTTCGAGAAGCAATGGAAGGTGGAGCAGCATTCATCATCTGCAAATGGGGCGCGAAGAAACTGCATCGAAGTGAACGTTGGGTAACTTACAATTGGAAGAAAGGTTACGATGATTGCTATGCTCACTTTAGTGGTGGGCGTTCACAAAAACTATCTCAAGAAAGCAAAGACATCATCGGTGGAAACTTGTATGCGAATCTTCTGAGCTCCTACCCTGATCGTCCTCGTGCTGTGAGAGAAGCAAATGGTGGACATACTAACTTTTAATTTTGTTTTTGCAACCACAATTTTCATAGTAAACATTTGGTATTAGCATAATTTCTTAATTGTTGTTACTTTTTACTGTGAACCCCTAGCAAAAGGTTATTTCCCACCCAGTAGATGGCCAGGGGTGTATGGATGCAAAACTCTTCCTTCCTGGTGTACACACGACATCTCTCTTCTGTTTCCTGGAGTGCACCTACTTTTACAGGAACGGAGTTGACTAGAGATACAAGCTATACAAGCTAAGGGTGCGATAAGGCAACCCTCTTTTTCAAGATATTGTTAAGAGTGGTTCATCATCGTTAATGCAGCAGTATATAAGCAGAGTGTTACACTTGCCAATACCACCACTGTCAAACAGAGAGTAAGTATTAGTGCATCCTTCAGCCACCCAGTGTTTTGAGGAGTATATCTTGGAAAATGAACCTCGTCTCTTTCTCAATACCTTAGGAAGGAATGCTCTGATAAGCCCTATGGTTAAAAAATGTCCAGTTGTAATCTTTATAGATACAAGAATTTTGATAAACACAGCAATCATTCCTGAAATGTTACCATACGCCCACAAGTTGTCAACTCACAATTTTAAATGAAAGAGAAAACGTAGAAGCTTATCAGGTT